>NC_054471.1:20598865-20904833 GCF_017639515.1 Carcharodon carcharias
TCTGATTAGGAGATGCACTGCCATGGAGAATGCACCATCATTGACTAGTGCAATTAGACAACGCCTCTACCAGAGCCTACTTGCCAACCAATCAGCATTCTCTTTTCATACAGTATAAATTATTGTTCCCTTTATATTTGGTATTCTGGCAAATTGTTCTGATGAGTACAAGATAAAAAGCTTCAACAAAAAATCTAATATTCAGCAATTTATTATAATTCCTTACTCTTTTGTCATCCAGGGAGCTCTGGATTTGTTTTCCCTACCTTTCCCTTTCCAGGAAATATACCTCGACTGTGCCCAAACCATCTCCTCTTTGAAGGTAGCCCATTGGTCAGCTACCGTTTCTCCTGTCAACTTCTGATTCCAATTTATTTGGCCCAGATCCATTCTTACCACATTGAAGTTGGCTTTCCCAGAGTTAATTATCCTTTCAATTATTCGTTGTATCATAAGGTTTATGGTGACTATGGAAGAGGACAACGATCCCTATCCCCTAAATGTTCTCCCACTGACACGATCTACTTGGCCAATCTCATTCCTAAGAACCAGGCCTATTAGTGCCTCCTTTCTCAATGGACTGCAAGCATACTGCTGTAGAACATTCTCCTGAACACACTCTAGGAACTTTTGCCCCTCTCTGCCCTTTACACTATTACTATCCCCGTCTATATTCAGATAATTAAAGTCCCCCATTATAACTACTCTATAATTTTTGCACCTTTCCGTTATTTCCTTGCAAATGTGTTCCTCTACATCCTTCCCACTAGTTGGTGGCCTATAGGCTACACAGAGCGATGTAACTGCACCTTTTTTGTTCCTTAGCTCTCGTCAAATCGATTCTGTCCTTGACCCCTCAGACATGCTCTCTCTCTGGTGCTCCAATATTCTCCTCAAATCAATCTTGCCACCCATACCCATTTTGTTCCTTTCTTGAACACCTTGTATCCAGGAATATTTAACACCCAGTCCTGCCCTTCCTTGACCATGATCTCTGATATGATAGCCATCATATCAGGTGGCAACTGGCACTGCAACTCAATCTTATTTACCACACTCCATGCATTCACTTACATGCACAGTAACCCTCATTTAGACTTTAATATTTTCGCTTTACTCTAATTACCTAATAACTTACTATTCCCTACTCTAGAACTATCTGCCCTTCCCAGTATTTTGTGCACCTTGATATTTCTCTCTGATATTATCTACTGGTTCTCACACCCATGCCAAGTAGTTTAAACTCTTCCCAATAGCACCAACCAAACACACTAAAAGGAACTCATTTCGGGCTCTGTTCAGGTGCAACCCATCTGGCCTGTAGAAGTCCTATCGCCCCAAGAGCCATTCCTAATGTCTCAAGAACCTAAAGCCCTCCCTTCTGCACCACCTTTCCAGTCAAGTATTCATCTGCTTTTTCCTCCTATTTCTATACTCACCTACGAGTAGCACTGGGAGTAATCAAGAGATTACTACTTTTGAGGTCCTTCTTGCTAATTCCCAAACTAGCTCCCTAAATTCTGACTGCAGGACCACATCACTCTTTAGCTTAGGTCATTTGTACCAATGTGGGCCACGACTGTGGCAGATTACCCTCCCCCCTCAGGGTGCTCTGCAGCTACGCAATGATATGCTTAACCCTAGCACAAAGGAGGCAACACATCATCCTGGATTCACACCTGCAGCCACAGAAACACACAGCCACAGTATCCCCCGAACTTCCGAATCACCTATCACTATTGCTCTTCCAGTCTTCCTTGTTCCCCCTGTACAGTTGAGCCACCTGTGAGGCCATGGACTTGGCTCTGGCTGCACTCTCCAGATGAACCATCAATCTCATCAGTATTCAGAACTGAATACTGGTTGGAGAGTGGGATGCACTCAGGGGAATCATGTACTACCTGCCCGTTTCTTTTTGACTGTCTGGTGGTCATCCATTCCTTCTCTTCCGGCATACTCTTAAGCTGCAGGGTGACCACATTTTTAAACAAGCTATCTACAAAGTTCTCAACCTCGTGGATACACACACGTGACACCAGCAGCTGCTCAAGTTCCAAAACCTGAGCTCAACCTGTTGCAATTAAAGACACTTTCTGTATATATAGCTTTCCAGGACACAGGAAGTATCCTGGAGTTCCCACATTGCACAGGAGATGCACTCTCAAGTTTGGAGCAACGCTGCCATTCTGCTACTTATTAATTAATAACCTTATTGCTGCTAATAAAATTATTCTTGCTAATAAATGTTACTGCTACTAATAAAGGTTTACCAATACTAATAATCCTTACTAATACTGATAAATCCTACTAATACTTATTACTAGTGATAAATAAACTTTATGTAAAAAATGTTACTTGTTATTAACAGTCAATTCTTTTTTTTTACATTTTTTTAAACTCCCAGTTGTTCAGAATCAGTCCCAAAGCAGCAATACTTGCCAGCCAACCAACTTACGGCTTTCCTGTGATGTCACAGCTTCATTTTGTTTTCAAACCTGATGCTCTCCAGCAGCTGCTTCCATTATCCTCTCCCTCTGCGGTGTGTTCCCTTGTATGTCCGCTCGCTCCCAGATAAACAAGCCACGAGCCTCACTCTGTACTTATCTCCTTACCTCTTCAGTATGTTCCTTTGCAGTTCTGCTCCCTCGACTCTCTCCCAGGTGAGGAAGAAATGATGAAGATGGTTAAGATGAAGAAATCCATTATCTTCTTGCATTTGGAGTCTATGTTAGATTGGAGGGGTTGGGCAGAGATTTTGAGACACACTTCTGTTATCAAAATGTGAGCTTCAGGTTATCCTTTACCTCCACGATGATTCTGAAATAATAGACAATTCTGACTAATGACAGCAGAGCAAGACAAAGCCAAGCCAGATTTGTGAGTTGCCTAGACTTCTTGTCATCATGACTTAAGAATCAAAAATGGATGTTAAATCAGGGTCGTGAGTAGTCAATGTCATAGTTTTTTAAAAAAAACTTTCAGCGACAAAAGCTTGGGACTTGCTGTGGCTTGTTAAAAATCACAGATTGGGAGGAGTTGATGGTTCGAAGTACTTTCAACAGAATTCATTTGCTGCCTCTGTAATCATGATTATATAAACATCATTGCAGGGGGTAAGCTGCCAGCTCTGTTATTGTGTGAATACAGCAATTACATTTTTTTATGGAGTGACATGAATAAAAGACAAAAATAGGCTCCAAAATCAGCTAATTATTTCTCAGAAGAGTCAAAATGTATCTAAACCTGTTGAATGAGCCAGCTCTGCTGGCTGAATTCCCAAGTGAAACTGAATGCTTTTTGGGTACAAAGGAAAACCTCAAATATTTGGATATTTATTGTAGGTGAGAGACTTACATATACCAGACTCAATTTATATTTTCTTTAAATCAGCCCAATAAGATAAGCCATGATATAATAGTTTATTTTGGGGACAGAAGCAGGGGAAGAGAGAGTTTCTCAGGGAATTAAGGGATATGGGGAGCAGGTGGGAAAATGGAGTTGAAGCCCAAGATCAGCCATGATCGTATTGAATGGCGGAGCAGGTTCAACGGGTGGTGTTGTATACTCGTATTTCTTACATTCTTAGATGGTCTGAGGCGAAGGCAAAGTTAGGCAATGTTACAAAGGTGCTACACCCAAGTCTCTTTGAATGTCAACACTTCCAAGTTTCACACCTTTTAATAAATATTCAGCTTTTTGATTCTTGTAACCAAAGAGAAAAACTTCAGACTTCCTGAAATTATACTCCATTTGTCATCTTATTGCCCATTCACTTAACCTCTCTCTCTTTGCAGCCGCTGTGTCTTCTCCACAGCTTCTCATCTAGCTTGGCATCATCAGCAAACTTTGATCAACAAACTAAGTCATTATTATAGATTATAAACAACTGAGGCCCCCAGCACTGCTCCTTGCGACACTCCATTATTCACTGCCCGCCAACTTTGAAAAAGCACCGTTTATGCCCACTTTGTGTATTCTGTTAACCAATCCTTTATCCGTGTTAATATATTACCCTTCCCACAACTCCATGAGACCTTATCTTGCCTATTAACTTTTAGTGCGGCGCCTTATCAAATGCCTTTTCCCCTCTCTCTACCCCACTAGTTACACCCTCAAAACTCATAATAAATTTGTCAAACAGGAGTTCCCTTTAGTAAAACCATCGTTCTAATCATAGTATGCTTTTCTAAGTGCATTGTTAAGACTTCCTTAATGATAAATTCCTGCATTTTCCCAACAACCGATGTTAGGCTAACTGGCCTGTAGTTCACTGTTTTCTCTCTCCCTCCTTTCTTGAAAAGCACTGTAACATATGCCAATTTCCAATCTAGTGGGACCATTCCTGAATCTATGGAATTTTATGGAAAATCATAGCCAGCACATCCACTATCTCTGCAGCTCTTTTAGAGCCCTAAGGTGTGAACCGCCAGGTCCCAGGGATTTGTCGGATTTTATTCCTTAAGTTTCTCCAATACTTTATTTCTGTTGATATTAATTCCCCTAATTTTCTCACTCTTTTTAGCTCACAGGCTATCATCTATTTATCTGCTATCAAAACCCTCATTCATGTCTTTGTTACCTTTGTTATTTGACTATTCCAATGTACCCCTGGCTGGTCTCCAACATTCTACCCTCCGTAAACTTGGTCATCCAAAACTCTGCTGCCCGTGTCTCAACTTGTTTTCCCCTATCACTCTATGCTCACAAACTTACATCGAACAAGCGAAGTCTTGATTTTAAAATGCTCATCATTTTTCTCAAACCCCTCCATGGCCTCACCCCTCCCCGTCTCTGTAATCTCCTCCAGCCCTGAGATTACTGCACTCCTTTAATTCTAGCCTCATCACTCTAACATTGGTAGCTGTGCCTTCAGGGTCTAGGCCCCAAGCTCCAGAATACCTTCCCTACACCTATCCAACTTACTTCCTTCCTTTAAGACACACGTTAAAATCTACCTCTTTGACCAACTTTTGATCACCTGAACTGATATCTCCTTTTGAGGCTCAGTATCATAATGTTCCTGTGAAACGTTTTGGAATATTTTATTATGCTTATATTGCACTTTTAACATAAGGTGTTTTTTTTAAAGACAGAGAACTCATTTCAAGTTTGGAAAACTTGGTCAGATTGATAAAACCAAGGCATAGAGACAACCCAAATTGTTTGCAGAGTAATTGCTAGAGTGAAAATGCACAACTTACAAATAATAAACTAGCTACTGCTCATATATTCAGAATCACTACACCCATTAGCAAAATAGCTTTCAGATCATCTGAAGCTTACAGAGAAGTGCAATTTACAATGAGACATATTGCACTGAAGGACTGCCTGGTTTGTGTATTGGATTACAGCATCTGCTACAAGATACTGTAATCCAAGAACTAGAGGGCACAGATTCAAAATAATTGGCAAAAGGAGTAAATGCGATGTGAGGAAACAATTTTTCACCCAAAGGGTGGCTGGAGTCTGGAACAAACTTCCTGGAAGAGTGGTGGAAGCAGGCTTGATCGAGGTATTCAAAAGGGAATTGGATTGCTGTCTGAAAAGGGAAAGTATGTTCTGGGGGTAAGGCAGGGGAGTGGGACTAGGTGGAATGCTCTTTCAGAAAGCCAGTGTAGACTCAATGGGCCAAATAGCCTCCTTCTGCACTGTAAAGATACTGTGATAGTGTGCTACAGAGGTCGATTTGGTCTGAACGTCTGGCCATAGCTCTGCCATTTTGGATTCTCAACAATCCCTGCTCATCTATTCTTTTATCCCTACCCCTCACCACAGGAAAGGCATTAGTTTATGCTGTGATGCTCTACAACTACACATAAGCAGCAATTGTCACTTAAAAACGGTTTTCTCAGTAAAAATCCACATTTGCTTCCGACCCACTTCAACAATGAAACATGCAACAACTTTACTCAAGACTGGCATGCTATCAGTTTCTGCACTACCTTCCCAAACCATTCTTCGATACACTACTTGCAGATTTTTTTCCATACCTGCTTCAGGTTTCTTTCATCATTCTCTATCCACCCTGAAAACACACTTCAGGCAAGCAAGCATTCCCTGCAGCCTATCAATGCTACTTAAACCCAAGTGCTGGGAGATACATGAAAGCAATAGAAATTGATTTTCCTTCCTACACAGCGACAGCCACGTTTGGAAACTCAACACATCGAGGGTACTCATGAATTAAACATCATGTGAAGAGGACATAAGGAGGCTACAAAAAAATATAGATAGGTTAAGTGAGTGGGCATAGATCTGACAAACGGAGTATAATGTGAAATTCTCCATTTTGGCAGGAAGAATAAGAGCATTTTATCTAAATGGTGAGAGATTGCAGAGCTCTGAGATGTAGAGGTATCTGGGTGTTTTAGTGCATGAACCACAAAAGACCAGTATGCAAGTACAGCAAGTAATTAGAAAAGCTAATAGAATGTTATCATTCATTGCGAGGGGAATTGAATACAAAAGTAGGGAGGTTATGCTTCAGTTATACAGAGCACTAATGAGAACATATCTGGAGTTCTGCGAACAGTATTGGTCACCTTATTTAAAGATGCATTGTACGCAATTCAGAGAAGGTTTATCAGACTAATACCTGGAATGGGGGGGCTGTCTCATGAGGAAAGGTGGGACAGGCTAGGTTTGTGTCTGCTGGAGTTTAAAAGAGTAACAGATGACGTGATTGAAACATGAGATCCTGAGGTGTCTTGACAGCGTGGATGTGGAGAGGATGTTTCCTCTTGTGGGAGAATCCAGAACTAGGAGTCACTGTTTAAAAATAAGGGGTCACCCATTTAAAACAGAGATGAGGCGAAGGTTTTTCTCTCATAGAGGGTCACGAGTATTTGGAACTCTCTTCCCGAAAAGGTGGCGGGATTGGTCTTTGATTATTTTTAAAGGCAGAGGTGGGTAGATTCTTGGTTATCAAGGGGGGTGATAGATTATGGGGGGCTGGCAGGCTACAGATTTGAGGTTACTATCAGGTCAGCTGTGATCTTATGAAATGGTGGAGCAGGCTCGAGGAGCCAAATGGCATACACCTTCTCCTTGTTCGCATGTTTGTATCATAGCAGGTCAGACATCATGAAAGCAACTCAGAAGACTTCAAACAAAGGTTCCCTTGCTGAGATCTGTGGACTTTAAACTGTTACGTGCTTCATCCTCACTCCTGTTCTCGGTGGGCGGGGGGGACAATGCTTTTCAGTACATCAACCAGACAATCTTGTTCAAGTGTTAAAATGTCTTGTCACAAGGCAGTAAAATCTACGCCATTTCAGATTGCAATGTCTAGTTGACAGATGTGAGCAAAAGGAATTGCTTCACTGCAGGGCACACTTCAAATCTGCACCACAGCGTACTTCATAGCTACTCAAAAGCTGGTTTGTGGTCAGAAACGTGTCCGGATGCTTAAAAGCTAAGTGTATTAATAAAATACAGTCAAAGACATAAAGTCAAGAGCTGTCATGAGGAACGTGGTTGTATTAGGTTGGGAAGGTAAAGGGGTGAAGATTTTCGAAGGCTGAGTAAGACATTTAAAATGTTTATATTCAAGGCAACTCAAGCTGAAGACAGCTAGTTTAGGAGATTGTGCATCAAAATATGTCTGATGAAAGGAAGAACAAAGCAGAACTGTCAAGTATTCTTTGGGAGAGTGGAGATATCAAAATAATTTATCCACCCAGTGAAGAACTTTACTTCTTTCCTATTCACACAGTCCTCAGCTACTGCAAGCTGATGGACAGCAACAACCTAATGAGGAGAACCTTAGCAGGGATGCAGATGACCCAGACAGTCCCAAAACATAGCTCATCAACCAAATACCAAAAGGAAAAGCAACATTCAGTACAAAATACCAGTCAGTTTCCAAGGACAAAGCAAAGACTGGGGCTTCCAGACTGCTGAGCACTGACTGAAATATTATACTCTGCATTCAGACATGTCAGGTGTAGTTTGCTGAAATATGATTTACTGGTCCACAAGGTATCTTTTGGTGTTGGATATTTTTTTAAGTGATGTTATACAGATAGAGAGCCTGCCATGAGTATTTCGTTTTATACTTTAATCTGGGATACACTGCCACTGTGTATCTGGTGCTTGACCTCCAACTAACTCCTTTGATCGCCCCACGTGTTGGTGCCCTGACCCACAAAAACCTCAAGCCTCCTACATACAAAATATTATCAGCATTCCTCATCCACTGGCACTACCCAAGTTTAATAAACTGACAGTCAAGTTTCACCCTTAAGCCAAAGAGTGACATGTAATACATTTCCCCTGTAACCAAAAGTTGTGTTGGGCTTCAAAAAACACACAATACTCAATGGCAAGCCATTTGCAATCTATTGGTTAATAGGTTAATGAAGTTAGAGAGTTTCTATACAAGGAAGCTAGCCACAATTTGATTAGGAACACAAGTACAGCCTCACATAAATGCCATTTGAAATAATTAGATTTCAATGATCTGCATAATGAGGGCTAATAAGTATCACAAGCTATTGCAAGTAGGAAAAGTCATCTAGCCAGGTAAATAATTCAGCTAAACACTCAAATAATAATACACAGAACTTTCTGCAACTCAGGTAAATGGAAAAGCACAAGTCAGGATTGTGATGAAATACTCTCCACTTACCTGGATGAGTGCAGCTCCAACAACACTCAAAAAACTCAACGCCAGCCAGTACAAAACAGCCCGCTTGATTGGCACCCCATCCACCACCTTCAATAGTCACTCCCTCCACCACCAACCCAAATGCTGGCCTTGCCAGCAATGCTCACATCTCAGGAACAAATTAAAAAATAAACAAACATACAGGTTTCCATTTAATTAGTTGCTGCATTCCACTTACCCATTCCCCACCAGGACAGTCCTAGGGATTGGACACCATTACAACACATGCAGACGAGAGGGAAAGAGAATATGCGAGGGAAGCAAGGACTGGGCTGAGATGTAAGGGTTGGTGGGGGCAGAGGGGGTGCTATGAGAAGGGGAGCTAAAAGAAAAATTGAAGAGACAAAAAGCATACCAGACTATTTTATGAACTGCACAGGATAAATATGCAAACCAATCATTCTATTTACAAGGATAAAGCAAAATGTTAAGGATGTAAATACGTTGGAAGCAGTTGAGAAGGTTCACCGGGCTAATACCTGAAATGGGTGGTTTGTCACGAGGAAAGGTTGGACAGGCTAGGCTTGTATCCACTGGTGTTTTGAAGTGTAAGAGGCGATTTAAATGAAACATAAAAGATCCTGAGGGGACTTGACAGGGCGGATGTGGAAAGGATGTTTCCTCTTGTTGGGGAATTTAGAGCTAGGGGTCACTATTTAAAAATAAAGGGTCACCCAATTTAATCAGAGTTGAGGACATTTTTTTTCTCCCAGGGGGTGGAAGCAGAGTCTTTGAATATTTTTAAGGCAGAGGTGGATTGATTTTTGGTAAGCAAGGGGGTGAAAGGTTATCAGGTGTCAGGTAGAAAATATAATTAGGAAAATAGAAGGCTCAGAAGGGAGGCGAAAAGCAAATAAGAAAAGCCAAGAGGGGTTACGAGAAAAGATTGGCAACCAACATAAAAGTTGGCTTCTTTCGGCACACAAATAGTAACAGTGTGATAAAAGGAGTAGAGCTGATTAGAGACCAAAAAGAGGATTTACACAGGGAGGGAGTGGGCATGGCCCAAGGTGTTAAATGAATACTTTTCATCTGTCTTTAACAAGGAAGCAAATACCACCCTCTTACTATTTATGTGCCGAAAGAAGCCAACTCGTGTCTCACTTCTGGGTTCACTATAACAGACTCTGAATTTTAAAAAAGGATGTGGTATTGCCAATTCAGTATGTACTCAACTGTGTATGGCTCGGTATAAGAATGAAGCGAGCCAGATTCTTTGACTTATCAAGGAACTGATTATTACTAAAGCTCACTCAGGTAAAGATACAAAAATTAACAAAAATGTTTAAAATATACAAATATGTATTTAAGAGTATCAGATGTTAAAACTTGACCAAGTAAAAACAAAGGTAAAGGTAGGAAAAAGTATTCACAGATTCCTGAATGCTTGTTCACAGCTTGTATAAAATGTTAGTTAGGTCACAACTGGAGTACTGTGCGCAGTTTGGTCTCCACACTAGAGAGGGTACAGAGGAGGTTCACCAGGATGTTGCCTGGGCTGCAGGGTTTCAGCTATGAAGAGAGACTGGATAGGCTAGAGTAGTTTTCCTTAGAGCAGAGAAGGCTGACAGGGGGCCTGGTAGAGGTATACAAAATTATAAGGGGCATAGATATGGTAGATACAAGAAACTTTTCCCCATAACGGAGGTGTCAATAACCAGGGGGGCATAGATTTAAGATAAGGTAAGGAGGTTTAGAGGGGATTTGAGGAAAATGGTTTTGCAATCAGAGGGTGGTTGGAATCTGGAACACACTGCCCGAGGGGGTAGTAGAGGCAGGAACCCTCACAACATTGAACAAGTATTTAGATGAGCACTTCAAACACCATGGCATACAGGGCTACGGGCCAAGTGTTGGAAAATGGGATTAGAATAGATAGGTGCTTGATAGCCAGCACGGATACAATGGGCCGAAGGGTCTGTTTCTGTTTCTGTTTCCCCTATACCATGAGCTTTTATTTTCCACAATAACCTTTGATGTGGCACTTTTTAAAAAAATTTGTTTATGGGATGTGGGCATCACTGGCTGGGCCAGCATTTATTACCAATCCCCAATTGCCCTTGAGAACTGAGTAGCTTGCTAGACGATTTTGGAGGGCATTTATTTTTAAAGAGTCAACCACGTGGCTGTGGGTCTGGACTCACATGTGGGCCAGACTAAGGTCAGCAGATTTCCTTCCCTAAAGGACATTAGTGAACCAACTGAGTTTTTAACGACAATCGACAGTGGTTTCATGGTCATCGGTAGACCTTTAATTCCAGATTTTTTTATTGAATTCAAATTCACCATCTGCCGTGATGTGAATCAGACCCGGATCCCCAGAACATTACCCTGGGTATCTGGAGTAATAGTCCAGTGGCAATACCACTACGCCACTGCCTCCCCAAATCAAATGCCTTCTAGAAATCTACATATAGAATATCCATCGGTTCCCCTTTACCCACAGCACGTTACTTCCTCAAAGAACTCCAATAAGTTGGCTAAACACAATTTCCCTTTCACAAAACCATGCTGACACTGACTCAGGACGTTGAGCTTATCCAAGTGCCCTTCCAAAACTTCTTTAATAACAGCTTCTAACATTTTCCCAATGGCAGATGTTAAGCTCAATGTCTTCCCCCTTTTTGAATAAAGAATAATAATAATTTTTGAATACATTTTCTATCTTCCAATCTAATGGGACTTTACCCGAATCTAGACTCTGGACTGGAGCTTCAATTCACAACCTTATAAATTCAATTGCTAAGGCTATTAGAGGCCTTTCTTAATCCAGTTGAACCAACCCAATGACAAACTTATTCGCCAAATCTTTTCCTTCACCACACAATGAGAGCAGTCACTTTTGCAAAGTCAGCTGCAGCTAATTTGGCAGCACTCTCGCCTGAGTCACAAGGTTCTGGGTTCAAGTCCTTCTCCAGGGTTTGAGCAGAAAAATCAAGGCTGATTGTCCAGTGCAATACTGAGGAAGTGTGACGCTGTCGAGATATTTGCCTGCTTGGGTGGATGTAGAAGATTTGATAGCATTGATCTGAAGAACAGAAGAAGTTATCCCCAGTGTCCTGGCCAATATCTATCACTCAATCAACAAAAAAAAAGATTATTTGGCGGTTATCACATTGCTGTTTGTGTTGTGTGCAAATTGGCTGCTGCACTTACTACAACACTGACTACAATTCAAGATCGTAAGAAATAACAGTAAGTCATTTGGCCCATTGAGCTTGCTCTGACATTTGATAAGATCATGGCTGATCTGATCGTGACCTTAACTTTTCTGCCTGTCCCCCATAGCGCTCAACTCCCCTGTCAATCAAAAATCTGTCTAAGTCGGCCTTAAATGTATACAAATGACCCAGCCTCGACTGCTCTTCGAAGAGAATTCCAAAAACTAATGACCAAGAGAGAAGAACTGGCAAGGCCAGCATATATTGTTGATCCCTAGTTGCCATTGAGGTGATGGTGGTGAGACACTTTCGTAAACTGCTGCGGTCCATGTGGTGTAGTTATACCCACAGTGCTGTTAGTAAGAGAGTTCCAGGATTTTAACTCACAGTGAAGGAGTGGCGATATAGTTCCAAGTCTGGGTGATGTGTGGTGAAAGGGGAACTTGCAGGTGATGGCAGTCTTATGTGCCTGCTTGCCATTTTTTTTCTAGGTGCTTGAAATCACAGGATTGGAAGGTCCAGTCAAAGATGACTTGGTGAGTAGCTGCAGTGCATCTTGCAGATAGTACACACGGATGCTACAGTGCATCTGTGGTGAAAGGATTCTATGTTTAAAGTAGCAAATAGGGTCCTTTGTCCCTGATGGAGTTGAGTTTTGAGTGTTGTTGAAGCTGCTGCAAGCAGTCAAGTCAGGAGTATTCCTAGGCTGGGTATTGTGTAATGAGAAAGGAATAATTGGCAATCTAGTTGTGCGAGGCCCCTTGGGGATGAGCGACCATAATATGACAGAATTCTTCATCAAGGTGGAGAGTGACGTAGTTGATTCTGAGACTAGGGTCCTGAATCTTAATAAAGGAAACTACGATGGTATGAGGCACGAATTGGCTATGATGGATTGGGAAACGTTACTTTAAGAGATGACGGTGGATAGGCAAACATTCAAAGAGCGCATGGGCGAACAGCAACATTTGTTTATTCCTGTCTGGTGCAAAAGTAAAACAGGAAAGGTGGCCAAACCATGGCCTACAAGGGAAATTAGAGACAGTATTAGATCCAAGGAAGAGGCATACAAATTGGCCAGAAAAAACAACAGACCTGAGGATTGGGAGCAGTTTGGAATTAAGCAAAGGAGGACCAAGAGATTGATTAACAAAGGGAAAATAGAGTACGAGAGTAAGCTTGCAGGGAACATAAAAATTGACTGTAAAAGTTTTGATAGGTACGTGAAGAGAAAAAGATTGTTGAAGACAAATGTAGGTCCCTTACAGTCAGAAACAGGGGAATTTATAATGAGGAACAAAGAAATGGCTGACCAACTAAACACATACTTTGGTTCTGTCTTCACAGAGGACACAAATAACATCCCAGGAATGTTGGGGAACACAGGGTTTAGAGAAAGGGAGGAAATGAAACAAATCAGTATTAGTAGGGAAATGGTGTTGGGGAAATTGATGGGATTGAAGACTGATAAATCCCCATGGCCTGATAATCTACATCCTACAGTACATAAGTGGCCCTAGACATACTGGATGCATTGGTGGTCATCTCCTAAGATTCTATAGACTCTGGAATAGTTCCCACAGATTGGAGGGTAGCTAATGTAACCCCACTCTTTAAAAAGGAAGGTAGAGAGAAAACAGGGTATCATAGACCAGTCAGCCTAACGTCAGTAGTAGGGAAAATTCTAGAGTCCATTATAAAAGATTTAATAGCTGAGCACTTGGAAAACAGTGGCAGAATCGGACAGAGTCAGCATGGATTTATGGGAAATCATGCTCGACAAATCTACTGGGATTTTTTGAGGATGTAACTAGTAGAGTAGATGAGGAAGAGCTAGTGGATGTGGTTTATTTGGATTTTCAGAAGGCTTTCAACAAACTCCCACATAAGAGATTAACATGTAAAATTAAAGCGCATGGGATTGGGGGTAGTGTATTGAGATGGATAGAAAACTGGTTGGCAGATAAGAAACAAAGAGTAGGAATAAATGGGTCTGTTTCCAAATGGCAGGCAGTGACTAGTGGGGTACCGCAGGGATCGGTGCTGGGACCCCAGCTATTCACAATATATATTGATGATTTAGATGAAGGAACTAAATGTAATATCTCCAAATTTGCAGATGACACAAAGCTGGGTGGAAGGGTGAGCAGAGATGTTTCAGTGTGATTTGGTCAAGCTAAGTGAGTGGGCAAATGCATGGCAGATGCAGTATGATGTGGACAAATGTGAGGTTGTTCATTTTGGTAGCAAAAACAGGAAGGCAGATTATTATATGAATGGCTATAAATTGAGAGAGTGGAATATGCAATGAGACCTGATACACCAGTCGCTGAAGGTAAGCAGGCGGTAAAGGAGGCAAATGGTATGTTGGCCTTCATAGCAAGAGGATTCGAGTACAGGAGCTGGGATGCCTTCCTGCAATTGTACAGGGCCTTGTGAGACCACATCTGGAATAATGTGTGCAGTTTTGGTCTCCTTATCTGAGGAAGGAGGTTCTTGGTATGGAGGGGGTGCAGCGAAGGTTTACCAGACTCGTTCCTGGGATGGCGGGACTGACATATGAAGAGAGATTGAGTCGGTTAGGATTATATTCGCTGGAGTTCAGAAAAATGAGGGGGGATCTCAAGAAACTTATAAAATTCTAACAGGACTAGACAGGGTAGACGCAGGAAGGATGTTCCCGATGGTGGGGGAGTCCAGAACCAGGGGTCACAGTCTGAGGGTACAGAGTAGACCATTTAGGACTGAGATGAGGAGAAATTTCTTCACCCAGAGAGTGGCGTGCCTGTGGAATTCGCTCCCTCAAAAAATAGTTGAGGCAAAAACATTGTATGTTTTCAAGAAGGAGTTGGATATAGCTCTTCAGGCAAAAGGGATCAAAGGATATGGGAAGAAAGCGGGAGCAGGCTATTGAGCTGGATGATCAGCCATGATCATAATGAATGGCGGAGCAGGCTCGAAGGGCTGAATGGCCTACTTCTGCTCCTATTTTCTATGTATGTTTCCATGTATTCCATCACACTCCTGACTAGAGCCTTCTAGATTATTTAATCTTAACAGGGAAACCTAAAATTTCATTTTTTCATCATTTAAGTTTTAAAGCAATTGTCTTTTCAGGAGAAGATGACCTTTGCATCAGAGCAAATATCAAATATTTTGACTTTGTTCTTTGCACATTATTTGGGTTTTTTTTTTAAGAATGCAAGGCTGTAAAACAGATTGCAGGAACAAAGGCCCATAAAAATGACTTGGGAAGTACTGGGAGCTTAGAAAAATTTGGTTGGCAACAGGGTTTTGACTGAATATAGGTGTGTTAAACATTAGCAAAAATGAGAGCGGATGGAATTGGAGGGGTCCTGATAGCACAGATTGCTTATTAGTTGTAAGGTAGGAGGATAGGGAACTAAGGGCCTGTTATCCAATTGGCAAAACTGACAACTGATTTTCCCTAGGCATCCATTTCTCGCAACATACATCAACATAGATAAAGGAATAAAGCTATTGAACCAAGTTTGTAGATGACACTCAATTAGGAGGCACGGTAAGTTGTGTAAATGTGGGCAGGAAGTTAGAAAGAAACAGAAAGACTGTGGGTGGGGAGCAAAATTATGGCAACGTGCAAAAATATAAGGCTATCTACTTTGGATCAGAGATGGAAAAATTTGCACAATAAGCTTCTGTCTGTCCTACTTTTTTGATTAGTTGGTTTTCTCAGATTAAATTCCTACTTTACAATTATTTTGGCTTCTTAAATTACCCAGGAATTATAACTAAAATAATTGTGCAAAAATTCCTATGAATTATCATTGGATTGTGAATCAACATCTTTAAAAATCTACCATTTAACAATGCATCTCAAAAAATTCTCAATGCCATTTGATCCTTCTGTGATGGTGGGATATGGCTGAATAGGGGAAAAAAGGAGATCTTGTGGAGGCAAGAAGACATGACTAAGATATAAAGTGAGTACTTTGTATGCATCTTCATCAAAGAAGAGGATACTGCCAATAAGAGGAAGAAATAGTATCAATATTTGACTGGATAAAAATGAAAAGGTCATCCCAAAAGATTGCTAGTACTCAAAAGTAGAAAAATTACCCTGTCTGGCTGGGTTGCATCCCAGGTTGCTGAGGAAATTGCAGGCCAGTCAACTTAATAATCTTTTAAAATCTTTTAAAGCCAGTCAACTTAATCATGGTGAAGAATTCAGGGCAAAATAATTGGCACTGGTAAGTTACTGATTTGTTAAAAGCAAATTGCAATTGAGTAACTTGATTGAGTTCTTAGATAAAGTATCAGGGTTGATATGTCTATGAACTTCCAAAAGGCATCTGATAAACTACCATATAATGGGCTTATTAGCAAAATTAAGGCTAATGAAATTAAAAGGACATTAGCAGCATGCATAAAAAATTAGCTAAGGGACAGAAAGCAGGGAGTTATGATGAATGGCTTTTCTGAATACTGGAGAAAGTTTACTGTGCTGTTCCCAGGGGTTTGTATTCAGACCACTGCACTTTCTGATATACATCAATGAATTGGTCTTGGTATACAGGGCATAATTTCAAAGTTTGCATATGATACAAAACTTGGAAGTGTACTTAATGAGGGAAAAATAAATCAGTAGATTTAAAAAAAGAATTAATTAATAGCAACAGATAGCTGTAGGATATAGACGGAATGGTGAAATGGGCAGTCATGGGTTAAAATTTAAAGCAGAGCAGTGTGAAATGATACATTTTATTTGGAAGAATGAGCAGAGGAAATATAAACGGAATGGTATAATTTTAAAGAGGGTGAAGAAACAGAGAGGCCTAGGGTGTACAAAACTAAGTGTTTGAAGATGGCAGGACAGAGTGAAAAGGCTATGGGATCCTTGGCTTAATGAGAGACTGAGTACAAAAGCTATTAATTATGCTATTTTCAAATACTTATTTGGCTCAGCTGGAGTATTCTGCACCATTCTTTAGAAAGGATGTCAAGATCTTGGAGAGGCTTTAGAAATTATTTACTAGAATGGTGCCAGGGATGAGGGACTTCAGTTATGTAGAGATTGGAGAAGCTGGTAAAACAAAAATACCTGGAAAAACTCAGCAGGTCTGACAGCATCTGCGGAGAGGAACACAGTTAACATTTCGAGTCTGTATGACTCTTCGACAGAAGAAGCTGGTGATGTTCTCCTTACAGCACAGAATGTTGAAAGAAGATTTGACAGACAGACATTCAAAATCATGAAGGGTTTTGATAAAGCAAAGTGAAACTATTTTCTCAAGGGGGATAAAATACTAACTAGAGGACATTTTTACAGACAGGAGCAGTTTTAATTTACAACAGCCTTGATTTCTCCTCTCACCACATGTCCACAAAGAGAAAGGTCTTGATTTTTAATTCCTTCATAAGTGGTATTTTCCCCAAACCCTCAGTTTTGGAGTGATCCAATCCTCTACTCATAACCTCCACTAAGGTGTAGTTTATCTTAGACACACAAAATGCAGGGAGGGGGTGTTGCTACGCACCTGGACAGCCTGGAATCAGCTCCACAAGACCATATTACAGGTTTTAACAGCTTGGCCCATTTGGGAGGGGGGGGTCATATGACATAACTCCCAGTTCTTCCGCTTGGTTTGGTCAAGGGATGTATATTCCTGATCTAGACTCTGAGATGGTTAATGTTGCATCCATTAATGAGTTTCAGTGGTTTCAGGGCCCCTTTGTCCTCGCAGACATGTTGTACAAACATACGCACAAGGAGGAGTAGGCCATTCAGCCCCTCGAGCCTGCTCCACGATTTAATAAGATCATGGCTGATTTGATAGTAACCTCTAATCTGCATCCCACCTACCCCCAATAACTTATCACCCACTTGCTTACCAAAAATCTATCCATTCTGTCTTAAAAATATTCAAAGACTCTTCCTGAAAAGGTGGTGGAAGCAGAATTCCAAAGACTCATGGCCCTCAGAAAAAATTTTGCCTCATCTGTTTTAAACAGCGACTCGTTATTTTTAAACAGTGACCCCTAGTTCTAGATTCTTCCACAAGGGGAAACATCCTCTCCATATCCACTCTCAAGACCCCTCAGGATCTTATATGTTTCAATCAAGTCACCTCTTCCTCTTCTAAACTCCAACAGATGCAAGCCTAGCCTTTCCAACCTCTCCTCATAAGTCAACCCACCCATTCTAGGTATTAGTCAGTAAACCTTCTCTGAACTGCTTCTCCAGGTTCTGGTTTTTCTTTTTACATAGTTTGGGCCTTTAACCCATGCGCCAGCCAGGATAGGGCTGCACATGCAGTGGTGTAGTGGGAAATTGAGGTGCAGGAGCTCTAAGAGAATGTGTTCTCATATCATCTGTAAACCTACTATTATGTTTCCTATGTGTTAATCATTTGAGTCCCCAAAAATCAGTAAACTATGCTTTTTAAGTGAAAAGTTTTAATGCCAGTAGGCAGAAAGCATTTTATTTTGAACAGTTTGGTATTTTGAATCATTAGCCTGTTGAGTACATGGAATTCATTATGCAACATTTCACAGATGAAGTATCCATTATCCAAACTCCTCGGGGCCAATCGCGTTTCTGGTTGCAGATAATTTTGCTTTTTGGATATGGCTGATAGGACTAGGCCCACTTACAATAGCCTAAGTCTAGGCTAGCTATAATCTAAAGTCAATAAAATGGCTAGTAAAGCAAGATATATCACTGAATAATAAATGCAGAGTACCTATAATAAGTGCAATGTGTGGCACCATCTCCAATTCTGTTTGTAGGAAAGGGTTCAGAGTATCGATGTACTCTGCTGGGAGGCATTCCTGAATAGTTCTTCCTGGCTAGGGGGGTGGGGTATGGAGTAAACAGCAAAAACATTGTTCTTCACCAAGAGTTTGGCAGGGAGTGCGCTCAACAATTATCCAAGAGCAACATGATTCTACAGTTCTCTTCAAGTCCAGCTATCCAACAAATATGCCCATGCCTCTGGTACGAAGTGGTTGTGAAACGCATCAGAAAACATGTCCTTTGTTACCCAGGCTCTCTTATTGGCATAATAGTGAATAGATAATGTCCGAATACTCTTGAAGCTACTGAGGCATTTACTCTTCCCAATTACAGCCAATTTATGTTTGTGCCAACTGCATTGGCACAACCAAGGACTGTCAACCTATCCTTAGCACCTGTTGGTGCACATTCCTCAGCCGTTGCTAGCGTTTTCCTAAGAGCATATCACCAGAACAGACTCATTTCGTCCACATTGTAAATTTTTTCAGGCAAAAGGATTTCATCTGAAACATAGCAAACTCAGTGGATTTTTCAGTGCATCATAGTATGTGTAGGCTTTATCACCACAAACTTCCAAAACCTTGATACCATGACAATTCTTAAATTTGCAACCAACTCTTCACAATTTCCACAACAGGTCCGGTTCCATACTTGTGCTAGAGGGAGAAGTTGGTCTTGTCCTACAGTCCTCTGTCGATTGGTAACATCACAGCCAGGTTGTGAGATAAGGTGTTGGATCCCAATGTGTCAGGAGGGGTGGGGTTTTGGTCTGTGTAGTTGGACAAACATGAGTGCTGATACCCAGCTTATGAGAATTCTTGAACACGTTGGTGTTATAATTGAGTTCATTTGACTGAACCTGCACTTATATTCTGCAGTGCTGCTTGGAATTACTTGTGTGCAGTGTAGTAATGGTCGTAAATCCTAGGGAATGCATTGTCCAGCTTCCTCTGCATAATCAGAATGCACTGATTACTGAAATAGATGACAATTTAAAATGCTTGCAGAGAGAAGCTATTGTCGATTCTCCATAAGCTGGTGGCATTTCAGCTGACCAATAGTCTTTGTCAAGAACACACGGTTAGTTGATCAGAAATGCATAAATGGATTGGGCTGTAGAGGTGAACGACAGCCTTTCAATGACATGACTGTGAACATTTGATTTTCTAAATTATTAACAAGACTGGTAGGAAACTGCTGACAGTTGATGCTGATAATCTTACTGTGGCTCCCTAACGAAACCATTCCAAAACTTCCCTGCAGCTTTGGCCTCGAGTGTGTGTGTGCCAGGTCGCTCTTTTCAGTCCACACAGAAAGCAAAAGGTGTATGAGGCAAAGGATCAGTTTGTCTGCACGCACAATCGTTCTGGTGCATTTCTGCAAACACGCATAGCATGCTGAATTCATGTAACGTGTCGTACATCTGGGCTAAGTCTAAGAAAAACTGTTTCAAGGAAATTCTCTTTAACAGACCCTCATAGGATTTCCTCTCAGGACCAGGCCTTGTTTCATCTTTCATTGCCAGTTCAAAACGAGCACTCAAATACTTCATAGTTGCACCACACAACCGACACTGTTCAAAATGAACTTGCTACCCATTTGGTGCTTAAAATGCAGCCTATTTTGGAAATTTTCTGCTCTAATTCAGCAATGCATTCTGCCCATTGCCTCTCATTGAGAGGTGATCTGTTATGCACGGAGTGTAATTTGTTCATAAAGGACTGGAAATGGTTCACTCTACCAGCTTCTATCGCCGGACCGCCCATTGCAAGTTCTAATCTATGATTCAGGCAATGTCAAAGAATAATATCTGGGTATGCTCCATAAGTCTGTGAGCTACACCTGATTTGGTGCCCAGCATAATACTTCTTCCATCACTAACAAACGCTACAGATGTTGCTTCGGGTAGGAGTCATCAAAGCCATGTTTTGCGAGACATTCAAAAAGATACTTAACTATTGTATCAGCTTTTTGATCTGGAAGTTCAATCAAATCTAAAAACATGAAGTGCAGATCATCTTTCTTATCTCTTTCACACCAAGTAAATTACTGGAGCACTTTTGTTACTTAGGCTTGTAGATTCATCAACAAGAATCGAAATTCTACTCTTAATTACTTTGAAATGCTGACAAATCTTCTTCCTCATCTGGGTAGCTGTGGTCACTAAGTTCTGCAGCACTGTTGCAGGAGTGCAAGCCAATTCCCATGTCAACACCATTTGCACTTTGAAGTTCCAGGAAGCCTAAGTGGTCAGAGTAAGGTCTGTTGTTTTGAGCCAGGTAGTATGCAGAGCAGAAAACTGCAGAAAGTCGCCTTTAGATGAGAGGTGTTGAGATTGTCACAAATCTTTTCAAGAGTGTCTTCCTCTGCTTTTTCAGTGTACTTGTGTAGTGATGTGAGCTTTCGACTGTTTGTGTTCTACAATCTTTTTTGAGAGATTCTGAACGTGCACTCCAGCTGGATCCATTGCATGTTACGTGGTACTAACACCATTCATTCGAAAAACTCAATCCCTTGGGCATGAAAAGTGTGGCGCTACTGATTTTGCACACTTCACACCCAAGTTTTTCATTCTTAGAGCCTAACCAAGGATCTCTCTTTTTTTTAAAACCTCATTCACATATCCCTCTGTCCACATATCCGCACAGGGATACCGACCTGCCACCATATCAAGCTGTTTCAGATGTACACTGTGCTCAGTTTTGACTCTGAGGCGAGCTCTCCCCTCCATCGTGACGCAATGTGACAGTACTTGAATGTTCTTTACTTTCTTCACTTTCTCTCTGAAAGGAAGAGGTTATGCTTTTTTGTTTTGTGGTCATTGTGCTGCTATCAGGCGGTTTTGAAGGTTTATTTAGTTTTTCCCCCCATTTACCTGTATAGCCGGCTCTTGGGCTTGGAGATTTTAGATTGTCCTGTTTCCTGTGGGCAGCTGTTAGCAATTCTGACTGCGACCTTTCTCCCTTCAGGTTGACAGTGAGTACTGAGTCCTCTTGCAATGAAGGCCAACATACCATTTGCCTTTGTCACGGCTCACTGGGGATAGTGCACTGTAACATCAAGCCCCATTGTTAACCGAGCTGCAACAAATGTGAAGTTTCACCAAACCACCAGATTGCCCCAATTCTACCTAACTGTTTAATTTAGGTTAACAGAATACGAGCACCAGAGTTGTGAACTTAATAAGTAAATAACTGTTTATTAAACAAATTGTCTTTAACTAGTGGCAAATGGAGGAAATGTGAACTGCTAACCTTACACACAGATTTTAAGGGTGGTATAAAACAGTTCAGTAGCACCAATCTAGAGTACAGGATTTATTGGGTCGATGTTGATTTTGATCGATGTCTTCCAAATTCCTTTCAGTTCTTGTTGATGACAGGTGGTGGTCTTCCAGCACTTTCAGTATTTAGTTCACTGTTGAGAACTTGCTTTTCAATGTCTCTAACAGTGGTTTTCCATTTTTCCTTTTTACAGGGTTTCCTCAGAAAGAGAGCAGGTTACAGAGATATGAGGAAGAGAGATTTTAGATGTTTTCTCTTCGCAGGCCAGGAGCTTTCTCTGCTGCCCTGTTCTTGGTCACCTGGTCAGGAGCCAAAAAAATGTTGTCAGGCAGTTCCCTTGGTCCAGGACTCCTTTCCAGCACCATCCTGTCTTTCAAGGCACACTGTTCCAAGACTGCAACATTGGATATATCTCTCAGCCTGTTCCAGGGGACGTGTCCTTCAACCTGCAGCCATTGTAATTTTAATCCACAATCCAACAGAAAATATGACATGCTCTTTACAACAGTCCGACACAACTGCCACTTCCGCCAGCGATGGCGGCTCACACTTGCTTCGTATCGCGAACAGTGATGGTTCAGGGTGGCAACGTGGAAATGGTTTTTCAAGCCCTGACCCGGATTCTCACCACAGACAGGATCATCGAAGAGGCAAAGAGCAAGGGTTACTACGAGAAGCCCTGCAGGAAAGGCATCTACAAGCATTACGAGAACTGCCGGCGCATCTACAATAATGAGATGGCCAGAAAGTTGGCCTTTCTGGTGAGGAAAAACCGCCAGGATCCCTAGTTGGGCTGCTAGGTGGGATCCCCAAGTGAGAAACAGCGTTCGGCCGGACCTTGTGGTTTTGATGGTGTGCGAAAGGGGCAGAACAAGTGAACACTGGTTTCGGGAATGTGTTGTTTTGCCGTTAATTAGGCACTTCGGACTCAAGCTGTAGCAGAGCCAGCCTGGCTTTTAGTCAGGAGGCTTGACCCTCTGCATAAAAAAAAAACCAAACTGTTCACATAAAAAAAAGTGAAAAAATAAAGGTGGAGGCATGTAAGGAATATGCTCCTTACATGCCTCCACCTTTAAAAGAGATGAAACGCCATTTCAAAAATGCGGTTCATCACAAGGTATGTGACACATGGACAACAAAACATGAGACTTACTTCCATTTAACCTTCCTCGCCCTTATACAAACTTCGGCATTTCTTACCCCTTTAACTTATTTCAGTATTTTACACCCGCGACAACATATCCACAATCATGTTATCTTAGCCGGTGATGTGAACAATCTTTACATTGAATGGCTGAAACAATAGACTCCATCTAAACAGTCTTACATTTCGAGTTTTAAACTTTTCAATCCACGCCAGCAGATTATGTTAATGTTGCTTGGCTATCATGTTGGACATAAGCTTCAAAGTATTGAAGAGACAACAACAATGCTAGAGTTTCTTTTTCTACTGTAGAATTCTTCCTCTGATATTGATTTAGTTTCTTGGAAACGTACCCCACCGTCATCTCTATCCTTCCCCTAAATATGAGGACAGTGTCTAACTATCCCAGCATTGTCGTACTGGCTAATCGGATTGTAGAAGGTTCATTTTGTGCATTGTCTACTTCTCCTTTTACCTTGCCCTTACTGTCTCTGTCATCCTCCACCACTCCTACCACCTGGCACACTTGCTCTGTCTTATCTTCTCTGCACTATTCTTCAACATGTTTATGTGGCATAATCGTTTCTTCTTCCGACATTCAGGAGTATCTATCAGATAAGTCACTTTACTAACTCTCCTAACTATCTTTACAGGGGCCACTGAATTTCACTTTCGAGGGTTCTCCCTGCAAAAGCAACAATACCAATACTTCGTCTCCTGCTTGGAACGTTCTAGTTGTAGCATGTTTGTCTGCCCATTCTTTCATTTTGGCTTGGGAAATTTTTAAAGTTCTCTTGTGCTACTTTACATGCTCCTGTGAGTCTTTCTAGGAACATGGACATGCAATTCAACATGGAGGATTTGTCTTCCTCCTTTAGGAGCTTTTCCTTAATCACTTTTAATGGATATCTTATTTCATGACCATAGATCAATTCGAATGGACTAAATCCAGTGGATTCATTCAGAGAGTCTCTGGTAGCAAATAATCAGAAATCTAATCCTTTGCCCCTATCCTTTGGATTTTCATGGCAATAGGTCTTAATCATGGTTTTGAGAGTCTGATGGCATTCCTCTATAGCTCCCTGCATCTGTGGGTGATAGGCGGTAGACTTTCGTTGTTTGATACCCAAATTGCTGATAATGTCCTGGAAAATTTTAGACGTGAAGTTAGAGCTTTGGTCAGATTATATTTCAATTGGTAGGCCATAACGAGTGAAAAACTGAGTTAACTTTTCCACTAATATCTTAGTTGTAACTGTCTTTAAATGAATAGCTTCTGGAAATTGGGTTGTCATATCCATGATTGTAAGGATATACTAATGTCCTACTTTCTTTTTGGGTAATGGTCCTACACAATCTACTAATACCCAACTGAAAGGTTCTTTAGAACTTGGAAGGGTATTAAAGGTGTTGGTTTGATTACATGTTGAGGTTTACCTACTACCTGACATGTATGACACATTTTACAAAATTGCACCATGTCCTTATGAAGTCTTGGCCAGGTAAAATGCCTGTTTATCGATGTTTGGGTTTACTGTATTCCTACATGTACTGCCTTAGGGATTTCATATGCTACATAAAGGGAACTAGACCTTTTCCAGGTTCTTGTCCTTCCTTTGACCATAAGATCTTCTTGGGACTTTCCCCTGTTCCACTCCTCTGGATTTTGTGGACTTTCTTTAGTTTGGAACCTGCTTCTGCTGGCAACTGCTTCTAACTGAACTCAAACTACTGCTCAAGATAAAAGCAAAATACTGCAAATGCTGGAAATCTGAAACTGAAATAGAAAATGCTGGAAAAACTCAGCAGGTCTAACAGCATCTGTGGAGAGAAACTAAACAGTTAACGTTTCGAGTCCATATGACACTTTTTCAGAGCTAAAGAGAAGTAAAATGTGATGGAATTTATACTGTTTAAGGGGTGGGGAAGGGGGGGGGGGGGGTGGAGCAGTGATGCTGGATAGAAGGCCAGTGATGGGTGGAGGCGAAGGAGAGATTGACAAAGATGCCATGAACAAAAGAACAAAGGGGTGTTAATGGTAGTAAGTACTGGCTAAAGGAGGTGCTGAAGGTGGCATTAAGGTCAGAAAGCAGAATGTGATAATAGCAGGACAAGGGTAAGTACTCTGGAAAGAACAACATGAACAAGTGACAGACGGCCCTTGGGGGGTTGGGTGGGGGGAGGGGACTGTGGTGAGAAAAAAAGATTGAAAATGGGATAAAAGGTGGGGATAATGATGAGGTACAGCACCTTATCTTCTGATTAGGCACTTTACAACCTTCTGGAGTTAACACTGAGTTCAACAACTTCAGACCATGAACTCTCTTTTCCATTATCACCCCCATTTTTTAATCCTTTTTTCAATATTCATCTTCATTTTTTAATTTTTTCATTCTTATTTTTTATAAGACCATAAGACATAGGAGCAGAAATTAGGCCATTCGGCCCATCGAGTCTGCTCCGCCATTCAATCATGGCTGATAACTTTCTCAACCCCATTCTCCCACCTTCTCCCCATAACCTTTGATCCCCTTACCAATCAAGAACATATCTATCTCGTCTTAAATACATTCAATGACCTGGCCTCCACAGCCTTCAGTGGCAATGAATTCCATAGATTCACCACTCTCTGGCTAAAGAAGTTTCTCCTCATCTCTGTTCTGAAAGGTCTTCCCTTTACTCTGAGGCTGTACCCTCAGGTCCTAGTGTCTCCTACTAATGTAAACATCTTCCCCACCTCCACTCTATCCAGACCTTTCAGTGTTCTGTAAGTTTCAATCAAATCCCCCCTCATCCTTCTAAACTCCATCAAGTAGAGACCCAGAGTCCTCAAACGTTCCTCATACGTTAAGCCTTTCATTCCTGATATCATTCTCATGAACCTCCTCTGGACCCTCTCCAGGGCCAGCACATCCTTCCTGAGAGGGGCCCAAAATTGCTCACAATATTCTAAATGTGGTCTGACCAGAACCTTATAAAGCCTCAGCAGCACATCCCTGCTTTTATATTCTAGTCCTCTCGAAATAAATGCCAACATTGCATTTGCCTTCCTAACTACCAACTCAACCTGCAAGTTAACCTTAAGATAATCCTGGACTAGGACTCCCAAGTCCCTTTGCACTCCAGATTTCTGAATTCTCGCCCCATTTATAACAGCAAAAAGCTATGGATGCTGGAAATCCAAAACAAAAACAAAAATAAAAATACCTGGAAAAACTCAGCAGGTCTGAAAGCATCTGTGGAGAGGAACACAGTTAACGTTTCGAGTCCGTATGACTCTTCCGTATGAGTTTTTCCAGGGAGTTTTATTTTTGTTTTTTTTTTGGAGACAGTATATGCTTTGGTTATAGCCAATAAAGGGATGATCATTAGGTACTTACTTTGGTTTAGATATAAATTATTCTTCAACCATTATTCCCTATCCAAATTAAAATGTAATTCTTTAACTATTTTAAAAAAATGTTTGCCACTGCTCGCTCTACAAGCTAATCAGCTGAATTGGGCAATCATTGGGCAATCAGTGTGACAGAGGACTAAAGAATGCTGGAAAACTTCATCTCATCTGGAAAGCAAGCACAGCAAACAAAAGTCAGCAAGAAGTTGGGATATAACTGTACAAGATTTGAAGAGAAGTTTTCTGGGGTGCTGTTTTGAGATCCATGCAAGCAGGTTTAGCTGATTCTCTGAACACAATACTTAGAAGACCTATGGTATCTTGCAATATTATTGATATTGGAAAAATATTCGAGTGTGTCTTTGGGAAAGGAAAAACTTGTCCAACAAAAAGGGGATTTCAAATAGCTACCACTAAATGGTGAATGAGTTCAATGAGATTTTTGATCACTCCTTAACCTGCGTTGATCTTAGCTTTTCAATTAGCGCAGCCCGTTTGAAACATTTCAAAGGAAAACCTTACTTTAAAAAAGCCTTACGTACACAGAGGCATTGAGGTTAGGATGTCAATGTTGGTCAGTGAAGAGTAAAGGAGGATTGGTGAGGGAATGGATACAGTCATAGGTGATTACAGAATTTAAGAGGGTGTAAGACTGGGAAAAGGAACATTGGAGTAAATCAAGTCTAGAAAAGGATGTCAAAGGAAAATGGGTTGAGGTCAGGGCAAAGACGAGCAATATTACCAAGGCTATAGTTAAGCATCTTTGCAATGTAAAGGATATGGGTCGGAAGCTCAGTTCAAACTGAGTCAAGAACCAAAAAATGTTTGTTTTGATCCCAATATTTAGCTGGAGGAAACTGGCTCATCCAAGGCTAGATGCTGGATAAGCAGTTTGACAGCAGAAGCAGTTGAGCTTGGTATGTGTAATTGTGGAAGTACATATTGCCAGGGAAAGCCATGCAGACATGGAAGATGTGGGGGCTGCGGGGTGGCAGCGGTGCAAGGATGAACCCTCGAGAGATTCCCAGGTAACAGGAAGGTTAAGAGAAGTCATTGCTGGAGAGGCTGTAACTACATTTAGATTGGTGCAAATGGAGTCAAACAAAGGCAGCCCCCTCAAAAGTGGGAAACTAAAGAGTTATTGCTGGAGCGTAGTGTGGTTAACTGCAATGAAGTTAGCAGAAAAGTTGAGGGGGATAATACACCATTGTCACAGTCACAGAAAATAATATTTGTAGCTCTGTTTAGGGCCATTTTGGTGCTTTGAGGGGGAATGGAAAGAGTAGAATATCAAAATTATTACAGCAAGGAAAACTGCTTTTCAGCCCCTCAAACCAGTGCTAACTCTGAGCAATTTAGGTAATCCCACTCCCTTTCTCCTTCCCTGTAAACTGCAAGTTTGTTCTCGTCAGGTGCTTATCCATTTCTCTATTGAAAGCCACAATTAAATCTGCTTCCACACCACCTTTCAGATAGTGCATTCCAGATTGCAACCACTTGCATGTAACAAAGCTTTTCCTTATTCTGCCATTGGCTCTTTTGCCAATCATTTTAAATCTGTACCCTATGGTTAACCACCTTTCTGCCAGCAGTTTCTCTCTATCTATTCTGTCTAAACCACCCAAGATTTTGAACACCTTCATTATATCTCCTCTGAGCCTCCCCTTCTTTAATATGAGCAACCCCAGCTTCTCCAATCTATCCACATAACTGAGGTCTCATAGCTTTTTTGGAACTATTCTTGTAAATCTTTTCCAATGCCTTCACATCCTAAGTGCAGCACCCAAAATTGAATACAATACTTGAGTTCAGGCTGAACCACTGATTCTTAAAAGATCATCACATGTTTCTTACTTCTGTACTCTATGTCTCTATGAATCCTTCAGAATTCCTTATGCCTTTTTAGCCACTTTCTCAAACTGACCTGTCACTCTCAACAATTTGTGAAGATATACCTCCAGCTCTCAGTTTCTGCAACTCCTTTCGAATTACACCCTTTATTTCACATCTCACCCTTCCAATCAAAATACATTAATTTGGCTATTCCACCAGTTTATCTATCCAGAAATACATCTCTGTCCTCCTCATAGTTCACAATCCTTCCAAGTTTGGTGTCAGCTGAAAATTTTGAAGCCTTGCACACCCAAGTCTAGGTCATTAAATGTATTTCAAGAAAAGCCGTGGTTGTAGTCCCTGCCCCAGGGAACCCCACTGTATACCTTCCTCCAGTCTGAAAACAAGCAACCAACATTTTTTTTTGTGGGCGTCACTGGCTAGGTCAGCATTTATTGCCGATCCGTAATTGCCCTTGTTCAGAGAGCACTTAAGAGTCAACCACATTGCTGTGGGTCTGGAGTCACATGTAGGCCAAGCCAGGTAAGGATGACAGATTAAAAACAAAAAACTGCGGATGCTGGAAATCCAAAACAAAAACAAAAATTACCTGGAAAAACTCAGCAGGTCTGGCAGCATTGGCGGAGAAGAGTTGAAGTTTCGAGTCCTCATGACCCTTCAACAGAACTGAGTGAATCTAAGGAGAGGGGTGAAATATAAGCTGGTTTAAGGTGGGTGGGGGGGGGGGGGGGGGGGGGGGGGTGGGGGAGGAGGTAGGGACAAGCAAGCAGTGATAGGAGCAGATAATCAAAAGATGTCACAGACAAAAGAACACAGAGGTGTTGAAGTTGGTGATATTATCTAAACGAATGTGCTAATTAAGAATGGATGGTAGGGCACTCAAGGTACAGCTCTAGTGGGGCTGGGGTGGAAAAACTAGCGGGGCATAAAATATTTAAAAATAATGGAAACAGGTGGGAAAAGAGAAATCTATATAAATTATTGGAAAAAACAAAAGGAAGGGGGAAGAAACAGAAAGGGGTGGGGATGGAGGAGGGAGTTCAAGATCTAAAGTTGTTGAATTCAATGTTCAGTCTGGAAGGCTGTAAAGTGCCTAGTCGGAAGATGAGGTGCTGTTCCTCCAGTTTGCGTTGGGCTTCACTGGAACAATGCAGCAAGCCAAGGACAGACATGTGGCCAAGAGAGCAGGGTGGAGTGTTAAAATGGCAAGCGACAGGGAGGTTTGGGTCATTCTTGCGGTTTCATGGTCATCATTAAACTTTTAATTTCAGATTTTTATTGAATCTGCCCTGGTGGGATTTGAACTCGGCTCCCTACAGTATTACCGTTTCTGGATTACTAGTCCAGTGACAATACGACTACACCATCGCCTCCCCCTACTATCAATCAGAAAACTTTGTATTCACTATTTAGTACATAGGTTCCAACTTTGCTGGCGAGGGGCACTTCATCAAAGTCCATTAACACCATATGAACCAAATTATTGTTACAATCCCTGCAGAGACCATTAATGTTCAAGAGAAATTCAATCACTCAGTACTTAACTGAAAAAACGACGTCACAAGATTTCACATAAAGTGAGAAAAAAATTTACTGCATGTAAAAAAAATTAAACAAAGCAAGCACTACTAACACCACCATGGTTTGTCAGTACTCCCTTTTTACTCCCTCCCCCCCACCCCCAAGAGTTCCCTTTCACATTACTAAATCTCAGTACACAAATTCACTCCCATTTCTCCTCAGTGTTCCAGCTACTCTTCTGAGGTACAAGATTTCCTGAGGATCTTTCCATTAGCATTCGGCTAAGCAAACTGCAACTTTTCTTTAAGACTTCATGACTGCAGACTTCTCAGCTCAAGATTAAGCCTTAATGCCTTCTTGCCCGGACTTTGGACAGACTGCTTTTCCCCAGTTTGCTCCCACATCTTTACAGCTCTTTTCAAGCTAATTGCTTTCTGCCTTTCACTGGAGATTTCTTCTTCTAACTCCAAACTAAGCAAATATTCCAGCTTCTTTTCCCCTCTGCAAATGCCTTGTGAGAAACACCCAGATAAATTAAACAAAGAAACTTTCTAACCCTCACAGTCCATCTCCGTGGCAACGTGGCATGCTTTGGGGTGTTCCAAACAGAAATGCAAACCAACGAGCTTACCTTCAAAACAACCCCTTTGACTCTGTGATCCATATGAATAATATCTCTAATAGCGTTTACGATCCTCTTTCCCAGAACTGCTCATCCCCCAGGAACTCCCTTATTACCAACTGCTTTTAGCTTCTTTCATCTAAGAACTACATAAATAATTTAATTATTTTACTAAGATAATTACAGACACCCTAACTCTATCAAGAGATCCAGAGAAGGGTCACCCATTGGTTAAGTTTTCTCAGTTTCAACTCTGACCTTGTAAGATAAACACAGGTTACTTTCCAACTGTAATTAACCCAGGGTTGTTCACTCAGTTCTTAATTAAGTGTTTCAAATTATCTACCTTAAAAAAAAATCCAATTCCTAAAACTATTCTAAAACATATGAATTATGAACCTAGATCTTCGCAACATTATCTCCATCAGTCCTGTCTGTTAGCTCAAAAAGTCTCAATGAAGTTGGTTAAATCCAATTGGCTTTTTGCTGGTTTCTTAAGTAATCCATCCTTAAATAATGACTGAGTTTTGTCCTGAATTATTATTTCTAAAAGCTTTCCCACCGCTGAGGTTAAATTGACGGGCTTGTAGTTGCTGCGTTTTTCCTTGCATTTTTTTTTTGAACAGTGTAACAAAAGACCATAAGACATAGGAGCAGAAATTAGGCCATTCGGCCCATCGAGTCTGCTCCGCCATTCAATCATGGCTGATAAGTTTCTCAACCCCATTCTCCCGCCTTCTGCCTGTAACCTTTGATCCCCTCACCAATCAAGAACCTATCTATCTCCGTCTTAAATACACTCAATGACCTGGCCTCCACAACCTTCTGTGGCAATGAATTCCATAGATTCACCACTCTCTGGCTAAAGAAGTTTCTCCTCATCTCTGTTCTAAAAGGTCTTCCCTTTACTCTGAGGCTGTGCCCTCGGGTCCTAGTCTCTCCTACTAATGGAAACATCTTCCCCACGTCCACTTTATCCAGGCCTTTCAGTATTCTGTAAGTTTCAATCGGATCCCCCCTCATCCTTCTAAACTCCATCGAGTATAGACCCAGAGTCCTCAATCATTCCTCATATGTTAAGCCTTTCATTCTTGATCATTCTCGTGAACCTCCTCTGGACCCTCTCCAGGACCAGTAACATCCTTCCTGAGATACGGGGCCCAAAATTGCTCACAATATTCTAAATTTGGTCTGACCAGAGCCATATAAAGCCTCAGCAGCACATCCTTGCTTTTATATTCTAGTCCTCTCGAAATAAATGCCAACATTGCATTTGCTTTCCTAACTACCAACTCAACCTGCAGGTTAACCTTAAGAGAATCCTGGACTGGGACTCCCAAGTCCCATTGCACTCCAGATTTCTGAATTCCCTCCCCATTGAGAAAATATGCTATGCCTCTATTCTTCCTACCAAAGTGCATGAACTCACACTTCTCCACGTTGTATTCCATCTGCCACTTTGCCCATTCTCCTAACCTGTCCAAATCCTCATGCAGCCTCCCCACCTCCTCAATACTACCTGTCCCTCCACCTATTTTTGTATCATCTGCAAAGTTAGCCAGGATGCCCTCAGTTCCTTCATCTAGATCATTAATGTATAACGTGAAAAACTGTGGTCCCAACACTGACCCCTGCGGAACTCCACTAGCCACCAGCCGCCATCCTGAGAAGGACACCCTTATCCTCACTCTCTGCCTCCTGCCAGAAAGCCAATCTTCTATCCATGCTAGTACCTTGCCTCTAACATCATGGGCTCTTATCTTATCTAACTGAGCAGCCTCCAGTGTGGCACCTTGTCAAAGGCCTTCTGGAAGTCCAAGTAGATAACATCCATTGGCTCTCCTTTGTCTAACCTACTCGTTACCTCCTCAAAGAATTCTAACAGAGTTGTCAGGCATGAGCTCCCCTTGATGAAACCATGCTGACTTTGCCCACTTTTACCATGCACTTCCACGTATTCTGAAATCTCATCCTTAATAATGGACTCTAAAATCTTACCAACGACCGAGGTCAGGCTAATCGGCCTGTAATTTCCCGTCTTTTGCATCACTCCCTTCATAAACAGGGATTTACATTACAGTGATTCCTGAAAGATCACCACTAACGCCTCCACTATCTCTTCAGCTATCTCCTTCAGAACTCTGGAGTGTAATCCATCTGGTTCAGGTGATTTATCCACCTTCAGACCTTTCCGTTTTCCTAGCACCTTCTGCTTGGTAATGGCCACCATACTCATCTCTGTCCCTCGACTCTCTTGAACTTTGGGGATGTTACTCGTGTCTTCCACTGTGAAGACTGATGCAAAGTACCAATCAGTTCCTCCACCATTTCTTTGTTCCCCACTACTACTTCTCCAGCATCATTTTCTAGTGGCCCAATGTCCACTTTTGCCTCTCTCTTACCCATTATATATCTAAAAAAAAACTCTTGCAATCTTCTTTTATATTACTGACTAGTTTACCCTCATATTTAATCTTCTCCCTCCTTATTTCTTTTTTAGTTGTCCTCTGTTGGTCTTTGCAGGCTTCCCAATCCTCTGGTTTCCCACTGCTCTTCACCGCATTGTATGCTTTCTCTTTAGCTTTTATGCTGTCCCTGACTTCCCTTGTCAGCCATGGTTGCCTCGTCCTCCCTTTAGTATGCTTCTTCTTCATAGGGATGAATTTTTGCTGTGTCTCCCAAATTACTCCCAGAAACTCCTGCTATTGCTGTTCCAATGTCTTTCCTGCTAGGCTCATCTCCCAGTCAATTCTGGCCAGCTCCTCCCTCATGCCTCTGTAGTTGCCTTTATTCAACTGTTACACCGTTACATTGGATTCCAGCTTTTTCCTCTCAAATTGCAGGGTAAATTCTATCATATTATGGTCACTTCCTCCTAAGGGTTCCTTCACCTTAAGCTCCCTTATCAAATCTGCCTCATTACACATCACTAAATCTAGAATTGCCTGTTCCCTAGTGTGCTCCACCACAAGCTGCTCCAAAAAGCCATCTTGTAGACATTCCACAAATTCCTTTTCTTGGGATCCACTACCAACCTGATTTTCCCAGTCTACTTGCATATTGAAATCCCCCATGATCACTGTAACCTTGCCTTTCTTACATGCCTTTTCTATCTCCTGGTGTATCTTGTGCCCCACATCCTGACTACAGTTCGGAGGCCTGTATATAACTCCCATTATGGTTTTTTTAACCTTTGCAGTTCCTCAACTCTACCCACACAGATTCTACATCATCTGACCCTATGTCATTTTTTGTTATCGATTTAATTTCATTTACTAACAAAGCAACCCCACCCCCTCTGCCAACCTGCCTATCTTTTCGATAGGATGTATATCCTTAGATATTTAGCTCCCAGTCCTGATCCCCTTGCAGCCATGTCTCCGTAATGCCGACCACATACCTGCCAATTTCAATCTGCGCCACAAGCTCATTTACCTTATTTTGCATACTACGTGCATTCAGATACAACACCTTCAGTCCTGTATTTCCCATCCCCTTTCTCATTGTCATCCCTTTATCTGATGTGCTTGAAGTTAGATTCCTAGCTCTTTCCAAACACTCTGTCCTATTTTGTGTTCTGGGGACTTTAATAGCCTCTCCTGGGCTCTCCTTTCTTTTCAGTTTTTTCATAAATTTCCATTAAGTTGAATCCACCGCCCTCCCACACGCTAACCTGTTGCTTTGTTTCCCATTAGTCATACCTCTTGGTGTTTTACCCTTCCCTCCCCCCCAACTTTCTAGCTTAAAGTCCTGTTGACCACCCTATTTACCCTTTTCGTTAGAACATTGGTCCTAGATCGGTTCAGGTGGAGACCGTCCCAACGGTACAGATCCCTCCTGTTCCAATACTGATGCCAGTGCCCCCCTCTTTCCCGCACCACTCCTTTAGCCACGTGTTTACTTCCCTTATTCTCGTGTTCCTATGCCAATTTGCACGTGGCTCGGGTAGTAATCCAGAGATTATAACCCTTGAGGACCTGTTCTTCAATTCAGTTCCTAGTTCCTGATTATCCCCAAATAGGTCCACTTTCCTAGTCTTACCTATGTTATTTGTCCCGACATGGACCACAACAACTCTCCCTCCCTCTCCAATATCCTTTCAAGCCAGTCAGAGATGTCCCTCACCCTGGAATTATCCAGTCCTCTGGTAACAACCCCGTATCCAACAACAATTTACATTTATATAGCTGCTTTAGCATGAGCAGCATTATAAAGCAAAGTATGATACTCAGCAACACGAGATGACATTAGGTCAGATGGTCAAAAACTTGGTCAAAGAGCTAGATTTTTTAGATTGTCTAAAAGAGGGAAGAGATGTAGAGAGGTAATGGTTGGGTATTCAGGAGCTTAGGGCCAGTATCTGAACACGCAGGCACCAACGGTGAAGCAAATAAAATCGGGGATGATCAAGAAGCCAGAATTAGAGTGCGCAGATATCAGAGGGTTGTGGGGCTGGAGAAGGTAAGAGATAGGGAGGTGCCAGGCCACAGAAAGATTTGAAAATAAGGATGAAAATTTTAAAACCAAGATGTTGCTTGACCAAGAGCCAACGTAGGCCAGCAAGCACAGGATTAATAGGTGAACAGGACTTGGTGCTAGATAAGACATGATCAACACAGTTTTGGGAGACCAGCCAGGAGTACACCACAGTACTCAAGTCTAGAGGAATCGAAGGCATGAATGAGGCTTTCAGAAACAGATATGTTGAGATCAGATTGAAGGGACAAAGTCAGGTGTTGTCATAGAGATGGAAACAGGAGAGCTTAGTGCAGCACAAATATGACTTTGGAAGCTCATCACAGCATTAAATGTGAGATCAAGGTTGCAAACAGACTGGCTTAATTTCAGTCTTTTGCCAGGGAGAGGGATGGAGTCAGTAAGAGCCCTGACCAAGAACAACGGCTTCAGTCTTCCCAATATTTAATAGGAGGAAATTTCTGCTCATCCAGTACTCGATGTCAAATAAGCTGGCTGATCATTTAGCAGTGGAGGAGTTAATGGAAAAGTCGTGGTGAGGTAATGTCATCAGCATACACGTGAAATGCTGTGCTTTTAGATCATGTTACCGAGGACCAACACATAGATGAAAAAAAGGAGAGAACCAAGAATAGACCCTTAGAGGACACCTGAGGTAATGGTGCAGGTGCAAGTGGTTCTTCGTCTATGATTAGATAGATAAGAATGGAACCAGGTGAGAGCAGCCCCACCTAGCTAGATGGCAGTAGAGGTTTTAGAGGAAGGTATGGTCAACAGCGTCAAAGGTTGCAGACAGGTCGAAAAGGGCAAGGAGGAAAAGTTTGTCTCAGTCACACACATGACATTTATAAGAGCTGTTCCAGGACTGTAGCAGGGGCAGAAACTTGAATGGAGTTGATTCAAGCATGGAGTTCTGAAAAGGCTGGGCATGGACTTGATAGATGACAAAATGTTCAGGACTTTGGTGAGGAAAGGGAGGTTGGAGATGGGGAGTAGTTTGCAAGTACAATGAGCAAAGATGACACATTTAAAGGGGAGAGGTAAACCTGAAGGGGAAAAAAGTTACTGCCTAACATGAGGACCAGAAGCAGGAGTTGGGTGGTCAGCAGTTTAATGGGAATAAGGTTGAGGGAGCAGGAGGGGAATCTCATGGACAAAATAAGCTCAAAAAGCTTATGCGGAGTTAGGAGAGAAGCCAGGGAAACATTCAACAAGGATTGAAAGATTGTGGTCACTTGCTTTGTAATTTCCACTCTTATTTCCTTCAGCATCCTCAGATATATTCCATCGACTCCTGGTGGCCTTGAAGGTCTTGTGGCACAGTGCGGAGCATCCTGACTTCTAAGCCACAAGCTCCAGGTTTGAGTACCCCCCAACCCCAAACTTGATGGCCACATTTGTGGTGTGGCCAAGCAAGTTGATTGTCAACCTGTAAATCCTTCTGATAAGCCTTTGAGAAGGCAGTAAGAACAGGAGAGTTTCCTGGTCAGCCAGAACTGTGTGGTGGCTACAGTGCAACAACACCCCTATGTCAAAAGACTCACACACAAGTATCTTCCTCGCTTTGAGGGGCTGCTAGAAAGAGATGGCTTATCAACTTTAAGTACAGCCAACTTTTCTGACACTTGCTGTTTATCCGAGATTGAAGGAATTCAAATAGAACAGCAAGGAAATTGGGCACAGGTCTGAAAGTCAACAGCTTTGGTAGTTTCAGAAAGGCTCAAGATTAGGTGGCAGCTTGCAAAATCAAAAGTGGGTTTTTGGAGAGAGCAGGAGTGAGTGATTTTGAAAATGAATGAGACAGCACTCAAGGAGACAACCCAATTACAATGCCAGTTAACATGTGGGACAGGAACCTAAGCTGGATGCTTGTGTACTTAATAAGACTGAGGTTTACGGGAACAAGAGTTAGGTCTCAGACAAGTTAATCTTGTGAGAAAGCATGGGGGAGATGGGGAGGGAAAGAGAGACACAGGCATGGGTCAGAACTAGGGTACTGGGCGTAACAGATGAGGTTGCGTTGGAGAACAGAAGGGAGTAGCAGAATAGACAGCTAAATAAATGGTCTATCTTAATGACAAAGAAACCTTCGAATTCCCAGCATTTGTTGTCAGAGGCGAGAGTGGGAGAAGGATTTGAGGAAGTCATTGGAAACGTGGAATATTAGTGAGGTGATCTTTGGGGTCTCAAATGAACTGTTTTGGCTGTTTTGACAGTAGAAATCAAGACCTGTAGAGTTTGATGCAATCCAGTCAGATTTGACAATGCAGCTACGCAATAAAGAGCATCGGTAAGCTTCTCTATTATGCATGTCTCCCTTTGACCCTGGCAAACAAGTCAATCTGGCACACTATCAATATTTAGTTCCCCAATGGTGTTGAAAGTGCAAATGGACTGTAGCATGTGAAGGCAGCAGCTCACCACTCTCAAGGGCAATTTGGGATAGACAACAAATGCTGATCTTGCCAGTGATACGTATATCCCCATTAAAAGTAAAAAAAACTTTACCACCCCCAATCTATGTTATAGTGCAGGATACGAGGCATTCTCCTCCCACACCGCCTCCTCTTTCTGAGCAGGATGATAATACTACAGACTTCATAAAGTGATTACCACCCCTTAAATTTACCCTTCCTTTTCCAGACGCAGTTACTGATTAAAATGTAACTGCCACTAATGCTGAAGTGTTCTCTCATGCTAGGTATTAACACACACTAAACATTTTGGACCAATTTGGTGCATAATATTTCCTTCTGAAAATGGGCTCCAGATGTACTTCCTTAAAGCCTTGCAGCTATCTCAGTTAATGAGCAGTGCTTACAGATTACAGCACATTCAGCAGATGTGGTTGTGGACCAGGGGAAAGAGTACCAACGAAACTGCAATTAAAGACTTAGACAAAATTATTTTAGAATACTGTATTTATCAACTATTTCTGATCCTCCTGCCAGTGTTTTAGTGTATGCTAAAGACGCTAACGTAGAGAAAGCCAATTTTAATCCTTAAGGTGCTTCTTCGTCCTTTCTCCTCTCCATTGCACCTCTTGACCTGCTAATCTGGGGAAAAAAACATTGTAATAATGGAAACCAAGGCTAGAAGTACACATCTCTGTTTAAAAGGAGCGGCTGAAGGATTTAGATGTGGGGAGCTCCATCTCAATGGCCATGGATTCAGAGTTATTTTTGACATTCAGTTCTATACTTCCGAATTAGCGAATTAGTGAATGTGCACATAGCACAAGTTATTTTAAATCAAATCAATGATCCACAACCAGGTTTTGCAGCTCCTGTAAAAGAATGATCATTTGAATGCATTTGAGATATAAAAATGTAAAGTTTGCAGAAATTGGTGTAATTCCTGCTATGCTACTGACAAACCATTGAGTTAGTTATGAAGCCATTTACTGCATGTCTAGGATCCGAGCCAACTTTTTAATTAAGTACAGATCTTCTGCAATTACTTCAAGCAGAACCAAAGATTGAAGCTTTTGCTTCTGCATGAAAAAAGTGCTCCCAAAAATCTGAATGCAATTCTCTCATTTTGCTTTGCACAATATTCAGGCTAAGATGATAGTCAAATTACTCATGAGTTCTGTCCAATAATCAGTATAATAATCAATTGCCCAGAATTTCAGCTGGGGGCAAGTTAAAATTTCCTTGCTAATACTCGACCATGGCCAGACTGTAAAAACTACAAGCCAAGCCAACTACGAGCCATTACTCCCACAAGAGTGCTGATATTTAAATGTTAACTATTTTTATTTTCTGAACCGAATCTACATGGCTAAGACAAATAGAGGCCAGAACTTCAAATGCCAATAGTGACTAAAATGTGAATATCATGAAAGGACACTTACACAATTTATCACAACTCAAAGGAAGCTTCAATATTACCACTGATCAATTAATGTCCAGCTAGTATAGATTTGCACACATTCTCAAACTCCGTTGAGAATTGGCTTACATAAAATTTGGAGGATAATACTTTTAACATGGCGTACATGGACTTCTGAAAGGCATCTGATAACAACTTGTCAGCAAAGTTAGTTCAAGATCTACAGTAATGTGCTTGACTCTTAAATGCCCTTTGAAAAGGCCTAGCAAGCTGCTCATTTGTATTAAACCACTACAAAGCCTACAGAAAAAAATGAAACCAGACGGATCACCCAGCATCGACCTAGGCACTGGAAACGACAATGGCAAACTCAGCCCTGTACACCCTGCAAAGTCCTCCTTACTAACAACTGGGGCCCTGTGCCAAAGCTGGGGGAGCTGTGCCACAGAGTAGTCAAGCAACTACCCGACATACTCATACTCACAGAATCATACCTTACAATGTCCCAGAAACCACCATCATCATCCCTGGATATGTATTGTCCCACCGGCCAGACTGACCCACCAGAGGTGGCGACACAGTGGTAAACAGTTGGGAGGGAGTTGCCCTGGGAGCCCACAACATCGACTCTGGACCCAGTAAATCTCATGGTGTCGGGTCAAACATGGGCAAGGAAACCTACTGCTAATTACCACCTACTGCCCCGCTCAGCTGATGAATCAGTACTCCTCCATGTTGAACACCTACCAAAAGAAGCAAGGGCACAGAATATGCTTTGGGTGAGGGACTTTACTGTCCATCACGAAAGTGGCTCAGTAGCATCACTACTGACCCAGTTCTAAAGGACACAGGTGCTAGACTGAGTCTACAGCACATAGTGAGGGAACCAAGAGGGAAAAATCATACTTGACCTCATCCTCACCAACCTACCTGCTGCAGATGCATTTGTCCAAAACAGCATTAGTGGGGGTGTCCACCGCACAGTCCTTGTGCAGACAAAGACCTGCCTTCACATTGAGAATACCCTCCATTGTGTTGTGTGGCACTACTACCATGCTAAATTGGATAGACTTTGAAAAGATCTAGAAATTCAAGGCTGGGTATCAAGAAGGTGCTGTGGGCCATCAGCAGCAGCATTGTACTCAACCACAATATCCCCCATTCTACCATTACCACCAAGCTAGGGGATCAACTCTAGCTCTCAATGAAGAGTGCAGGAGGACATGCCAGGAACAGCACCAGGCATACCTAAAAATGAGATTTCAACCTGGTGAAGCTACAACGCAGGACTACTTGCATGCCAGAGAGAAGCAGCATGCAAAAGACAGAGCTAAGCAATCCCACAACCAATGGGTCAGATTAAGCTCCAGTCATGAATGGTGGTGGACAATTAAACAACTATCTAGAGGAGAAAGCTCCACAAATATCCCCATCCTCAATGGTGGGGAAGCCCAGCACATCAGTGCAAAAGACAAGGCTAATGGATTTGCAACCATTTTGAGCCAGAAGTGGATGATCCACCTCAGCCTCCTCCTGAGGTCCCCAGCAGCATATGTGTCAGTCTTCAGCCAACTCGATTCACTCCACATAATATCAAGAAACAGCTGAAGGCAGTGGATGTTGCAAAGGCAACATGTTGCAAAGTCCTAACAGTCTTCCGGCAATAGTACAGAAGATGTATGCTCCAGAGCTTGCCATATCGCTAGCCAAGCTGTTTGAATACAGCTACAACACTGGCATCTACCGGGGGGAAAATTCTCCACCGGTTGGAATCATACCTAGCTCATAGAAAGATGGCTGCGGTTGTTGGAGGTCAGCCATCTCATTCCCAGGACATCACTACAGGGGTTCCTCAGGGTAGTGTCTTCAGCCCAAACATCTTCAGCTACTTCAGCGGGGACCTTCCCTCCATCATAAGGTCAAAAGTGAGGATGTTCACTGATGATTCAATGTTCAGCACCATTCACAACTCCTCAGGTACTGAAGCGGTCAGTGCCCATATGTATTGACACCTGAACAACAGTTAGGCTTGGGTTGATAAATGGCAAATAACACTGGCACCATACAAGTGCCAAGCAATGACCATCTACAACAAGAGAGAATCCAACCATCTCCCCTTGACATTCAAACATTCAATGGCATTACCACTGAATCCCCCACTATCATCATCCTGAGGTTACCTTTGACCAGAAACTGAACTGACCCAGCCACATAAATGCTGTGGCTTCCAGAGCAGGTCAGAAGCTGGGAACTCTGTGGAGAGTAACTCACCTACCAAATCCCCAAAGCCTGCACACTATCAACAAGGCATAAGTTCGGAGTGTGATGGAATACTCTTCACTTGCCTGGATGAGTGCAGCTTCAACTACTCAAGCTCAACATATCAGACAAAGCAGCCTGCTTGATTGGCATCCCATCCACCACCTCCAACATCCACTTCCTCCACCACTGACGCAGTGACAGCAGTATGTACCATCTACAAGATGCACTGCTGTAACTCACCAAGGCTCCTTCAAAACCCACGATCTCCACCACTTAGAAGAACAGGGGCAGCAGATATATGAGTACACCACCACCACCTGCAAGCTCCCCTCCAAGCCCCACACCATCCTGACTTGGAAATATAATCACCATTCCTTCACTGTCACTGGGTCAAAATCCCAAAACTCCCTTCCTAACAGCACTTTGGGTGTACCTACACAGTTCAAGAATGCATTGCGCCAGCACCTTAAGGGCAACTAGGGATGGGCAATAAAATTGCTGGCCTAGCCAGCAATGCCCATATCTTGTGAAAATAAATCAATCCAGCTACATTTTGTTACGGCTCTACATCATCAGAATCATTATTTTAAATCTGGGAGGTAACTTGTTTCATTACTATAGATGTCTTCTTTGTTGATGTCTTCATGAGCCAATTACCTGGACCTGAAATGGCCAGTTTGCCACAATGGCCGGGTGCATGGTAAAAGCATGCATGAACACAGGAGATAGGAGCAGGGGTAGTCCGTATGACTCATTAAGCCTGCTCCGCCATTCAATATGGCCATGGCTGATCTTGGGCTTCAACTCCGCTTTCCCATCCGCTTCCCATGTCGCTCAAATCCCCAAGAGGCAAAAAAATTTGCTGATCCCAGCCTTAAATATAGTCAACAATGGAGCATCCACAACGCTCTGGGGTAGAAAATTCCAAAGAATCACAGTCCTTTAAATGAAGAAATTTCTCACCTCAGTCCTAAATGATTGGGGCAATGATGCTCGGAATAGTCTCTCCCAAGATTTAGTACCAGACTCTGTTGACGTCATTTCCTGGGTTAATCATCTTTCTCATTTCATCAGCATGGTTCAGTATTGCCACTGCATATGATAGAATTCTTCAAACAAACATCAAACAGCTCATTTCATTTTTTTTCCCTTTTCATCTCCTGCTAGGCCTACCAAACAGACAGCAGGAACACATGAACCTCACTTCATATCTATGTACGTACTCCACATCAAACAGAGCTGGCCATATTTTAATCTGACCTTCGCTTTCATGGTGTGTGGGTGCTCATGTGCAGTCTGAAAGCATGAAGCAGCTGTTAAAATTCAAGGTCAGTGTCAGAAACAGCAACAGCAATTTTTAAGTATAGGATCAGAGGCAAGGTGTCAAGAGTACAATTTTAAAATTTGACTCTGTGTATTGCATGTCAAGCAAGAACATGTCAGGATTAAAAATATTTCAAATTTAGAAGATGTGAAACAAAATGAGTTCAAGTCAGTGGAATCACCCAGAAATTCTAAAAACTATTACTCAAATTCCCCAGCACTTAAAAGATTCAAGTTTGAAAATCACAATTTTACATCATGAAATTGTTTCAACAGTGTACACAAATCTCTAAAGGCCCTGCTATTCATACTGGTGTGAACTGTTGGGTGTTCAAAAAATTATTAAAAATATAAACACAAATGTAAAACTTACTTATAGATTACTAAGGCCTGGAATGCATCATGCACTTATCTTATTTGTTAGGCAGAGAATGCTGTAAGATGCAAAGGAAAAGAAAATTCTAATATTTAATGTAAAATCATTTTGCCTGGCATTAGAGTTAAAATAGTGAATGATCTAATAGCTTTTTCACACTATATTTATCTCCTATTTACTTTGTCTTTTCCTAATCAACACTGCACTATGGACCCCCTGTCCTTGACCGAGGTGTGACAATTTAATAATAATCATCTGTGCTTTACAGGAGTCTTAATCCAAGAACAAAATATTTGGCAATCTAGTTCTGCATTGATCAGGATTCAACAGAATTTGCTTTACCCCTGGAGGAAATCAGAGATGGAGTCTGTCCAATGCTGAAAATTTGTTTATATCCCGTTGTAATAATACTAAGTCCACACTTCCCAGGGGCAAAACATTTATCACAGTTTTTAAGAAATACAGTTCCCATTTCCCAGACCCAGCTGCTGCCGAGAGGTTTTAACGTTACTCTCTACTCATACAGTGACCTTGAACTGAAATGCATTTTTATATTGGTTTACACTCCGCATTCAGGCTGCCTTGCATCTATGCTTTTAAATCTTGTTACCTGCAGACCCAATTTTACTTGGATCTATAAAACTGCAGCTTATGGAAATTGGATTTAACGACATTACCAACCAGTTCTCGGAATCCAACTTAAGAGACCAATAAAAAAGGCCCTTAAATGTATGCGTGCGTGCAATGAAGTTTGCACAAGTGTATTTCAGACTTCCAAATCCCATTCCCATGGAAAATGAGATAAGGTTTATATTTTTATTCAAACACTTTACTTTAAAAAGTAAACAATTCTAAAAGGGAAATTAACTCTGTTTAATAAAAAGGAAATTGAGGTACTAGAGAGGATGTAAAAACAATTTATAAAGGATGATACAAGAACAGCAATAATATGCCAATCTGGAAAGGATAAAAGGTTAGATCTCTCTTCTCCTGGAAAGAGAAGATTGAGAGGTAACCTATTACAGGTCATTAAAATTATCAAAGGTTTTGATGAAAACATTGTAACTGCAAAACCTTCAAAATAAGAAGGCAAACAAGAAAAAAGAATTCAGAAGAAAGTTCTTTACCTAGAGTGGTGAGAATGGAACTCACCATCTCGGAGTAGTTGAAGCTAATAGCACAGATGCATTTAAGGCAAAGTTAGGTAAGCAAGAGGGAGCAGGGTATGCTAACAGTTAAATGAGGAAGTGTGGGAAGAGGTTCAAATTGAGCATAAATTATACCATGAGCTAGTTAGCCCAAACAACCTATTTGTGCTGCATATTCTATGGAATTCTGTTAAAAACCACAAAAAGCAATTACAAAATCTGAATTTCTGGTGTCATAATTTGATGTAACATAAACATTTTTAAAAACACTAGCTTCATCTTAAAATCAACAAAATTTATTTCTAATACTTTAGAAATTGAACATTGCTGAAAAGAGAGACATGTTACCGAAGCTTTTCGTCTTCTACTCATCAGGGCAAACACAAGAATGCCAAATATCAAAGAATCACAACAATTTATACTACAAGAGTGCTGACTGATTGGCCAAGACATTGACATGGAGAAAGCAATGGGGAACTATAGGCTCCCCAAGCTCCCTAGTAATTAAAAAAAAGGGTACAAGTTTTGAACATTTTCCTTTTGTTTGCAGAGAATGGGTCCCTGCGTATGACTATCGCTTTAAGCAAGCTTTCCCTGTAAACAAAAGGAACATGTTCCAGCCTTACACCTTTTTTGAATTACCAGAGAGCTTGGGGATCCCACAGTTCCCTGTTGCCTTCTCCACAGCAATGCCTTGGTCAGTCGATTTGCCAACAAATCAGCAACCTTTTCTCCTGTAGTATAAATTGTTGCGATCTTTTGAAATTTGGCATTCTTGCATTTGTCCTTTTGGGTGGCAGACAATAAACTTCAGCAACATGTCTCTTTTGCAACAATATTCAAGTTCTGTACTACTAAGCGACTACTTTAGAAATAGTATTCTCTTAATGATGGGAGACAAGGAGCTATACAGATGAAAGATTTGGGTGCTGAGGGTCACAAATCACGAAGGAGCTGGAGCACAGGTACAAGTAGTAATTTAAAAAGCTGAAGAAATGTTGGCCTAAATCTTGAGGGGGCTGCAATACAAGTGAGGCAGTTAAATAGTGGACAAAGGCCAGGGAAGGCAGTGGTTAAGCAGATCGACACCTGCTTTGTGGCAAATAGAAGACCAGCAGACAGCCAGGTGAGAGTTTGAAACAGTAATTGTAAACAACTGGAAGATTTACCAAGGACAGGCACAGAAGGAAGTAGGGTTTGAAGAAGGAGATATGAAGATGAGGATAGGAAAGGAAACATTTGACTGTGACCATGTCAGTGATCAAGACAATGGGAGTAGAGAGACCATGGTAGATGGTGAACTTGAAAAAGTGACTGCCAATTGTGCGTTGAGTGAGGACAAAAGGGCAGTACATTCAGAATGAAAGCCTAGATGGAGATTAAAGTCACAAAATGAGGAGTCACAGCAGGAGATGTGGGGAAAGGGGGAGGTTATCTCAGGGAGAAACTTGGACAGTGGGGATTCAATTGGGGGAAGGGGTCAATAGAACAAATATTTTAAAGGAATAGGGCTGAAACAATAATAAGGCAGGTAATTAAAAGAAGGTTCAGAGGGAGGCAATACGAGTTGAAAATGAGGAGCGCACCACCATTTGGCAGTTTGGGCCAGACACCCGCACAAAATACAGCAAGGCTGGGAAGCTTCCATAAAAGACAAGTATCACTAGTTATAAATCAAGTTCCAAACAAAGCTAGAATATGAATGCAATCAAGTGCCTTAGTCATTTGAAGAAAAATAAGGAGATTAATTGATCTTTTGAGAGTGAAATAGTGTGTGTGATTCAAGGGATCACTAAAAACATAACTGTCCTTGCAATCCTACCAAACCAGTGTTAACCATGCCTCCTCACTGGACAGAAAATCCTCCTCTCCCCCAGCCCCTCCCCCGCTGCCAGTAATTAGGTTAGCAAAGCTTAGCTTTCGTGAGTAGTTGCATTACGATCCACCCACTTCTGAGGCAGGCCCAATATATGAAGCTGAAACATATCAAAATATTGACTGGTTACAGCACAGGAGGTTTCCATTCGACCTGTCATGTCTGTGCCATTGCTCTGCAAGAGCAAATCAGCTAGCCACACCCACTTAACTTTTATGTCCAAATGCAGCAAGACCTCGACAATATCCAGGCTTGGGCTGGCGTGGCAAGTAACATTCGCGCCACACAAGTGCCGGGCAATGACCATCTCCAACAAGAGAGAATCTAACCATCTCCCCTTGATGTTCAATGGCATTACCATGCTGACTCCCCCACTATCAACATCCCAGGGGTTAACGTTGACCAGGGACTGAACTGGACTAGCCATATAAATTCTGTGGCTACAAGAGCAGGTCAGAGGTTAGGGTAAGTGCGATGAGTAACCCACCTCCTGATTCCCCAAAGCCTGTCCACCATCTACAAGGCACAAGTCAGGATTGTGATGGAATACTCCCCACTTGCCTGGATGAGTGCAGCTCCCACAATACTTAAGGGCAAAGCAGCCCGGTTGATTGGCACCACATCCACAACCATTCATTCCCTTCACCATCGACGCACAGTAGTAGCTGTGCGTACCATCTACAAGATACTCTGCAGGAATTCACCAAGACTTCTTTGACAGCACCTTCCAAACCCAAGACCACTACCATCTAGAAGGACAAGGGCAGCAGATAGATGGGAAAACCACCACCTAGAAATTGCCCTCCAAGTCACTCCCCACCCTGACTTGGAAATATATCGCCATACCTTCACTGTCGCGGGGTCAAAATCCTGGAACTCCCTTCCTAACAACACTGTGGTTGTACCCACGCCACATGGACAGCAGCGGTTCAAGAAGGCTACTCACCACCACCTTCTCAAGGGCAACTAGGAATGGGCAATAAATGCTGGCCCAGCCAGCTAAGTTCACATCCCATGAATGAAGAAAAACTCAACTTTTAAATTGTGTCTTCTGGTTCTCAACCCTTCTGCCAATAGGAACAGTTTCTCTCTATCTACTCTGCCAATGATTTTGAGCATCCCTAACAAATCTCTTTCAGCCTTCATTTCACCAAGGAGAACAGCCCCAGCTTCTCTATTCCATCCATGGAATTGAAGTTCCTCAGCCCTGGAACCATTACCATAATCTTTTCCTCACTCTTTCTAATGCCTTCACACCCTTCCTAAAGCATGGTATCGAGAACTGGGCACACTACTCCAGTTGAGCCAAACCATTTTCAAGTTTGTGGAATGTCTACAAGATGGCTTTTTGGAGCAGCTTATGGTGTAGCCCACTAGGGAACAGGCAATTCTAGATTTAGTGATGTGTAATGAGGCAGATTTGATAAGGGAGCTGAAGGTGAAGGAACCCTTAGGAGGAAGTGATCATAATATGATAGAATTTACCCTGCAATTTGAGAGGAAAAAGCTGGAATCCGATGTAACTGTATTACAGTTGAATAAAGGTATGAGGGAGGAGCTGGCCAGATTTGACTGGGAGATGAGCCTAGCAGGAAAGACAGTGGAACAGCAATGGCAGGAGTTTCTGGGAGTAATTTGGGAGACACAGCAAAAGTTCATCCCCAGGAAGAAGAAGCATACTAAAAGGGGGATGAGACAACCATGGCTGACAAGGGAAGTCAGGGACAGCATAAAAGCTAAAGAGAACGCATACAATGCAGCAAAGAGCAGTGGGAAACCAGAGGATTGGGAAGCCTGCAAAGACCAACAGAGGACAACTAAAAAAGAAATAAGATTAATTATGAGGATAAACTAGTTAGTAATATAAAAGAAGATTGCAAGAGTTTTTTTTAGATATATAAAGGGTAAGAGAGAGGCAAAAGTGGACATTGGGCCACTGGAAAATGATGCTGGAGAAGTAGTAGTGGGGAACAAAGAAATGGTGGAGGAACTGAATAGGTACTTTGCATCAATCTTCACAGTGGAAGACACGAGTAACATCCCCAAAGTCCAAGAGAGTCGGGGGGCAGAGGTGAGTATGGTGGCCATTACCAAGGAGAAGGTGCTAGGAAAACGGAAAGGTCTGACGGTGGATAAATCACCTGGACCAGATGGATTACACCCCAGAGTTCTGAAAAGAGATAGCTGAAGAGATAGTAGAGGTGTTAGTGGTGATCTTTCAGGAATCACTGGAGTCAGGGAGGGTTCCAGAGGACTGGAAAATGGCTAACGTAACCCCCCTATTTAAGAAGGGGGTCAAGCAAAAGATGGGAAGTTACAGGCCAATTAGCCTGACCTCGGTCATTGGTAAGATTTTAGAGTCCATTATTAGGAATGAGATTTCAGAATACTTGGAAGTGCATGGTAAAATCGGACAAAGTCAGCATGGTTTCATCAAGGGGAGCTCGTGCCTGACAAATCTGTTAGAATTCTTTGAGGAGGTAACTAGTAGGTTAGACAAAGGAGAGCCAATGGATGTTATCTACTTGGACTTCCAGAAGGCCTTTGACAAGGTGCCGCACAGGAGGCTGCTCAGTAAGATAAGAGCCCATGGTGTTAGAGGCAAGGTACTAGCATGGATAGAAGATTGGCTGTCTGGCAGGAGGCAGAGAGTGGGGATAAGGGGGTCCTTCTCAGGATGGTCGTCGGTGACTAGTGGAGTACCGCAGGGGTCAGTGTTGCGACCACAACTTTTCATTTTATACATTAATGATCTAGATGAAGGAACTGAGGGCATCCTGGCTAACTTTGCAGATGATACAAAAATAGGTGGAGGGACAGGTAGTATTGAGGAGGTGGGGAGGCTGCATGAGGATTTGGACAGGTTAGGAGAATGGGCAAAGAAGTGGCAGATGGAATACAACATGGGCAAGTGTGAGGTCATGCACTTTGGTAGGAAGAATAGAGGCATAGCATATTTTCTCAATGGGGAGGGAATTCAGAAATCTGGAGTGCAATGGGACTTGGGAGTCCCAGTCCAGGATTCTCTTAAGGTTAACCTGCAGGTTGAGTTGGTAGTTAGGAAGGCAAATGCAATGTTGGCATTTATTTCGAGAGGACTAGGAGATAAAAGCTGGGATGTGCTGCTGAGGCTTTATATGGCTCTGGTCAGACCAAATTTAGAATATTGTGAGCAATTTTGGGCCCCGTATCTCAGGAAGGATGTTACTGGTCCTGGAGAGGGTCCAGAGGAGGTTCACAAGAATGATCAATAATGAAAGGCTTAACATATGAGGAATGATTGAGGACTCTGGGTCTATACTCGATGGAGTTTAGAAGGATGAGGGGGGATCCGATTGAAACTTACAGAATACTGAAAGGCCTGGATAAAGTGGACGTGGGGAAGATGTTTCCATTAGTAGGAGAGACTAGGTCCCGAGGGCACAGCCTCAGAGTAAAGGGAAGACCTTTTAGAACAGAGATGAGGAGAAAATTCTTTAGCCAGAGAGTGGTGAATCTATGGAATTCACTGCTACAGAAGGCTATGGAGGCCAGGTCATTGAGTGTATTTAAGATGGAGATAGATAGGTTCTTGATTGGTGAGGGGATCAAAGGTTACGGGGAGATGGCGGGAGAATGGGGTTGAGAAACTTATCAGCCATGATTGAATGGCGGAGCAGACTCGATGGGCCGAATGGTTTCTGCTCCTTTGTCTTATGGTCTTATAGTTTTATCACCATTTTCCTGCTTTTGTACTCTTAAGCACCTATTTATAAAACCCATTTATATTTATATGTGGGATACCTGCCAACCACTGTGACACCAGAGTTAGGAGGCTGTAGGCTCAAGATCCAACAAGCAGAGTTGATAAAGGGGAACCGGTAGTATAATGTATTTGGATTTCCAGAGGCATTCGATAAGGTGCCACATAAAAGATATTGCATAAGATAGGAGCTCAAGGTATTGGGGGTAACGTATTAGTATGGATTGAAGATTGGTTAACACACAGAAGACGGAGAATCGAGATTAATGGGTCTTTTTCAGGTTGGAAAGAGGTACCTAGTGGAGTGCCACAAGGGATCAGTCTCAGGGCCTCAATTATTTACTGTCTATACGAATGACTTGGAGGAGGGGGCAGAGTGGAATGTATCCAATTTTGCTGACGACACAAAAATAGGTGGGGAAGGCATGCTGTGATGAGGGCATAAGGAATCTGCAAAGGGATATAGATAGGTTGAGTGAGTGGGCAAAAACTTGCCAGATGGAGTTTAGTGTAGGAAAGTTTGAGGTCATGTACTTTGATAGGAAAAATCAAAAGGCAGACTATTAATTAAATGGAGGCTCCAAAAAATTGCAGCACAGCGGGACCTGGGTGTTCTTGTACATGAAACACAAAAAGGTTAGCATGCAGGTGCAGAAAGTAATTAAGAAGGCAAATGGAATTTTAGCCTGTATTGCTGGGGGTTGGAGTTTAAAAATAGGCAAGTCTTGTTACAACTGTACAGGCTGTTGGTGAGGCCACATCCAAGAGTACTGTGTACAGTGTTGGTCCCCATATTTAAGAAAGGATATACTGGCATTGGAGGCAATTCAAAAGAGATTCATTAGGCTGATTCCTGGGATGAAGGGGTTGACTTATCAAGAACAGCTAAACAGGTTAGGTCTTTATTCATTAGAGTTTAGAAGAATGAGGGGTGATCTTATTGAAGCATACAAGATTCTGAGGGGGCTTGACATGGTAGATGTCGAGATGATGTTTTCACTAGAGGACATAGTTACAGAATAAGGGGACACTCATTTAAAACTGAGATATGAAGGAATTTCTTCTCTCGGAGGGTAGTCAATGTCTGGAATTCTCTACCCCAGAGTTGTGGAGGCTAGATCACTGAAAGTATTTAAAGAGGCGGTAGATAGATTTTTAAAATAATCGGAGAGTTGAGGGCTATGAGGTGCTGGCACGAAAGAGGAGTTGAGGCCTGGTGCAGATCAGCCATGATCTTATTGAAATGCGGGGCAGGCTTGAGGGGCCGAATGGCCTACTCCTGCTCTTATTTCTTATGTTCTTATGACAGAGTTGAGCACAAATTTAGGCTGACACTTCGTGCAGTAATGATGGTGCTGCACTGTTAGAGGTGCCACCTTTCAGATGTGATATCAAACCAAGGTCCTATCTGTTCTCTCAAGTGGATGAGAAAGAGCCCATGGTATTAACTGAAAGGGAACAGGGGAGTTCTCACCAGTATCCTGGCTAATATTTCCTGTACATTGGTCATCTGTTTCCGACATAACCTTGGCTGCACTTCAAAAAAATACTAAATTGGCTGGAAAGGGCTTTGAGGTGTTCCAACGTCATGACATGTGCTATAGAAAAAATATACATTTATATTTGGTCTCGACCTACCACAGAAATTTAAGTAGTTCTGTGCCCAAATCTTAAAAGGTGCATTCAAAAAGGCAGCCCTTAGCTTAGCAAACTATCCAATGACTATAAAGGGCGCAAACCCCAACCAACATGATCAGTAGTAACAAGGCCAGAACTAATTTCAGAACCCAGGCCAAATAAACTGTCTCAATGTCAGCCCCCACCCTTAACCTGTACTATTCCAAACACAGGAAGCCTGATATGACTTATACATTCCTTTCACAGGCACCATGCAGGCAGGATTCATAGTTCCTTCATAAATTATACATGGAAACGTAAACTAAAACCACAAAATATTCTATACCTGGATGTACAGTAACCAGGTTTTCATGATAAATGCAGCCTTAATTATAAAAATACATAAAATAAATATTTAAAACCCAATGAAAGTCAGGAAAAATCAAACAATTTTAATGCAAAAAATTGGAAACTGGATACATTTGAAATCATTTTTGTTTACAAAATATTAAAAATTATAACTTTTCACTTCCACATTCTGAACAGGAACTGAGCATTTTTTTTTTGATTTTCTGTAATTAATTCTTTAAAGCAGGAACATAAGGCTGGGTGACAATCAGCAAAATTGGAAAGGCAATGGGAACAAAGAATGGTATCAGAAGGCACAATTGCGGGCTAAAAGTTTCTCAGGCTGGAGAACTCCATACCTGCACTCGTAATCCCAATATCCTCTCCCCCAAAAAACCTTTGGATCCTAAAACCCCATCCCAGCTCAGTCAGATCTCATGGCCCACACCTCAATGCTGGTAAGTCAGTGTCCTTGATACCACTTAACATAATAATTCTGTTCTAGTGAAGGAAATCCAACATATTTGAAAGCCATCTCTTTGTTAAATGTGAATGCCACATGCAATAAATTGTCCCAACTCAAAAGTGGAAAAAGATATCTGCATAAACCTCCATGGTGGTTTTCCACTTTGGATGGTCACCCATTTAGGAAAAATCATACTATATACAATACAGGATTTGGGGACACTACATTGCTACACTAGGATAAAATCTATGTGAATTTGCAGGATATGGACGATGGAGCAGTTAACACTGTTTTATTGAAATCCCACTTTGCAGAGTTTGGTTCTGCCATATAAGGTAATGTTTCATCCACATCTTGAAGCAATCAGTAACTTTGCCAATTCCTTCACCAGATGGTGCGGCAGACATCTAATTCACCGCAGTTAGTCTAGAAACCTGAGCAGCCATTCCAGACCCCCATAACCTAACAGACACAATGCAAAACTTGATTTTAAAACTGTACATTATAAAACAGCTTATTTAAACTAGTTTATATCTATGATTTAGCTTTATTCCTAATAGTTCCACTCAGCTGCAGAACACGTTCCTCCACTTTCAAACATTTCCACAGTACTGATGAATGTTTCAGAATCCAAAGCTAGTTTTTGTGCATCAACATAGAATTTATCACAAAGAATAGTCAAAACAGAAAAGATACTGTATGACTAAGTGAGACAATGTTTAATGCCAGTTCAGCATTGCAAAGTAAATACCTTCAGGGATTAGCTTGCTTTCTGCCTGGTGTTGCTGGGAAGCTAATTTGACCTGCACAACCCCCAGCTTAATATTTCATGCCTGTAGGAGTGTTAAAAGTACATAATACTGTCACCTCACTTGCAAATCAAGAGAAATATCACAGTGCAATTTAAGCTGCATTTCATTTTCTAAAGCAGATACTTTTATACTTACTTGCACGCAAACTTGGATTAACTTGTGTGGTAGAACTATATGTTTGAGAACTAGATAATACTACGAAATTGCCCTTAATCACAGTCGATCCATTCTGTGAAGTTACCAAATTCCCTAAAATTTCTCATTGTATATCAGTTAAGTTAAGCTTAACCTTCCAAACCTGCTTCTTGGCTTCATCATTTCTATCAAAGAAACCATGTTATTTCTTCCCCTATACTGCCATTTTCTCCCCCATTGTGTTCTCTCCTGAAAGAGTGATTTCTTGATGAGATTTCACTCAGATGTCAAGATGTTTCTGGTGTCGGTACCCTGCTGTCCCCTTCCAAAGTAGTCTTGGTTGATGCAACAGAATTTCAGCAATGTCAACAAGCAATTCTAGGGGAAAGGGATTACTGCTGAGTCAATTCTCTCAGTCAGTGTTAAAACACTTCCAACAAGAGCCCCCAAGATAGCGAGTAATCAGGATGATTGATCCCTACTGAACTCAAGTGCCGATGCTATCTAAAGTCCCTTACCACTGCCCCAGCTGACATCAGTCAACAGCATAATACACGAATGGAAGCATAAAATTGCAGAGAGATGTTAATACAGTAAGCAAATGCAAACCATTGGCCACAGCTTTGCCCAATGCAGACATATGAGAGATCATTCACACTTAAAAAGGATAGAACAGGGTACTTTTTAACTGGTAAAAAAAGTTAGAACCGGTGGAGGTCTAAAGATTATTCAAAAATCATGAAATCATAAAGAAAATAATCAAAAAAGCTAATGGAATACTGAGCTCAAGGACCACAAAGAGGAAGTTATGCTAGAGTTATACAAAAGCCCTGGTTACATACCAGCAGTATTGCAAGCAGTTCTGGGCACCACACCTGAGGTGGTATATATTGGCTTGGAAGGAGTGCAGTGTAGACTTACCAGAATGATATCTGATATCCAAGGATTAAATTATAGGAGTTTACACAAACTAGGGTTGTATTCTCTGGAATTTAAAAGGTTATGGGTGATTTAATCAAGGTTTTCATGATTTTCTGAGGAACAGATACGATTGGGGGGAATCTGGGACTAAGAGGCAAAATGAAAAAAATAGAGCAAGACCTTTCAGGAGTGAAATTAGGAAACACTTCACAGAAGGGTGAAATCTGGAACTCTTCCGCAAACAGCAAATGCTGCTAAATAAATTGTAAATTTTAAATCCAAGATCAATAGATTTTTGTTAACTAAAAATATGAAGGGTTATGGGGTAAAGGCAGGCATATGGAGTTAGGTCACAGATCAGTCATGCTGTCAATGAATGACAGAACAGGTTCAAGGAACTAGATGACTACACCTGTTCCTACTATCACTAATGGTGACCCTGAAAGTACTGGACTATCATAAAAAGTCAGTGTAGTTCTCTACTGTCCTGTAGGGAAAGAAATTTGCTGTCCTCATCCAGTCTAGCCTATGTATAACTCTAAGCCCACAGCATGTGGCCAACTCTTAACTGCCCTCTGAAATGCCTAGTAAGCCACTCAGTTGTATCTATCCAATACAAAACACTGAAGCTGGATGAACCACCTGATATGGGACTAGGCACTGGACAAGACAAAGGCACAACTAGCCCAGTGAACCCTGCAAAGTCTTCCTTATTAACATCTGGGGAATTGCATCAAATTTGGGAGAGTTGTAAACAACAGTCTGAAATCGTCATACACAGAAATTCAGCCAAAATTCCAGACTCCTCCATCACCGATTCAGTACATGACCTGTCCCACCACAATGAGACTCAGAGACATGGCAGTACAGAGTATATAGTTATAAAAACAAAAAACTGCGGATGCTGGAAATCCAAAACAAAAACAGAATTACCTGGAAAAACTCAGCAGGTCTGGCAGCATCAGTGGAGAAGAAAAGAGTTGACGTTTCGGGGCGGGGGGGGGGGGGGGGGGGGGGGGTGGTGTGCTGGTGCTGGTGGTGGTTGTAGGGACAAGCAAGCAGTGATAGGAGCAGATAATCAAAAGATGTCACAGACAGAAGAACAAAACAACACAGAGGTCTTGAAGGTAGTGATATTATCTAAACGAATGTGCTAATTAAGAATGGATGGTAGGGCACTCAAGGTACAGCTCTAGTCAGGGTGGGGTGGAAAGACTAGTGGGGCGTAAAAGATTTAAAAATAATGGAAATAGGTGGGAAAAGAGAAATCTATATAAATTATTGGAAAAATCAAAAGGAAGGGGGAAGAAACAGAAAGGGGGTGGGGATGGAGGACGGAGTTCAAGATCTAAAGTTGTTGAATTCAATATTCAGTCCAGAAGAACGAAAGTGCCTAGTCGGATGATGAGGTGCTGTTCCTCCAGTTTGCACTGGGCTTCACTGGAACAACGCAGCAAGCCGAGGACAGACATGTGGGCAAGAGAGCAGGGTGGAGTGTTAAAATGGCAAGCGACAGGGAGGTTTGGGTCATTCTTGCAGACAGACCGCAGGTGTTCTGCAAAGCAGTCGCCCATTTTACGTTTGGTCTCTCCAATGTAGAGGAGACCGCATTGGGAGCAACGAATGCAGTAGACTAAGTTGGGGGAAATGCAAGTGAAATGCTGCTTCACTTGAAAGGAGTGTTTGGGCCCTTGGACCTTGGTGAGGAGAGAGGAAGTGAAGGGGCAGGTGTTGCATCTTTTGCGTGGACAAGGAGGTGCCATAGGTGAGGGTTGAGGAGTAGGGGGTGATGGAGGAGTGGACCAGGGTGTCCCGGAGGGAACGATCCCTACGGAATGCCGCGGGGGGGGGGGGGGGGGGGGGGGGGGAGGGTTTTTGTTTTTATCTCTGTGTTTAATTGACTGCCACTCCTCTTCAAGAAATGCCGACCTTGAAGAAGTTTTGTTCCTCTCTGCGACAAGATTTCCCTATCTCTCTTTTGCCTTGTTCACCTTCTCTGCTTTCCATTTCTCTCCTGGTGTTTGACAAGGTGTTAACTAAAACCCGCTTTCACAGCCATATCTCCTTTCTCATTGACTGTCTCCGTCTCCGACTTACCCCACGTGGATTTCAACTGAAATTCCATCCTTGTTTCCAACCTCCCCCCCCCGGATTACAGGTATCTCCGGGACATAAAAAGTTTCTCGGACTGCTGTTCCCGTCACATTCTGAGATCCACACTCAGTGCCATGCGCCGCCATATGAACACACTCGACCTCTTACTCCAGCTGCACCGCCACACCCTTTTTCAAAGCTGGGTGTGCCCCCAGTTTCATTTTATTCTTTGTCTCATCCGACGCCTCAACAAGAAACTTTTTCTCTTTCTCTCAAGTGCTAAGGAACGCAAGCTCAAACAACTCATCGACACCAACACCCAACTAGGACCCTCCACCCCTGCCTGTCCCTCCGTCCCCACCCCATCTTCCAATCCCAGCCACGGCCGTGTATTCACTATACGTCCTGAGCTTCCCCTCTCCGACGCTGAACGTTCAGTGCTCAGCAAAGGACTTAGTTTCGTACCCTTACGCCCTCATCTCAATGAATTGCGGGCTCGGCACAATGCTGAACTCTTCTTCTGCCGTCTTCGTCTCCGTGCTCACTTCTTTGGGCAGGAGTCCTCTCCCCGTTCAACGGATCCTTTTACCCACCTACAATATTCTCCCTCAACCCGGACCCCTCCCTCTGGATTCTTACCGTCTCTTGATCTTTTCATTGAGAACTGTCGGCATGACAATTGTCTCAATTTCTCTGCTCCTCTAACCCATTCCAATCTGTCTCTCTTTGAACTTGCTGCACTCTGTTCTCTCAGGTCCAACCCCAACATTGTCATCAAACCTGCTGACAAGGGTGGTGCTGTTGTTGTCTGGCGCACTGACCTCTACCTCGCGGAGACTGAGCGTCAACTCGCAGACACTTCCTCCTACCTCTCTCTGGACCATGACCCCACCACTGAACATCAAGCCATTGTTTCCAGGACTGTCACTGACCTTATCTCCTCTGGAGATCTTCCTCTCACAGCTTCCAACCTGATAGTCATCCAACCTCGGATGGCCCGCTTCTATCTCCTGCCCAAAATCCACAAACAGAACTGCCCCGGCAGACCGATCGTGTCAGCCTGTTCCTGCCCCACGGAACTCATTTCTCGTTATCTTGACTCCCTTCTCTCTCCTCTTGTCCAGTCCCTTCCCACCTACATCCGTGATTCCTCTGACACCTTACGTCACATCAACAATTTCCAGTTCCCTGGCCCCAACCACCTCCTCTTCACCATGGACGTCCAGTCCCTCTACACCTCCATGCCCCACCAAAATGGTCTAGGGACCTTAGCTTCTTCCTCAAACAGAGGCCCGAACAATCCCCATCAACCACTACTCTCCTCCATCTGGCTGAACTTGTTCTCACACTGAACAATTTCTCCTTTAACTCCTCTCACTTCCTCCAAATAAAAGGTGTGGCTATGGGTACCCGCATGGGCCCGAGCTATGCCTGTCTCTTTATGGGATATGTGGAACATTCCTTGTTCCAGTCTTACTCCGGCCCCCTTCCACAACTCTTTCTTCGTTACATCGATGATTACTTCGGTGCTGCTTCATGCTCTCGTCGAGACTTTGAAAAATGTATTAATTTTGCTTCCAATCTCCGCCCCTCCATCATTTTCATATGGTCCATCTCTGACACTTCCCTTCCCTTCCTTGACCTCTCTGTCTCAATCTCTGGTGATAGACTGTCCACCAATATCCATTACAAGCCTACCGACTCCCACAGCTACCTCGACTACAGCTCCTCACACCCCGCTTCGTGAAAGGACTCCATCCCATTCTCTCAGTTCCTTCGCCTCCGTTGCATCTGTTCCGATGATGCTACCTTCAAAAACAGTTCCTCTGACATGTCCTCCTTCTTCCTTAACCGAGATTTTCCACCCACGGTGGTTGATAGGGCCCTCAACCGTGTCCGGCCCATCTCCCGCGCATCTGCGCATCCGCCCTCATGCCTTCTCCTCCCTCCCAGAAACATGATAGGGTCCCTCTTGTCCTCACTTATCACCCCACCAGCCTCCGCATTCAAAGGATCATCTTCCGCCATTTCCGCCAACTCCAGCATGATGCCACCAGCAAACACATCTTCCTTTCGCTCCCCCCCCCCCCCCCACCCCGGTGGCATTCTGTAGGGATCGTTCCCTCCGGTACACCCTGGTCCACTCCTCCATCACCCCCTATTCCTCAACCCTCACCTATGGCACCTCCCCATGCCCACGCAAAAGATGCCACACCTGCCCCTTCACTTCCTCTCTCCTCACCAAGGTCCAAGGGCCCAAACACACCTTTCAAGTGAAGCAGCATTTCACTTGCATTTCCCCCAACTTAGTCTACTGCATTCGTTGCTCCCAATGCGGTCTCCTCTACATTGGAGAGACCAAACGTAAACTGGGCGACTGCTTTGCAGAACACCTGTGGTCTGTCCGCAAGAACGACCCAAACCTCCCTGTCGCTTGCCATTTTAACACTCCACCCTGCTCTCTTGCCCACATGTCTGTCCTTGGCTTGCTGCATTGTTCCAGTGAAGCCCAACGCAAACTGAAGGAACAGCACTTCATCTTCTGACGAGGCACTTTACAGCCTTCCGGACTGAATATTGAATTCAACAACTTTAGATCTTGAACTCCGTCCTCCATCCCCACCCCCTTTCTGTTTCTTCCCCCTTCCTTTTGTTTTTTCCAATAATTTATATAGATTTCTCTTTTCCCACCTATTTCCATTATTTTTAAATCTTTTACGCCCCACTAGTCTTTCCACCCCATCCCCACTCGACCTGTACCTTGAGTGCCCTACTATCCATTCTTAATTAGCACATTCGTTTAGATAATATCACTACCTTCAAGACCTCTGTGTTGTTTTGTTCTTCTGTCTGTGACATCTTTTGATTATCTGCTCCTATCACTGCTTGTTTGTCCCTACAACCACACCGCACCCACCCAACTTCTCTCCTCCCCCAACCTTAAACCAGCTTATATTTCATCCATCTCCTTATATTCGCTCAGTTCTGTGGAAGGGTCATGAGGACTCGAAACATCAACTCTTTTCTTCTCCGCCGATGCTGCCAGACCTGCTGAGTTTTTCCAGGTAATTCTGTTTTTGTCACGGTATATGGTTAGTTGACAATGGCCCTGGGAGTCCTCAACAGAGACACTGGACACTACGAAGTCTCATGGTATCAGAAACGTGTCGGCAAAATCAGCCAAATGCCACCTACCACCCTCCCTCAGCTGATGAATCAGTACTTCCCCACTTGGAAAAATCACTGAAGGTAGCAAGGGCACAGAATGTACTCTGGGTGGGGGTGGGGGGTGCTTCAATTTCCACCACTAGTGGCTTGATAGCATCACAACTAATTCAGCTGGTTGAGTCCTGTAGGACTGGGCCTGTGGTAAGTGGCAAGGGAAACGAGAGAAAAACTCTCATCCTCACCAATCTTTTTCCTAAGTGCATCAGTCCTTGATAATATTGGTAGGAGCGATCACTGCACAGTCCTTGTGGAAATGAAGTTCTGTTTTCACACTGAGGCACCCTCCATCACATTGTATGGTGTTGCCACCAGGTAAGATGGGACAGATTCAGAACAAATCAAGCTCCAAAATTGGGTTTCCATAGGATGCCATGGGACATCAGCAGCTGAGTTGAAAAGTTATGGGGAGAGGGCAGGAAATTGGAGTTGGAGGCTAAAATGAGATCAGCCATGATCGTAATGAACGGCGGGGCAGGCTCGAGGGGCTGAATTGCCTAACTCCTGCACCTAGCTCTTACATTCTTATGAGTTGCATTGCAACGCATTCCAAACATCAACTCTGCATTACTGAGCAATGTACAAGAGCATGTGCCAGAAGCAATATCAGGTAAATCAACAACATAGGATCACATGCATGTTAAGCAGCAGATGCAACATGTTTCAAACAGAGCTAGGTGATCCCACAACCAATGGCTCAAATCAAAGCTCTGCAGTCTTGCTACAGTCAGTCATAAATGGTGGTCTAAAATTAAACAACTAAATAGAAGCAGCGGCTCCATGAAATCCCTATCCTTAATGATGCCATAGCCAATGAGCGCAAAAGTCAAGGTCGAAAGATTTGCAACCATCTTTAGCTAAAAATGGTGAGGCAATCAGCCATCTATGCCTCCTTTTGAGGTCGCCTACATCACAGAAGCTTGTGACCAGCCAATTCTATTCACATGATAAACAGCTGAGCACATTGGAAACTACAAAGGCTATGGGCCACAACAACATCCCAGCTATAGTGAAGACATGAGCCCTAGAACTAACCATACCTGCAGCCAAGCTGTTCCAGTATAGCTACAATAATGGTATTGATCCCATTAAAGCAGAAAATTACCCAGGTACATCCAGTTAACAAAAACCAGGAGAAATCCAATCCGGCCAATTCTTACCCCATCAGTCTACTCTCAAGCAAAGTGATGGATGGGATCATTGATAGCGTTATCAAGCATTACTTGCTCACCAACAATCTGTTCACTGATGCTCAGTTTGGATTCAGCCAGGACAACACTGCTCCAGACCTCATTACAGCCTTGGTCCAAACATGGACAAAAGAGCTGAATACCAGATGGGAAAGTGCCTGCCCTGGACACCAAAGCAGAATTTGACTGGACGTGGCATCAAGGAGCCCTAGCAAAATTGAACTCCATGACAATCAGAGGGATCACTATCCACTTGTTGCATTCAAACAAAGATGGCTGCAGTTCTTGGAAGCCGATCATCTCAGCTCCAGGACATCACTGCAGGATCCCAGTAAGGTAGTGCCTCAGGATCAACCATCTTCAGTTGCTTCAAAGACCTTCCCTCCATGAGGTCAGAAGTGGGGATGTTCACTGATGACTGCAGTGTTCAATAGCATTCAGAACTCCTCAGATACTGAATCAGTCTGTGCCTGCATGCAGGACCTTCAAATTTAGGTTTCAAAATGGCAATTCACACCACACATTTATTGGGCAGTGACCATCTCCACTGTGACTGCGGTGCGTACCATCTACAAGATGCACTGCAGGAACTCGTCAAGGCTAAGACAAGTGCAGCAGGGTCATGGAAACACCATCAATATACTGCACTGGAAATTTAACTTGGCTAACTGAGTTATTGGACCATATCACCAATAAATATATTGATATAGTTCAAACTTCTGGCCACTTTTGTTAACATAATTTTTCAGATTACTTTCAACTTTTGAGCTTGTGACTGCCTTTGACTCAGAAGCAATATAGTAAAGAAAATGTGTAGTGTGGAAACTGTAATTGCTTTTAAGAATGTTTGAAAAGGACTGAAGAGCTTGCATCAGTTGTAAAAGGATCAATTATAATTTTGTTGGATAACAAATACCGGTCAATGTGATCTGGAAGCAATATCAATAGGGAGGTAGAAAGAAGCCATATGGCTAGCAGACACAAAGGAGGGGTACAAGCAGAGGAGCTGGAGGGTGAAGACGATCGGCATGCAGATGCAGACAAAGAAAAAATAGACAGAGACAGAAAGAGGAACACAGAATTCACGTGAAAATCAGCAATTCACTCTCAGGAATGGGTCCGTTTTTCTGTTTGGCAGAAAATGATACAGGATCTCTTGCAGGCACTGTGGGAGCTGGTTAAAAAAGTCTATAACCTGGAAAGTGGTGTGAATAGCTTGGTGATGCTAAAAAGCTGGGTGCTTTCCCAGGAGTACCCAAATTGTGAACCTGGTTGTCATTGGTTGGTCCGTTGAAAAGGAATTCTTGAAAACCGAAGAGAGAGGGAGTTTGTAGAAGCGTGCCTTGTTAATGATAATCATATCTGTGAAACTAAGGTGAAAGCTGTTGTTGTATAGGACTCCTGACCTACCCTGCATGAAGAACAGCATATTGTGGAACTGTGTAATTACGTATTGCCACATTTGTACAGGGTGCTTGTTGTAATGACTAATTAAAAAAATGAAATTTTACCTTTATTTGAAGTATCATTCGCATGTTGATTCATGTTTCATTTGCGTTATTTCTGATTAATGTTAAAAGAAAAGCTACAAAAAGTGAATCTTGTTGGTAATTGATTTGGAGGTCATTCAGTAAATTTGGTTATTTTGGTTTACAATCAAGTTAAATTCCTCCAAGTATAGAAATCAAAAATTCTGTGAATCATTCTGACTGCTAGCATGTACCACACAATGGTTATTTTCCAATTCTTTGTAAGAACCTCTAACTTTCACCTCTGCATTTCCTCAATGAAGTGAGACTGCACATCTTCCACATAACTGAAGGCAAAGCAAACAAGTATGCCACCACCACCCCCCCCCCCACCAATACCAAACCAGAGTATGCCAAGTAATCCCACATTAAATGCTTGGTTCTAAAAGTATGACACAATGGAAAACACTCCCAGCTCTTCATGCCCTTGAAAGTTTTCAAGGACAGCAACAGGATCATAGAATGTTAGGCCATCCAGTCCATCCTGCCCGTGCTAACTCTTTCAAAGAGCTATACAATTAGTCCCATCATCCTGTCCTTTCCCAAGAGCCCTGCAACTTCTCCCCCTTCAAGTATTTGTCCAATTCCCTTTTGAAAGTTATCATAATCTGTTTCCAACAACCTTTTACACAAAAATGTCCAAATCATAAAAAATTCTCATCTCCCTATTCATTCTCTTGTATTAAATCCATGCAGGGGGCAAGGCCTGGGAGAGGGAGATGCACGACACTGGAGCCCCATGCACTTTCGGGGTGGGGGGGGGGGGGGTGCTCAACTTAAAACTTTTGCTTGAATGGCAGCATCACCTCTGTCCGGGCAGCAGGGGGCCATATCCATTGACTGCAGTGAACGACTTTGAAACCCAGCCGCTGTCCGTAATTCGGAGGAGCTGCTGGATACAGCATCCTAATAGGCTGCCTCTAGGGACATCTACCCAAGAGGTATGCCAGTGCCAGTGCATCCCCTCTCCCAGGTCTTAGCCAGCCCCCCTGCTGTGTACAGAGCTCACAAGCAGACGAAGAGGATGCAGCGTTGAAACTGACTCAAGCCAATGCTACAATGATGCAGATAAAGTGGGCCCATGAAAATTGTATGGCCTCCACCTCGATATGCATGGGTGCAGGTAGGTCATGAATGGCAACCCCCATGCTACAAAACCACAAAACCCCATTTTTAGCCCAATTTGTTGGAGGAACAAATTGAAAATAATTGACCAGTTGTGAAACTTCTGAAAAGGGAGAAAAATCAGTTTTAATTTCCAAAAAAATGTAGATTAATTAGGCTTCAATGGTTGGGAAGAAATCAAAAAGAATTACTTCCTAACTTAAAAATTACAAATTACAAAAAGTTACTAGAATAACATATTTATAAAGATTTAATTCAGTTCTTAAAGTGGAAGTTTTTTTTATTATATTGTATTACAATTTATACGGCTGTAAAATGCTTACAGTTAACATGTTAGCATTAACAAAATATTGAAGTAGAAAGGCAATGTCATGAGACTGAGAATAAGCAGTTTCCTGCACAAACCAAAAGAGAGAGTAGAAAGATCAGTCACAAATCTTCTCAAAGTTTGTTGTTCAATGTTGCAGTTCAGGTAGAGTAGTTTCCAAGTTACCAGTAACTTGAGCAGAGTCAGGACCCGGAAATGGTCCGCCTACAATTATCTTCCAAGTCCGGGAGGAGGAGGAAAATCCAGGCTGAAAGGCAACCCACTTCTGACCCCTACTTTTGTATGAGCTCCACTGAGGTCAATTCAGATTGTGTGCCACCAGGTGTGAACACAAGGTCGGTGTCAGTTAAAACCAACTTCCTTAGTTTAGCTCCAGTCCCCTCCCCATTCCCTGGTGACTAGGTTTCTCACTAGCTCTGCTTAAGCAAAATGCAAAACAGGTTTATTAGTTAGCTCTGCTACTTGGCACATTTTAATGGTCATTTTTATTAATTATCCATTTGAAAATTATCAATTTATTGCTTTGTCATTTTTTTTGCTCAGCAAGTTGTTTAGGTTTTCTTCATCCCTTGCCCTTTTTTTAAATTATGTTTAATGTTGTGCCAAACCAGATCTCAGGCCTGCTGAGTTTTTCCAGGTACTTTTGTTTTTGTTCTAGACTTCCAGCATCCACAATATTTTGCTTTTATCAGGCAGCTGCTGTTGGGTTTCTTGATTAAAGGTTGCAGACAGGAAACCTCAGCTCCATGTTTATCTCCATAGGTGCTACCAGGCCTATTCAAGTATTTCAGCATTTTGAGTTTTATGTTAGGTTTCCAGCATGTGCAGTGTTCTGCTTTTGAAAGAAAACTGTCATACTTACTGACCAATAGGGGGAGACAGTGGTGTAGCGGTAATATCACTGGACTAGTAACCCAGAGGCCCAGGCTAATGTTTTAGGGACGCAGGTTCGAATCAGTAGAGGGGTCTGGGTTTCTCAGAAAAGCTCTCAGGGGCAGAGACTCGCATTGGGAGATTCTAATAGTGCTCTGATCTGCAACAGGCTATTGTATCTGGCAGACTTGGAGAGCCTTTAACGCTCATTTTCACAGGCCAGCGTGAAAACAGGTCCCACGGAACATGGAGAAGAAAGTTGTGGCACAGCTTGAAAAGACAACCAAGGTGACTGAATTCAGGAGCAGAACTTAGTGCGATCTGGAAAAGTGTGCCTTTTGGTGAAAATTGTACCCATGCAACTCATGTGAGGCAAAGTCACTGTCTGATGGGAATTGGTGGTGAAAGCCTTGAAGAAAGGGGCTGGAATTTTATCAGTGGGAGTTCACAGCTTTGAAGGACTTTGTGGCTGGAATTGTTGCCATAAAGCACAGTGAACTACCTAATAAATCAGTGAGATTTATCTTTGTATTTGTACCTCACAGCAGGCTGGGATACTTCTCATCTGGGCCTGGGGATTTACCCACTTTTTTAAGCCTGCTAAACCGCTCCTCCTCCCTCTCTGTTCAAGTATATCACAGTCCCCCTCCCTGATTTCTATACCTAAATCATCCTTCTCTATAGTGATTACAGATGCAAAGTATTTATTTAAAACCTCACCTATACTTCTGGCTCCCCACACAGATTGCAACTTTGGCACCTACACTACAGGGACAGTACCACGTCAGGCTTATTCAGAAAACAGAACCACATGAGATTAAAGGAACATGTACATAATTAGCTAAGGGATAGAGGTAAATGCATGTTTTTCTGACTAGGGTTGGTATTGGAATCGTTCTTTTTCTTGTACAATATAAATGACCTGGATGTGGGCATAAAGTACAATTTGACATCCGAGGGTGACGGAAAACTGGTCAATGCAGCAAACAGCACACAGAAATGGGCAGAAAGATGCCAAATGCAGTTTAATGTGGACTAATGTGAAGTGACACATTTTGCAAGAAACGTGGGGCAGTCAAATGGTGGTATTTTGAAGGGGGTGGGTGCAAAAGCAGAGGGACCCGAGGATACATATTCACAGACCTGAAGGCTATTGATATGGCTATTAAAAAACCCTTTAGGATATTGTTTTCATTGTCCCTATCTAGAAAGACAATGATAAAGAATTTGTACTAAACTTTTAAAACTCACTGGTTCGGCCACAGTTGAAGCTTTGTGTCGAATTCTGGGCACCAAACTTGGAGAAATGCAGGGGATTTAATAGACTAGTACCAGGCAAGCTTGATGCTGAAATAGGGAGCATCAAAGACATCCTGCAAGATAATAACTACCCTGGTGAGATCATTTCACGCTGTATATCAAGCAAACTCAGGTACAGGCCTAAGATTGTCACTTTCAGCCCTGAAAAGTGCTGAGTCCAGATTACCCTGGAAGGGCAAGGTATCTGAAAAATTTGAGCAACAGGTGAAACTAGCTGCTGAGGGACATCAATTATGTGAAAAGTTTGGAGAATCGTGTTCCTTAGAGCAGAGCTGGTTAGGGAGAAGATACAATTGAGGGGTTTTGACAGAGCAGTTGGTCATAGATTCAAAATAATTGGCAAAAGAGCTGGGCCCCTCAAGTTCAAAATCTGGGACATTAAGAAAGTGGAAGCAGATTCCATAGGAACTTTGCAAATGGACATATGCTGAATGTCTAATTTACAAAATTTTGGGTTAAAAAAAAATAGACAGATGAGATACCAAGTTGGGCAGCTCTTTCAAAAAGCCAATACAGGGACGACAGATTAGTCTCCTTTCGTATTGGATGGCCCTATGATCCAGCTAGTTCCAGGTGGCCCTCCTAGGCCCTTCAATACATAAACTTCATGCTTTTAAACACAAATGTCTCACAAACTCCTTCCTTAAAGCCAACAAAAGCATAACATTTCAAAGAGATATTGATAGATTAAGTGAACAGGCGATACTGTGGCAAATGGATTTCAATGTAGGCCAATGTGAGGTTACCCATTTTTGGACCCACAAACAATACAAGGTGCTTTCAAAATTTATTACTTATTCAATTACAAGATACGGACATCGCTGGGTAGGCCAGCATTTATTGCCCATCCCTAATTGCCCTTGAGAAGGTGGTGGTGAGCAGCCTTCTTGAACTGCTGCAGTCCCTCTGGTGTTGGTACACCCACTATGCTGTTAGGAAGGGAATTCCAAGATTTTGACCCAGTGAAGGAAAGGCAATATATTTCCAAGTCAGGATGGTGTGTTACATGGAGGGGTACTTGCAGGTGGTGGTGTTACCATGCATTCTAAATTGTGAAAATCTAGCAACCATGGGGGTCCAAAGAGACTTAGTGGTTCAAGTATACAAGCATTAAAATGTCATGAACAGGTACAGGAGATGATCAAAAAGACTAATGGAATGCTGGTCTTTATGTATAGAGGAATAGATTAAAGGTAGTAGAGTTATGCTTCAGCTAGACAAAGCACTGATTAGGCACACCTGGAGTACTGGGCACCACACCCAAGGAAGGATAAACTGATTTGGAAGGAGTGCAGAGTAGATTCACGAGAAGGAATCCCAAGTCATCAGGGGAATCAAGTATGATTACACAAACTGGGCTGTATCGAATTTAGAAGGTTAAGGGGTGAGTTGAATGAACTTTTCAAGATAAAAGGAGATCAGATAGAAAGAAACTATTTCCCCTGGTTGGATATTCTGGGACTAGGGGGAATAAGTCTAAAAAATTAGAGCCAGACTGTATAGGAGTGCAATTAGGAAACAATTGTACATAAAAAGGGTGGTCAAAGTGTGGAGCTCTCTTCCACAAACAGCATTTGTTGCTGGATGGAGTTAGGTGGAAGTTCAGCCATGAAATCACTGAATACAGAACAGGCTCCAGGGGTTAAATGGCCTACTCTGTTCCAATAGCTTCTTGGTGTACAGTTTCAACTATAGTTGTCTTCTGGCGCAGCATGTGCTTGTTCTGAGTCAGAGGTTGCTGATTTAAGTCCCATTGCAGATCCTTGAGCACAAAATCTAAGCAAACACACCAGTGCAGCACTGAATGAATGCTGCATGTTGGAGGCATCATCTTTCAACTGAAAGATTAAACTATAGTCCCACCTGCCGCCTCAGGTGGATGTAAAAGATCTCATTACACTATTCTGGAGGAGGAAAAGTTCTCCCCAGTATTCTGGTCAACATTCATCCCTCAATCAACATCAGCAAGAGACACCTGGTCACTACTGCAGCACTGTTTGTGGGAACATGCTGTGTACAAATTGGTTGTGACATTCCAACATTACTGCAGTGACTAAACTTCAAAAGTATTTCATAGGTTATCTCAAAGAGCTTTACAGCCAAAGGTCGCAAAAGGTGATAAAAATTCAAGCTCTTTTTGAACCCAAGATTTCTTCTTCACAATCAAATCTAAAGCAGTAAATGTCAAAGATTACAGGTAAGGTCACAGCAAACAATGATTCTTCCTTTCCTTGGTGTGCATGTTCCAGTGAGGAATTGCTATCAACAGGACTGGAGTCCTTTAGCAGCTGTTACATTGCAAGAGACCCATACTAGCAACACAAACTATCATTGCATCGGTTTCATGTAGCCAAAAATAAACGAGGGGGCCTGCTAAGCTCTACAGTCAGGCTGACCCAATCAAAATATTTTGAATTGTCTTCTGAGCATAGACTTAAGCAATTGGTGCAGTTATTTTCAAGTTGCAGCTGCCAATAACATTAGAGTACTGCAAAATAAAAGCAACTACAAATTAACCCAGGTTAAGACAAACTGAAACTGACCTTCGCCAGAATAGGAAAGGATACTGACTCAGTGCTTTAAGGAGCATTTTTTCCTGTGGAAAACAGGAAAACGTGAAAATTAATAAGACGTCGTAGTCAGTCTACTTCGCCAGCTGTCATATAAGTTTTCTGCATTAATAACTTGTATTTTTAGAGGAACTTTAAAAAATTATCACGTCCCAAGGTTCTTTACAGAAAGGGAAATAGAATCTGACACCAAACCATATAAAGAGAAAAGAAGAGAAGGCCAAAAGGTTGGTAGGTTTTAAGTAGTACCTTAAAAGAAGAGACGTGTGGAGGTTTATGGAGGGCTTTGGCTGCAATGGCTCAAAGCACAGTTGCTTATCATGGTACAGTGGAAATCAAGGATGCAAAAGAGTTGGTGCTCGGCAATCTCAGAAGTTAGTGATAGGAAGGGTCAAGGCCACAGAAAGATTTCAAAACCAGGGTGGGAATTAATTTTAAAAAATAGGCATTGCCAGACCAGGAGTCAATTTAAGTCAGGATGCACAGGGTAATGAGCGAATGGGACTTGGTGGGCAAACATGGGCAGCAAAATTTTGGACGAGTTCAAGTTTATGGAGGATGTTCTATTCCAGAAAGCCTGGGTGATGAAGTGCAGAGCTGGAGCTGATCTTCACAGGCTTTTATAGGTGTTTATTTATAAAAGGCACACATTGCAAACATGAACTTCCTAATCCAATCAGTGTCAGTCTGCTCTTATTTATGGATCACAACAAGTTAATCCCCATTCAGTGCCCATCTGAATACAATTAAACAATTAACAAAATTAAGTTTCCCTCCTTTAAATAAAAATTCATCAGTTCAACACAAATTTCATAAATTAAATCATCAAAAGCCTCCATTTCCATCCAAAACGCATTGCGAGGTGACCCTCCTCTAGAACCCCAAACAATTTCTTTGTGCGCATTTTTCGTAAAACAATCCAACAGTTGATGACTTGCATCCACTCATTTAATTTAAGATTTCCTTTCTCTCCAGTTGTTTCCAGTTAGCAAGGTAAATCTGTAATCTGTTCTCTCTCACACCATTTCATAGAGTGCACACTATCCCTGAACAAACGATTTGCATAACATTCAACAGGTATACTAGCCCAGTGCACAGAATCTCACTTAAAATATTTGACAAATGGAATCCTATTGTCCAGTGCCTCCACAAAAGCCAACATTCCTGCAGCCAGATTACTTTTAACAACACATTTTCTTAACTACCCAAGCTAAATGAAAACGTTCCTCATTCTCAGTCATAAGTATTACAAAACTAGCTGCACTGGAATACTTATCAGGAAGATTAGCTTGTGAAGCATTGCTAGGGATAACTGGCTTCATGTTCGTGGATCACCAAGGAATGGGAACTAGTATCTATTACTCCAAATTTAATTTTTAATAAAAACAGTAAATACTGGAAATAATCAGTTGATTCAGTACCTGAGTATTTAAAGTATTTCCTGCTTTTATTTCATATTTCCAGCATCCAGAGTATTTTGCTTTTGCGTTAATTTTTTAAAATGCTGTATTTGCCCTTAAAACAAATGTTTTCAATGTTAGGTTGCTTCATCCTGATTCTTTACTCCAACACAGCAACACTGGTGTTTGTGCAAAACCAGTTCAAATGACTAATCACTGTCTTTTCTTTGTTGGCCAAGTACAATTAGTTAGAAGTAAAACTAAATAAGATTGTTGATTTAGTTATTCCAAATCTACTTTGCTTAACATCTAAACCAATATATTTCAAAGCCCCACAAGCTTGACTCCCAGTTCTAAATGCTGCTCTAATCTTAATATTTCTCAAATTCCACATAGCAGCCCACATATAAAAAAAAAGCATCATGAAGATGCCTAAACATTTTCCTTTATGATACCAATAAAATATTTGGGATCTGCCTTTAGTTGAACACAAGCTAGTTTCAGCAAGACAGATGTCACCAAAAAATATTATATCCTGGAAACATCATTCAGGCCACAGATGCATTTGTTTAGTCTCCATTGTTTTCCTTTTACATCTGCTGCCTCTTTAGCCGGTTTCAGAAACACTTCTCTGAAAAATATTGTCCTGCAGCAAAGCAGCTTAACTGACCTACTATGGATATGCCGGGAGTTGAAAAGTTTTTCTAGATTACTTTTCCAGCTGTAGGAGGTTTCACTAATATCTGTATCTAACTAACTAAGAGCTGATGAGTCTGGTGATTAAGGGAGGTTTAAGGGTTAATTTCTGTCTAAAGTCTGGTATTTTTTTTCTTTAATTTAGCAATTAACTAAAAACTACTCCAAGTTAAAAGAAGTTTATTCTAGCCTTAAAACAGGGGTACAAGCTGAGGGCAGCTGCAGCTAGTTGATTTGGTAGGTAGCTTACGCTGGTTTTCAAAAGCTTCAATCAGTTGTATTTCAGTATAAAAACAGGGCTTCCTCAGTGCTGCTTGGTCTGCATCGTGTGCTTCTTTGAGTGCACAGTGTGTCATGCTGAGAGTTTGGTGAGCGAGGAAAGTTAGGCAAGGGAGGTGCTTCTTTTCCTATCTTTATTCAGCCTCCAGGAGTTGGCTCTTACTTCAGTACAGGGGAAGAAGCTGGTTGGTGAGTAACTGGTAAATTATTCTACTTATTCTAACTGTAATAAATAGTTTTTAAAGTTGCTGTGTGGAAGGTCAGGTCGGCTAAGTGGGACATGCATCCTGCAGTGATGATTACTGGGACTACGCACCATGACTAGAAAAACACATCTGCAGGAAGCGTCACCGACTGTAGAAGCCTGAGCTCCAGGTTTCGGAACTCGAGGGGCAACTAGAGTCAGCGGTGCAGTGAGGCAGGGAACTATGTGGATAGCACGTTTCAGGAAGTGGTCACACTGCAAGTTTGCAGCTTGCAGGCAGAGAAGAATGGGTGATTGCCAGACAGTCTAAGAGAACAAGGTAGTAGTGCAGGAGCCCATCTTGCTTTGCAATAGGTTATCCATTCTGGATATGGGAGGCAGAGATAGTTCCTCAGGGGAGTGTAGTCAGAGCCAAGTCCATGGCACCACAGGTGGCTCAGCTACACAGGAGGGGAGGAAGAAGAGTAGAAGAACAATTGTGATAGGGGAATCGATATTCAGGAGACCAGACAGGCGCTTGAGGCTGTAAACAACTCCTGGATGTTAAGTTCCCTCCCTGGTGCCAGGGTCAAGGATGTCACTGAGTAACTGCAGGACATCCTTCTGCGGGAGAGTGAATAGCCAGGGGTCATGGTCCAAATTGGTACCAATGACATAGGTAGGAAGAGGGATGAGGTCCTGAAAGCAGATTTGAGTTAGGAAAAAACTTTTAAAAAACAGGACCTCAAAGACAATCTCAGGATTACTCCCACTGTCATGTACTAGTAAGCATAGGAATAGGAGGATTGAGCGATTGGACAAATGCTTGGAGAATTGGTGAAGGAAGGAGGACATCAGATTCCTGAGGCATTAGGACAGGTTAGTGGCAGGTAGAATCTGTACAAGATAGACGGGTTACACTTACCAGGACTGGGACGGGACCTTGCAGAGAAATTTGCTAGTACTACTGAGGAGGGTTTCAACTAGCTTGTCAGGGGGGTGACAATCTGAGGGGGAGCTTAAATTGGAAGGAAGTAAAACTGATAACAGGAAGTAGAAAAGTAGCAAGCGAAATTAGAAGGCAGGCAAAACAAAGGCGAGCATCAACAGAGCTTAGAATGCAGAATAATGTTAAAATAACAAAGTTAAGGGCACTCAACCTGATTGCCCACAGCATTCGCAACAATGATTTAAAGGCACAAACAGAGGTAATGGGTATGATCTATGGAGCCAGGTTTCCATAATGATAGAGTGACCAAGATTGGGAACTGAATATTTCACGTTTAGGAAGGAGAGGCAAAAAGGAAGTCATGGTGTTGCACTCATAATAGGGGATGGGATCAGTACAATAAGGGAGGATCTCAGATCAGAAGAACAAAACGTGAAATCTGTCTGGGTGGAACCAACAGCAAGGGGCAGCAAACATTGGTAGTTGTTTAACGGCCACCAAACAGCAGTGGTCATGTAGGACATGGTATTCATCAGGAGATTAGAGAAGCATGTAGCATGAGGAATAAAACTCCAAATTTGCTCTTAACATCCAATTCCCTTTATTTTGCGTCTCATTAGATTATCTTTAAAATTTATTGGCAGCCAACAAAACTTGAACATCATGACACCTTCTGCTTCTAGTTCTGTTAGAAGACTGTTCTTTGGCCTTCATTTCATCATTTAATATACTCAAGCTACAGTTTCGACTTGCACTTTATGTCTACCAGGACTACTATTGCGAGATCTCTCTCTTGTACTACTGAAAGCTCTCTCACTGGTACATAATCATCCTCCAATGCACAAATCACTTCTGAACTCGCTATTAGAGTTTGCACTGTGCTTTCTCACTCCATTCTTTCACCCGTTCTGCCAATCCACAGGCCTCACCCCCTAGGCCATCATCCTGAACATTTGACTAATATTTAAGCTTGCCAGTAGCTTTTCCTGCACGTGCCACAATTGTTGCATTCCTCCATTTACTCAACACTTTTGCAATGTGTCACTCAAGTATCCACTCTCAATAATTGGCCTATGTTTGTGATAGCGATATCATGTGTTTCATGATCTCGCACGTCAACACAATCTAGCCCTTGATCTACTAAATTCTGTTGCTCAGGATTTTCATCAGAAAGAACCAGCATTTGAAGTTCAAGGTGTCTTGTTATTATAATGGTATAAGCACCAATCACTTATAAGGGATTGAGTAAACAGGTGTGGGGTTCACTTAAGGCTAGGCATAGTCTTAGGAACAGTTAAACAGTTACAAAGCTTGAAGGTATCACAGAGCTGTGTGCCCTGGTCAAAAGCAAAAGTGAAAGTAAGACTAGATCCCATGACAGTTCCCTTCTAGTGATGTAATATGCCTTTAAGGGATAGCAGCATGTCAACATCCTCCTTTTTAAAGATACTACTATGGAAGGGGTGAAAGTATAACTATTCACAATACATGTTCATATTTAGTTACCATTACATAAGTGTACAGAACAGGTAAATCTATTGAGTCTCAAAAGCATAAAGGTAAACTGCTGGTACGCTCAGATCTTGTAATAGTAACCTTGTCTGGAGGTTTCTTTAATTGCTCATAGTGATCTATGCAATTGTTATTCTTGGAATGTTGTTGTTCCTGGTTGCATATGGGATCTTGCCCTAGATGCAATAGGTCTGTACAGTGGTTGACAAGCTGGGTGGGTCGGATTTGTTCTGGGTTACGCCTCAACATTATGCCTGTGTATGCAATGACTTCAGAAGACCTTGGTTCCGAACTAACCCTAGTCACCTCGCCTGGTTGCCACATTCCTTGTGTGGGATTCTGGATGCAAACTTGTTGTCCCAACTGTAAACATGGCAATTCTGCACCTGTATTTTTATTGTGCACACTGGTGATCTTCTCCTCTGGTTACAAAAGTTGCTCTCTAGTTTGAGAAAGTAGAATGGGTAGTCAGTAAATTGGTGCGGATTGGTCTGCCAAATACAAGCTCTGCCAGTGATGAGATAGTTACACTTAAAGGCATCACTCTCAGATGTTACATCGCAATGAGTAGATCTAGCTTGGTCTGTCTACGTTTGAGAGTTAGGGATTTCTGTGAATCATTCGTTCAGCTAGGCCGTTAGATCTAGGGTAATGAGGAAAAGTAGTAGTATGACCAATATTCCACTTCTATCTCTCATCCTGAAATGGCTCATCAACAAATTGTGGACTGTTATCCATAATGATCTCTCTAAGCACACACTGAAGTTATGCTTGATGTATTATGCAATTGTCAAATAATGGGATACTTGGTAATCAATGACGATCAAGTCAGTGCTATGGACATAAGAGATCAGATGCAATTTTGAACCAAAGATGAGTAGGAACTTTGTGGAATTAACGGTGCTTTGTGCTGACTTAGCATATGCTCTCAACATGCCTCACACATCTTGACGATGACCTCATTGTCAATGTTCAGACCCAGCCAACAGACTGTCTCTCTTGCAAGTCTTCTTATCCGATCAATGCGCATGTGATGAAACTGTTGAAGAATCAGGTCACGTAGATTCCAGTATCATAGCCTGCCTGCCTTTAAAAATGACCCCCCAGGCAATGCCTAGCTCATCCCGATAGGGCCAAAATGGTCTTGTGTTTGTGGATATGCTGAATGAAATCAGGACATCCTTCAATGGTGGTTTCTCACAGTTGCTGTAGTATAGAATCTTTTACCATTTCTAGTAACTGTTGGTATTTGCGTTGTGTAAATTGTACCAGATCAATTTGGAGGACATCTTCAAATTCTATGTCAATGAAGGCGGCTTGTAGATCCAAGGATATACAATCTGTTTTCACTGGGTTAGGCAATCTACTAAGTGTATCCGATGTGACCCATCAAGTTACCTGGTTTGTACCTACTCTCTCAGTCCTAATCTTAATCTTTATCAAGAGACATCACAATCTTGGCAGCACACTGGTCAATGGTTTTCACCAAATCATCTCCAGTGGCTTGTGTTCGGTCTCCACTACAAATCTTTTGCCAAATAGTTAGGTATGAAAACGGGATTCCAAACACTAAACCTAATGTTTCCCACTCAGTGTTAGAAACATAGAAAAACAGAAGGAGTAGGTCATTCGGCCTTTCAAGCCTGCTCTGCCATTCAACATGATAATGGCTGATCCTCTATCACAAATGCCATACTCCCACTCTCTCCCCATACTCCTTGATGCCTTTAGACTTTGGAACTCTATTTCCTCAAATATATTCAGTGACTTGGCCTCCACAGCCTTCTCTGGAAGAGAATTCCACAGGTTCACCACTCTCTGAGTGAAGACACTTCCCCTCATCTCAGTCCTAAATGGCCTACCCTATATGCTGAGATTGTGACCACTCCCACACCCCCACCTCCAGCCAGAGGAAACATCGTCCCTGCATCAAGTCTGTCCAGCAGTGTCAGAGTTTTGTACCTTTCAATGAGATCCCCTCTCATTCTTCTAACTAGTGAATACAGGTACAGTCAACCCAATCTCTCCTCATGCAACAATCCTTTCATCCCAGGAATGAGTCTGATGAACCTTCGTTGCACTCCCTCTATGATAAATATTTCCTTTCTTAGGTAAGGAGACCAAAACTGCACAAAATATAGTGGTGTTATAAAGGTGTTACAGTAGTTGGATTGTGTTACAGACAGAGATTTTGAAGCAAGTGCAATCCATTTGCCTTTTTATAATATGCATGTCCCCAGACATTCTACCTCCAGGATAGTAGTCTCCATAGGGTCATAAAATTGCAATGTTGATGCTTCTGATAAAGGCTGCTTCAGAGGTGGTCTTCCTTCTCTTTTTATTCATTCACGGGATGTAGGCGTCGCTGGCTGGGCCAGCACTTATTATCCATCCCTTGTTGCCCTCGAGAAGGTGGCGGAGAGATGCCTTCTTGAATCGATGTAGTCCAGATGGTGTAGGTACACCGACAGTGCTGTTAAGGGAGTTCCAGGATTTTGGCCAAGTGACAATGAAGGAACAGTGACATATTTCCAAATCAGGATGGTGACTGATTAGGAGGGGACTTTCCAGGTGGCGGTGGTGTTCCCATCTGTCTGCTGCCCTTGTCCTTCTAGATGGTAGTGGTCGTGAGTTTGGAAGGTGCGTTTGAAGGAGCCTTGATGAATACCTGCAATGCATCTTGTAGATGGTACAAGCTATTGTGCATCAGTGGTGGAGGGAGTAAATGCTCATGGATGTGGAGCCAATCAAGCGGGCTGCTTTGTCCTGGACAATGTCAAGCCTCTTGAGCATTGTGGGAGCTGCACTCATCCAGGCAAGTGGGGAATATTCCATCACACTCCTGACTTGTGCCTTGCAGATGGTGGACAGGCTTTGGGGTCAGGCGAGGTACTCACCACAGGATTCCTAGCCTCTGACCTGCACTAGTCGTCACAGTACTTATATGGCTAATTCTGGTCAACAGTAAGCTCCCCCAGGATGTTGATGGTGGGGGATTCAGTGATGGTAATGCCATTGAACATCAGGGGGCGATGGCTAGATTCTCTTTCGTTGGAGACGTTCAATGCCTGCCACTTGTGTGGCACAAATGTTACTTGCCACTTGTCAGCTCAGGCCTGGATATGGTCCAGGTCTTGTTGCATTTGAGCATGGACTGCTTCAGCACCTGAGGAGCCGTGAATGGTGAACATTATGCAATCACCATCGAACATCCCCACTTCTGACCTTATGATGGAAGGAAAGTCACTGATGAAGCAGTTGGGCTGAGGACACTACCCTGAGGAATTCCTGCAGTGATGTCCTGGAGCTGAGATGTCTGACCTCCAACAACCACAACCATCTTCCTATGTGTATGACTCCAACCAGTGGGAGTTCTTCCCGATTTCCATCGACTCCAGTTTTGCAAGGACTCCGTGATGGCACACTGTCTGTCAAATGCTGCCTTGATGTCAAGGGCAGTAACTCTCACCTCACTTTGGGATTTCAGCTCTGTCATCCATGTTGAACCAAGGCTGTAATTAGGTCAGAAGATGAGTGGCCCTGGTGGAACACAAGCTGGGCATCAGTGAGCAGTTTATTGCTAAGCAAGTGCCGCTTGATAGCACTTTTGGTGACACCTTCCATGACTTTACTGATGATCGATGGGGCATTAATCAGCAGTATTGGATTAGTCCTGCTTTGTGACATACCTGGGCAATTATCCACATAACTGAGTAGATGCCAGTGTCGTAGCTGTACTGGAACAGGCTAGGGGCACAGCAAGTTCTGGAGCACAAGTCTTCAGTACTATTGCCAGAATATTGTTAGGGGCCATAGCCTATGCCAGGACTGCAGAACTTAGATCTTATCTGTTGGTTGTGGGATCACTTAGCTCCCATAGAATCTATCACTTGCTGCTTACGCTGTTTGGCATGCAAGTAGTCCTGTGTCATAGCTTCACCAGGTTGACACATTTTTAGGTATTCCTGGTGCTGCTCCTGGCATGCCCTCCTGCACTCTTCTTTGAACCAGGATTGATCCCCTGGCTTGATGGTAATGGTAGAGTGGGGGATATGCCAGGCCATACGGTTACAGATGCTATTCGAGTACAATTCTGCTTAAAGCCCACAGCGCCTCATGGATGCCCAGTCTTGAGTTGCTTGATCTGTTTGAAAACAATCCCATTTACCCCATAGCAGTGGTGCCACACAATACGATGGCAGGTATTCTCAATGTGAAGGCGGAACTTCGTCGCCACAATGACTATATGGTGGTCACTCCTACCGATGCTGTCATGGACAGATGCACCTGCTGCAGGCAGGTTTGTGAGGGTGAGGTCAATTATGTTTTTCCTTCTTGCTGATTCCCTCACCACCTACCACAGACCCAGTCTAGCAGCTATGTCATTTAGGACGCAGCGGCCTCGGTGCTACCGAGCCACTCTTGGTGATGGACATTGAAGTCCCCCGCCCAGAGAACTTGGTGCTTCCTTTAAGTGATATTCAACATGGAGGAACACTGATTCATCAGCTGAGGGAGGGCGTTACATGGTAATCAGGAGGTTTCCTTGCCCATGTTTGACCTGATGCTATGAAACTTCATGGGGTCCAGAGTTGATGTTGAGGGCTCCCAGGGAAACTCCCTCCCAACTGTATACCACTGTGCCGCCACCTCTGCTGGGTCTGTCCTGCAGGTGGTACAGGACATACGTAAGGATGGAGATGGTGGTGTCTAGGACATTATCTGTAAGATATATGATTCCATGAGGATAACTATGTCAGGCTGTTGCTTGACTAGTCTGAGAGACAGCTCTCCCAATTTTGGCACTAGCCCCCAGATGTTAATAAGGGGGACTTCCAGGGCTGCGATTGCCATTGTTGTTTCCAGTGCCTAGGTCAATGCCTGGGTGGTCTGTCTGGTTTCATTCCTTTTTTGTCACTTTGTAGCAGTTTGATACAACTGAGTGGCTTGCTATGCCATTTCAGAGGGTATTTAAGAGTCAACCACATTGCTATTGGCCTGGAGTCACATGTAGGCCAGACCAGGCAAGGATGACAGATTTCCTTCCCTAAAAAAGGACATTAGTGAGCCAGATGGGTTTTTAGAACAATCGACAATGGCTCCATGGTCACCCTTAGACATTTTAATTCTAGGTTTTTAAACAATTCAAATTCCACCATCTGCCATGGCAGGATTCGAACCCAGGTCTCTGGATTACCAGTCAAGCAGCATTTGCTCAGTAAGGTGCTCTCCAATGCTCAGTTACGATTCTGCTGGGGCCACTCAGCTCCTGATCTCATTGGCCTTGGTCCGGACACAGACGAAAGAGCTGAACTGAAGTGGTGAAGTGACAGTGACTGCCCTTGACATTAAGGTAGCATTTGACCCAATGTGGCACCAATGAGCCCTAACAAAATTGAAGTCAAAGGGAATCAGGGAGAAACCTCTCAAGGTTGGAGCCATATCTAGCACATTTGTCACATTGCTGAAGTTGGGTGGGGGGGTTCTTTACCCTCCAAATTCGTCAGAACAATGCATGGAGTCTTGATGTGAATAGAAATCTGCCAGCTTTGAAGCCCTCAGTTGGAATATCACCAGGGGCACAGGTTTGTTGTTTTGTTCTATCCGTTAACTGCTTGTTGCAGCTCTTGCACTGCTGGTGGCTCGCCCATGGATTCTACCACAGGATACTGGGGAATAGCCTGAATGCATTCAGCTGCCACTGGATTCATGGTTGGAGAGTTCTTGAAAACATTCTTTTTAGTATTGACTCATCCTTATGAAGAGGAGCACCATCTTGTAAGCAAAGGGGATTTTATCTATTTGACCTTGGTGTATAGGTTTATTCTTTCATGGGATGTGGGTCTGGCAAAGTCTGCATTTGTTGCCTCTCTCTAATTGTCCCTGGAACCGAATGGATTCAGTGATGGCAATGCCATAGATCATCAAGGGGCAATACTGGATTCTCTCTTGCTGGTGATGGTCATTGCCTGCCACTTGTGTGGCACAAATGTTACTTCCACTTGTCAGCCCAAGCCTGGATATTGTCCAGGCCTTGCTGCATTTGGACATGGACTGCTTCAGTATCGGAGGTGTCATGAATGGTGCTGAACATTATGCAATCATCAGCGAACATCCCCACTTCTGACCTTATGATGGAAGGAAGGTCATTGATGAAGCAGCTGAAGATGGTTGGGCTGTGGACATTACCCTGAGGAACTCCTGCAGTGACATCCTGAAGTTGAGATGACTGACTTCCAACAACCACAACCATCTTCCTTTGTACTAGGTTTGACTGCAACCAGTGGAGTTTTCCCCCTGATTCCCATCGACTCTAGTTTTGCTAGGGCTCCTTGATGCCACACTCAGTCAAATGCAGCCTTGATGTCAAGGGTAGTCACTCTCACTTCGCCTCAGGAATTCACCTCACCTCAGGAATTCAGCTCTTTTGTCCATGTTGAACTAAGGCTGTAATGAGGTCAGGGGTCGAGTGGCCCTGACAGAACCCAAACTGGGCATCAGTGAGCTGGTTATTGCTAAGTAAGGGCCACTTGATGGTACTGTTGATGACCTATTCCATCATTTTAATGGTGAAAGAGAGTAGACTGATGGGGCAGTAATTGGTCTTGTAACAATCTTCAAGAAAGGAGATAAACCAAGCTGTGGAAGCAAGAGGTATTTACCTCTTCTCCAAATCAGGGAAAAATCTGACGTGCATTCTCCTGAATCGCCTACCTCTCTGACTGAGGAAATCCTCCCAGACACAGTGTAGCTTGAGAACTTCCAGAGGAACCTCTGACATTTTCTTTTTTGCCAGACTAGCAAAATGTTGAGAATGCCAGGAATTCTTGATTACCTTCATGCCCTCCGCCTCCATGCATAAATCCCCATTTTGGTCCCACATCTGCCTACTCCTCCCCCTACTATTCTATTGCTTTTCATTGCCTGTAGAAGGCTTTTGGGTTCTTTTCATGTTTGCTGCCAGACTCCTCTCATACCTTTTTCTCCACTTCACCTCAGAAATTACTATGTTTAGCCTAGTTCTCACTTGTATTAACAATTTGATACATACAAACGTGACGTCTGTCATGTGTGCCTTTCTCTCTGTTTCATTTTACACACTCTCGTCTTCCAGGGAGCTCTGACTTGGAAATCATCTTGACTATACTATAAAGACAGCCCTGTATTCCACTCGTTTAGCCTGCCAAACTCAACAAATTACCTGGGACAAGTAAGTTCTTTTCTCCAGTTTAAAATAGATTAAGCAAAGGAAAGGAGAGAGTTCTAGTTTTTATTTAATGTACATAAATAATTTAACATATTATTACTGTATTTAACTTAAAGGGTTGTTTTTCAACTAGAGGCATGGCAGGGCAACTCAGTCCCGTGTTATGTACCATCTGCAACATGTAGGAAGTCCTATTTGCTCCTTGCTCTCTGACCAACCACATGTGCAGTAAGTGCCACCAGCTGCAGCTACTTGAGCTCAGAGTTTCGGAACTTGAGCGACAACTGAAGGCATTGAGGTGCATCTGTGAGGCCAAGTTTCGTGGATAGCACATTTTTAGACGTGGTCACCCCACAGCTTACAGAAGTGCAGACAGAGAGGGAATGCATAACCATCAGTCAGAAGAAAGTTGTCAGGGAGGTAGTCAGGAAATTCCCAGGGTGCATCTTGCTCGAGAACAGTTTTTCTGTGTTGGAAAATGCTAAGAGTGACGGTTCCTCTGGGAACACACAGGCGTTTAAGCAGCCATAGATGTGACTCCAGGATGCTAAGTTGCCTCCCTGGTGCCAGGGTCAAAGATGTCACTGTACAGCTGCAGGGCATTCTACAGGGGAAGGGCAAACAGACAGATCGTGGTACATATTGGTACCAATGACATAGGTAGAAAGAGGGATGAGGTCCTGCAAGCAGAATTTAGGGAGCTAGGACGCAGATTAAAAAACAGGACCTCAAAAGGTAGTAATCTCTGGATTACTTCCAGTGCCACGCGCTAGTGAGTATAGAAATAGGTGGTTAGTCCAGATGAATGCGTGGCTGGGGAGATGGTGAAGGAGGGAGGGCTTTAGATTTCTGGGGGCGGTGGGACCTGTACAAGGCAGATGGGTTGCACCTGAGCCGGAATGGGACGAACGTCCTTGCGGGGAGGTTTGCTGGTGTTGTTGGAGGGTTTAAACTAACTTGGCAGAGGGAGATGCACAGCCAAAATTAGAAGACAGCGCAAGTGAGTCTGGAAGGCATAGAAATTATAGGCCAGTTAAGGCACAAGGGAGTTTGGCAAGGTTGGATGGTATTGTCAGATGATTTGAGCACACAAATTAACACATGGAAGTATGATGTCACTGCTGTCACAGAGACATGGTTGAGAGAGGGGCATGATTGGCAGCTCAATATTCCACGATATAGGGTCTTCAGGCAAAACAGGGAAGGAGGTAAACGAGGAGGGGGTATTGCAATATTGATCAAGGAATCAATTACAGCAGTAAGGAGAGATGACATCTTAGAAGGCTCCTCAAATGAAGCCTTATGGGTAGAACTGAAAAACAAAAAGGTGCAATCACATTGATGGGCGTGTTCTATAGGCCCTCAAATAAACAGAGAAATAGAAGAGCCAGGCAAATTTCAGAGAAGTGTAAAAATAATAGTGTAGTAGTAGTGGGAGATTTCAACTTCCCTAACATTAACTGGGTTAGTCATAGTGTGAAAGCTTCGGAGGGAGTGGAATTCTTAAAGTGCATTCAGGAAAGCTTTTTAAGCCAGTACGTAGACGGTCCTACAGGAGGGGGACAATCCTGGACTTAATCTTAGGGAATGAAGCCAGGCAAGTGGTAGAGGTATCAGTGGGGGAGCATTTTGCAGATAGCAATCATAACTCCATTAGATTCAAGGCTGTTATGTAAAAGGACAAGGATGGGCCAGAAACCAGAGTTCTAATTGGGGAAAGGTCAACTTTAATAAGATCAGATATGATTTAGCCAGAGTGGACTAGGAGATAAAAACAAAAAAACTGCGGATGCTGGAAATCCAAAACAAAAACAGAATTACCTGGAAAAACTCAGCAGGTCTGGCAGCATCGGCGGAAAAGAAAAGAGTTGACGTTTCGAGTCCTCATGACCCTTCGACAGAACTTGAGTTCTAGGAGCAGCTACTTTTAGGTAAATCAGCATCACAGCAGTGGGACTCATTCAAGAAGGAAACAGGGAGTGTACAGGGCCAACATATTCCAGTAAAGACAAAGGGTAGGACCAACAAATCCAGGGAACCCTGGATGTCGAGGGATATACACTATTTGATAAAGGGAAAAAGGGAGGCTTATGGCAGATACCAAGGGCTCAAAACAGCAGAAACCATAGAGGAGTATAGAATGGGTGGGGGACTTAAAAAGGAAATGAGGAGAACAAAAAGGGGCATGAACAAACATTGGCAGGTAAAATAAAGGAAAACCCAAAGTTATTCTACAAGTACATTAAGAGTAAGAGGATAATTAGGGAAAGAGTAGGGCCCATTAAGGGCTATAGCGGTAATTTGTGTGTGAAGCCAGAAGACTTAGGTAGGGTTCTAAATGAATGCTTTGTGTCGGTGTTCACAAGTGAGAGGGACGCCGTGCGCATGGAAATCAGGCAGAAGGATGTGATATAATTAAAGAAATTAACATAGAAAGAGAGGAGGTACTTAAGTGGACTGGCAGGCTTAAAAGTAAATAAATCTCCAGGCCCAGATGAAATGTATCCCAGGCTGTTAAGTAAGGCAAGGGAGCAGATAGCAGGGGTGCTAGCAATAATTTTCAATACCTCTCTGGCCACAGGAGGACTGGAGGACAGCCAACGTATTGTTATTCAAGAAGGGAGGAAGAGATAAACCAGGGAACTACAGGCCGGTCAGTCTAACTTCAGTGATGGGGAAATTATTGGAAGCAATTCTGAGGGACAGAATTAATCTAAACTTGGAGAGGCAGGGATTAATCAAGGACAGTCAACATGGCTTTGTTAAGGGGAGGTCACATCTGACCAATTTGATTGAATTTTTTGAAGAAGTGACCAGGTATGTAGATGAGTCTACTTGGACTTCATTAAGGCTTTTGATAAGGTCCCGCATGAGAGACTGTTAAGGAAGGCAAGAGCCCATGGGATCCAAGGCAATTTGGCAAATTGGATCCAGAATTGGCCGAGTGGCAGGAAGCAGAGGGTAATGGTTGAGGGGTGTTTTTGTGACTGGGTGCCTGTGTACAGTTGGGTTCCACAGGGATCAAAATTGGTGGGGTGGTAAATAGTGAGGAGGATAGCCTTAGCTTACAGGAAGATATACACGGGCTGATCAGTGGCAAATGGAATTTAATCCGGATAAGTGAGAGGTGATGCACTTGGGCAGGACAAACAAGGCACGGGAATACACAATGAATGGTAGGACCCTGGGAAGTACCAAAGATCAGACGGACCTTGTTGTGAATGTCCGTCAGTCCCTTAAGGTAGCAGGACAGGTGGATAAGGTGGTTAAGAAGGAATATGAGATACTTGCCTTTATTAGCCAAGGCATAGAATATAAGAGCAGGAAGGTTATGCTGGAACTGTATAAAATGCTGGTTAGGCCACAGCTAGACTATTGTGTGCAGTTCTAGAATTTGCATTATAGGAAGGATGTGATTGCACTAGAGGGAGTGCAGAGGAGATTTACCAGGATGGTGCCTGGGCTGGAGAGTTTTAGTTATGAGGAGAGATTGGATAGACTGGGGTTATTTTCCCTGGAGCAGAGGAGATTGAGGGGGGACATGATTGATGTGTACAAAATAATGAGGGGCATAGATAGGGTAGACAGGAAGGAACTTTCCCCTTGGTGGAGGGATCAATAACCAAGGGAACACAGATTTAAGGTAAGGGGCAGGAGGTTTAGGGGGGATGTGAGGAAGAATTTTTTCACCCAGAGGGTGGTGGGAGTCTGGAACTCACTGCCTGAAAGGGTGGTAGAGGTAGAAACCCTCACAACATTTAAGTATTTGGATGTGCACTTGCGATGCCATGGCATACTGTGAATGCAAAGGGCCTTTTTCTGTGCTGTAGATCTCTATGAAAACACCATTCCGAACCCATTGAAAATGGCCTCATTATTTTTATTTCACATTGTCCCTTGTCTTTTTCCACAGCTAATCTAAACCTCATTTAAATAAGAATCTCCATCTACCCGGCAACATGAAAAATTTTCCAGTCCACAAAAAGCAGGACAAAACTAACCCATCCAATCATTGCCCCATCAATCTACTCTCAATCAACAGAGTAATGGAAGGGGTCATCAATAGTGCCAAAAAGCCACACTTACATAGCAATAACCTGCTCACTGACACTAAATTTGGGTTCCACCAGGACTTCAGTTCCTGACCTCATCGCAGCCATGATCGAAATTTGGAAAAAAGAGCCGAGTGACTGCCCTCAAAACCAAGACAGCACGTGACGGATTGTGGCATCAAAGAACCAGAGCAAAACTGCAGTCAATGGGAATCGGAGGAAAACTCTACTGGCTGAAGCCGTATCTAACACAAAGGAAGATTGTTGGAGATCAATCTTTCCACTAGCTTCTGAGGCAGAGTGTTCCAAAGTCGCAGAACCTTCTGAGAAAAAATTTTTCCTCATCTCTGTCCTAAAACGGTGACCCCTAATTTTAAAACAGTGCCCCCTAGTTCTCTTCTCACCCACAAGAGGAAGCATCCTTTCGACATTAAGGCCGTTCAGGATCTTGTATACTTCAATCAAGTCACCCCTCACTTTAAATTCCAGTGGAAACAAGCCCAGTCTGTCCAACCTTTCCTCAAAGGACAACCCACTAATTCCAGGTATCAATCCAGTAAACCTCCTTTTAACCACCTCCTATGCATTCACACCCTTCCTTAAATAGGGAGACCAAAACTGCGCACACTATTCAAGGTGTGGTCTCACCAATGCCCTGTATAACTGAAGCATAACATTCTTACTTTTACATTCAATCCTTCTCATAATAAAGGATAGCATTCCATTAGCCACCATAATTACTTGCTATACCTGCATACTAACTTTTTGCGACTCATGTACTAGAACACCGAGATCCCTCTGCACCTCAATTGTGCAGCCATTCTCCAGTTAATTCATACTCTGCTTTTTGTTCTTCTTGCCAAAGTGAACAACTTCACATTTTGCCACATTAAACTCCATTTGCCAGACCTTTGCCCATTCACTCAACTATCTATATCCATCTGCAACCTCCTCCTATCCTCTTCACAACATACTTTCCTACCTATCTTTGTGTCATCTGCAAATTTAACTACCATGTCTTCGTCCCCCTTATCTAAGTCATCAATGTAAATCATAAAAAGTTGAGGTTTCAGTACAGACCCCTGTGGGACTCCACTCGTCACATCCTGCCATTTAAGCATACTCTGCTTTCTGCCAGCCAATTTTCTATCCATGCTAATATGTTACCCCCTACACCATGTGCTTTTATTTTCTGTAGTAATCTTTGATGTGGCACCTTATCAAATGCCTTCTGGAAATCCAAGTACAGTACATCTACAGGCACCACTTTATCCACTGCACATGTCACTCCTTCAAAAAGCTCCAATAAATTGATTAAACATGATTTTCCTTTCACAAAACCATGTTGACTCTTCCCTTATGTTCTTATGTGATGGAATGCTCTTTGCTTACCTGGATGAGTGCAGTTCCACAACACAAAAAGCTCAATACCATCCAGGACAAAGCTGCCTATTCGATTGGCACCGTGCAACACTTTGAGCGTTCACTCCCTCCACCACCAACACACAGTGGCAGCAGTGTTATCCATCTAAAAGATACACTGCAAAAACTCACCAAGGCTCCTGTAGCACCATCTTCCAAACCTGCAGCCTCTACCAGCTAGGTGGGCAGATGTATGGGAACACCATCACCTGCAAGTTACCGTCCAAACCACAAACCACTCTGACTCAAACTATGTCATTTTTCTTTCACTGTGGCTGGATCAAAATCCTGGAACTCCCTCCCTTAGAGCACTGTGGGTGTACCTACACCACATGGACTGCAGCAGTTCAAGGTGGGTCTCACCATCACCTCAAAGGCACTTAGGGATGGGCAATAATGGTCTAGCCAGAGACACACATTTCGTGAACAAATAATAAAAAAAGAAACGAAACCAATGATCACTATTTCCTAAATGTTGTCCTACTGACACTAGGATCCACCTGATTTAACCCATTCCCCAGAACCAGATTCAGCAATGTTTTACAGCCAGATTAGCTGACAATACAAAAGACGGGTAGGAAGGCAAGTTGTGAGGAAAATAAAAAGTCTGCAAAGGGCTATAGACAGTGTGTGGACAAAAATTTGAAATACGGAGTACAAAGTCAGGAAATATTTTGACAGAAAGAATACTAAACCAGATTATTTAAGTGGAGAAGGACTGCAGAATTCTGCAATTCAGAAGGATCTGGGTGTCCTTGTACATGAAGTACAAAAACGTAGCATGCAGGTACAGCAAGTAATTAGGAAGGCAAATGAAATATTGGCCTTTATTGCAAGGGATGGAGAATAATGCAGGGGGGGTTTTGTAACAATTATACAGGGTGTTGGTGCTAAGTACTGCACAGAGATTTAGTCTCCTTATTTAAGGAGGGATAGACTTGCATTGGCGGCGCTTCAAAGGTTTACGATATTGACCCTTGAGATGCAGCTTCTGTCTCATGAGGAAAGGTTGAGCAGGTTGGGTCAATACTCCTTGAAGTTTAGAAGAATGGGAGGTTATGTTATTGAATCATCTTGAGGGAGCTTAACAGGGTAGATGCTGGGAAAAGGTGGGGAATCTTGAACTGGGGGGGGAGCACAGTTTCAAAATAAGGGGTTTCTCATTTTAAGACTGAGAAAAAATTCCTACTTATCTTGAAGGGCTGTTAATCTTTGGAATTCTCTTCCCCAGAGCAGCAGTAGAGGCTGGGTAATTAAATATATTCAAGGCAGAGTTAGATAGGTTTCTGAACCACAAGGGAGTTATGGGAAACAGACAGAAAAGTAATGTTCAGGCCACAACCAGATCAGACATTATCTTCTTGAATGGCGGAGCAGGCTCCTGGGCCCAATGGCATACTACTCCTGTTCTTATTTCTCATGATACATGGCTATATTATGTTAATTGAAGACCTCCATTATCACTATTTTTTGGCACCTATCCAATATACCTGCAAATTTGTTCCTCTATACCAGGCTGGTCCAATGCACAGCCTGCAAAGACCCCAAAGTAGCCCTGGAGGGAGTTTTCAAAATGCTGGTAAGCGGAGTGGAAGATTCCGAAAGAAACCACGCCTCCAATCAGTGAGCCTATTAGCAGTCAATGTGGGAGACAAGCAATTGGGGAGCACAAGGGGAGCGGCAGCAGGGAAAGTGAGTGAGGGAGAGAGGACTTATGTGCATGCGTGCAGCTCACTCGCAGTCTCAGGATTCCCTCACCATCACATCAACACACAATCACACCCATTCACAAAGTGGGTGAAGCATCAAGAGATTGGGAGCGAGCCAGTCCCCCTCACATTCCAATTGTGATCTTTTTAATTATCAATTTATTGCTTTGACATTGTTTTATTTTTGAGCAAGTGGTTTCTTTTCTTCCTACCTCAACTTTATTTTCAAATTCATGTTGAACGTTGTGCCAAACCTCATCTTTCCAAAATTTGCTCATCAGCCCATTAAGCAAGAAAAAATGGAAATGTGGCCCCTTCAAGTGATAAGATTGGACAAGCCTTTTCTATATCTTTCCCGTTGTTGACCTAGGATAACAGTACCTCTATTAATCCCCAGCTCTAACCAAATAACTGATCTTCACCCCTCTCCACCACTCTAATATTCTTCAATCAATCCTGCTATCCTGATTCCTTTCCTTCACCATCTTTCCTGAACAGCTTGGATCCAGGAATATTTCGTACCCAGTCTTGCCTTTTTTTGAGCCCGGACTCTATTATCACCATGACATGATATTCTCATGTATCTACTGCACCTGAAACTCACCAGCCTTATTTATCATGCTTCGTGCATTTATATGCTTATATACTATGCACTGTAAACCTAAATTAGACTTCATTATTTGCCTTCTGACCCCATCTAATGCCTTTGCTTTTTCTTATTCTTGTGGAATCAGTTGTTTATCCTTCCGATAACTACATCCTCTTCCCAAATTAATTTAAACCCCGCCCCAAAAACACAAAAATTTCCTCACGAGGACATCAGTCCAGACTCTTGGGAATAATCCGTCCAGCCTCTATAGGTCCTACCTCCCCAGAACCATTCCGTGTCCCAGTAATATCTATAGTAAAGAGTGCAAGTCAATCTGCACCAGCTGCATATAGGTAAACAGAATTAATACATAATTAACAGACAGTAGAGGGTGGGAGGTTGGCTAGGAAAATATTGGGATACTCTAGAGATAACAAATGGTATGGTTGAGGGGTTCAGCAAATGAGCTAAGGCAGGATTGAAGGTGGCAGTGTCACAGAAGTGGACACAGTTGGTCTTGGTGATAAAGCGAATATGGAGTCACAAGCTCATCTTAGTGTCAAATGGGACGCCAAGGTTGCAAATCACCTGATTCAATTTGACACAACAGCCAGGAAAGGAATAGAGGCAGTGCCCAGGGAACAGATTTCGTGGGAGGGGCTGAAGGCAATGGCCTTGGTCTTGCCAATATTTAGTAGAGTGAACTTTCCGCTCATTCGTTATTGCTTGCCAGAGAAGCACTGTGACAAATCAGAGGCAGCAAAGGGGTTGAGATTGATGGTGGTTAGGGACAGCTGGGTGGCATTAGCACACATGAAGCATGTCGTCCACATGTCGACTGACATCCACCTGTATAATTAAAAAATATACATGCAATTTTTTTTCTTTTACTACATACTTGATAAAAACAGTAGATACTGGACATATTATTTTGTCACCTTAACTAAAAAATTAGCATATACATTAACATATTCTTTTTATATGCAATTACAAACAAAACAGAAGAGCGAGCCAAAAATTTGACTTGAACTAATATTTCAAAATCTTTGAAGCAGCTCTTATTCCTTACTTTATGACAAATACAAGGCATATTTAAAAACTGGAATATTAGCTTGCTCACTGCAGGTAATCAAACTCTCAAGGCCATATTTTTTTTCTTTATTCATTCGTGGGATGTGGGCGTCTATGCCCATCTTTAATTGACTTTGTTCAGGGGGCATTTAAGAGTCAACAACATTGCTGTGGGTCTAGAGTCACATGTAAGCCAGACTAGGTAAGGACAGCAGATTCCTTCCCTGAAGCACATTAGTGAAGCAGATGGGTTTTAACGACAATCGGCAATGGTTTCACGGTCATCAGACTTTTAATTCCAGATTTTTAATTGAATTCAAACTTCATCTGCTGTAGCAGGATTCGAACCCGGGTCCCTAAAGCATTACCTTAGGTCTCTGGAATACTAGCCCAGTGAAAATATCACTATGCCATCGCCTCCCTTTAAGCAGCTGTATTTTCCTCTTCTAAATATTTGGTCAATGTCAAGTCAACCTCGCTAATTCCAGAAGGATTCCATTGGCATCCTCATCATGTCTACAGCACAAAAATTAACAATTTTCATTTCTTTATTGTGTAGGTAAATTAAAGTAAACCAGCTTGATGTAAATGGACAAAGCTTAGAACCAAAAACAAAAATTGCTGGAAAAAACTCAGCAGGTCTGACAGCATCTATGGAGTGGAAGACAGGGTTAACGTTTTGAGACGGTATGACTCTTCATCAGAAGTCATACAGACTTGAAATGTTAACCCTGTCTTCCTCTCCACAGATGTTGTTAGGCCTGCTGAGTTTTTCCGGCAATTTTTGTTTTTGTTTCAGATTTCCAGCATCTGCAGTATTTTGCTTTTATCTTAAGGCTTAGAACCATGCTGGCTACAAGCACCGAGCTTTCCAAGGATCTGAGCAAGCTCCCCATCTCAGTAGTCGGCTATGGAAAGCACTTCCTTCGAGAAATTTCTCAATTACGCAACAGCTCAGTTCCATTGCAGAAGAACAGACTTGCCGCCTTCATTCTGACTGAGAAATCAAAGAGGTCGACCAGAAAAAAAATACTAGACTCTCTAGTCAGGTTTGAGAATTTCAACCAAATGCAAAGTTAAAACAAAACTTAGGATATTTCAGCACAGACTAGCAGTCTCACTCAGCACAAAGCTTGCTGATGTGGAAAAGACAAACATCACAAATAGGTGTTGTGGGGAGTGGGAGCAGACGGGCATGCACACTTCTCTGATTAATGACAACACTGCTGAGATGTAGTAGAGAATCAGTCTCATGGCTGGAGTAGAGAAGATTGAGAAATGGAAATCAATATATATTTGGAAGACTTATATTCTACATTAAATAATACTCTAATTCAGGCTATAGGAACGTTTAATACTCCATGCTGAATAGTAATTTTCACTTTGGGTGGGGGATGGAATTTAGCAAAAAAAAAATCAGGTTTCACTTGCTCAATCCTGTTGAATATTCACTGCTGCAAAAATAAACCAGAATGGGCATGTGTTACATTGTGTGTGTGTGGTGGGGGGGGTGGTGTGTGTGCTCAATGAAGCTCTCTACAGGCTACATAATTCTATGTAATTACATAGGCGAAATCTTTCAAAGAACAGACGTAACAAAGCTAACTATCCGACCATTTCTACAGACTAACGTTTTGTTCATACATAGACAAAGCAAAGTGTCAATACTCAGGCATAGAAACATAGAAACTATTGTATGCTATTTGGCCTTTTGAGCCTGCTCCGCCATTCATTATGATCATGGCTGATCCTCTATCTCAACACCATATTCCCACTTTCTCTTCATACCCCTTGATGCCCCTAATATCCAAAAAATTATCAATTTCTTTCTCGAATATACTCAATGACCTGGCCTCCACAGCCTTTGTGGGAGAGAACTCCACAGGTTGACCACCCTCTGAGTGAAGAAATTTTCCCTCATCTCAGTCCTAAATGGCCTGCCCCGTATCCTGAGACTGTGGTCCCTGGTTCTCGACTCCCCAAACAGGGGAAACATCCTCCCTGCATCTAGTCTGCCTAGCCTTGTTAGAATTTTATATGTTTCAATCAGATCCTCTCTCATTCTTCTAAATTCTAGGGAATACAGACCCAGTCAATCCAATCCCTCCTCATACGACAGTCTTGCCATCCCCAGTATCAGCCTAGTGGAGCCTTCGCCACTCTCCCTCTATGGCAAGTACATCCTTTCTTAGGCAGGGAGACCAAAACTGCTTACAATACTCCAGGGTGTGGTCTCGCCAAGGCCTTGTACAACTGCAGTAAGACATCCTTACTTCTGAATCCAAATCCTCTTGCAATGAAGGCCAACATACCATTTGCCTTCCTGCACCTGCCTGTTTACTTTCATTGACTGGTGTACAAGGACACCCAGGTCCCTTTGTATAACTACATTTCCCAATATATCACCATTTAAGTAATACTCTGGCTTTCTGTTTTTCATACCGATGTGTATCACTACATATTTACCAAGTTATACTGCATCTGCCATGCGTTTGCCCACACACACAACTTGTCTAAATCACCCTAAAGCCTCCTTGCATCCTCAACTCACAACCCCTTCCAGTTTTGTGGCATCAGCAAACTTGAAAATATTGCATTTGGTTTCCTTGTCCAAGTCATTTATATATATATGTTTTGTGAATAGTTGGGCCCCAAGTACTGATCCCTGCAATACACCACTAGTCACCGCCTGCCATCCAGAAAAAGACCCATTTATTCCCACTCTGTTTCTGGTCTGTCAACCGATTCTCAATCCATGCCAGGATATTATCCTCAATCGCATGTGCATTAATGTTTCCCATTAGCCTCTTACGTGGGACCTTATTAAAAGCCTTCTTGAAATCCAAAAACACAACATCCACTGGTTCTCCCTTATCTATTGTACTCGTTACATCCTCAAAAAAGTCCAGTAATTAGTTAAGCATGATTGCCCTTTCATAAACCCATGCTGACTTTGTCTAATCTCATTAATGTTTTCCAAGTGTTCTGTCACCTCGTCTTGTATAATTGATTCTAGCATTTTCCCCACTACTCATATTAGGCTAACTAATTCTGTCTTTTCTCTCCCTCTTTTTAAATAGTGGGATTACATTTGCCACCTTCCAATCTGTAGGAGTTGTCCAAAGTCTATAGAATTTTGGAAGACTACCAATGCATCCAATATTTCCAGGCCACTTCATTTAGTGTGGATTGTACATTGACTTCTCTAAATTTAGAGGCCCTGACTAGTCTGAACTGTGTCGCTGCATGGGACTAGAACACACTCGTTAATTAATATGATCAGAGGAATTGTCTAGTCTGCTGATAGGAAAAATATTGCAAGAAAATAATGAGGAGGAATGTGCGCGCGCATGCGCAAAAGGGAACAATAAAGATGCAGGAAGATATAACTTATTGTAAAGTAATAGAGTGTGTGTGTGTCTTGAAGACTTTGATGTAACAGAAGATGGAGTCAGAGTTATAAAGCAAGAGGACTTTCGGCCCATCGTGTCCATGCCGGCTATCAAGCACCTCTCTATTCAAATTCCATTTTCCAGCACTTGGCCCGTAGCCCTGTGTGCTATGGTGTTTTAAGTGCTCATCTAAATACTTAAATGTTGAGGGTTCCTGCCTCTACCACCCCCTCAGGCAGTGTGTTCCAGGTTCCAACCAGCCTCTGGGTGAAAAAACTTTTCCTCAAATCCCCTCTAAAGCTCCAGCCCCTTACCTTAAATCTGTGCCCCATGGAAATTGACATCTCCACTAAAGGGAAAAAGTTTCTTCCCATCTACCTTATCTATGCTCCTCATAATTTTGTATACCGCTATCAGGTCCCCCCTCGGCCTTCTCTGCTCTATGTTAAACAATCCTAGCCTATCCAGTCTCTCTTCACAGCTGAAATGCTCCAGCCCAGGCAACATCCTGGTGAATCTCCTCTGCACCCTCTCGAGTGCAATCACATCCTTCCTATAGTGTGGCGACTAGACCACCACCTCGCCACCCCCCCCCCCCCACCCCCACACAGTGCTCCAGCTGTGACATAACTAGTGCTTTATACAGCGCCAACTAACCTCCCTGTTCTTATATTCTATGCCTCGGCTAATAAAGGCAAGCATCCCATATGCCTTCTTAACCACCTTATCTACCTGTGCTGCTGCCTTCAGGGATCTATGGACATGTACACCAAGATCCCTCGGATCCTCTGTACTTCCTAGGGTCCTACCATTCATTGTGTATTCCCTTACTACATTAGTCCTTCCAAAGCGCATCACCTCTCACATTTCAGGATTAAATTCCATTTGCCACTACTCTGCCCATCTTACCAGCCCATCTATATCGTCCTGTAATCTAAGGCTTTCCTCCTCACTATTTGCAACACCACCAATTTTCGTGTCATCTGCGAACTTACTGATCATACCTCCGATATTCACGTCTAAATCACTAATACACACTACAAACAACAAGGGTTCCAGCACCAACACCACTCATCACAGGCTTTCAATCATAAAAACAACCTTCGACCATCACCCTCTGCCTCCTGCCGCTAAGCCAACTTGCCAAATTTCCCTGGATCCCAATGGGCTCTTACCTGCTTGACCATTCTCCCATGCGGGACCTTGTCAAAAGCCTTACTAAAGTCCACGTAGACTCCAGCAACTGCACTACCCTCATCTACACAACTAAGCACCTTCTCGAAAAATTCAATCAAATTTTTTAAACATGATCTTTCCCTGACAAAGCCATGCTGACTATCCCTGCCTCTCCAAGTGGAGATTAATCCTGCCCCTCAGAATATTTTCCAATAGTTTCCCTACTTAATGGCCTGTAATTACCTGGTTTATCCCTACTACCCTTCTTGAATAATGGAACCACATTCACTGTCCTCCAGTCCTCTGGCACCTCTCATGTGGCCAGAGAGGATTTGAAAGTTAGTGTCAGAGCCCCTGTAAGATAAGCTAGGTTTGAAATGTTAAGTAGGTAAACATGGGGGAAGACTGTATGGTGTAAAGGGAACATTTTCATTTTTAAATAAACCAGACAAGCTTGAATTCAAAGGAGGGGTGAAATGTTACACCCAGCCAGGAGAAGTTAAGAAACAGTGTGTTTATTTTTCCCAAAGATTACTGATAAAATTGGTACTTTGATGGATTTTATTATTAGAGGGGGTAAAGTCAAAAGACAGTGAAATGATGGGATTTTGCATTCAAAGGAGAAAATGTGTATAAAAGGAGGGAAGGCTGTGTGTAAGGAAAAGTATTGTAAGATCTAACACAAGTGCGAATAGCCTCCAGCATCAAAGCCTCAAGCTGCTGCCTACAACGAATTGAAGCTGAGAAAAATTCACTTTGAATTTGACTGTTCAGGATATTGTGTTTTACTTTGCCTGGGTCTTTTAAAGTCTGTGTCTCTCACTGCTGCCTTAACAGAAGTGTAACTGGGGTTTAGATTAATTAGGGGATTTAGAAGTTATAATACTAACTTGTAGATCTATGTATGTGCTCAAAATCATTTCTTCCATTAATAATGGTTTAATTTAGTTTTGTAAGAAACCTAAAAAACTTGGTGGCCTTCTTTTACTGAATTCAAAGCCTGCACCTTGAAATAAGTACAAATTGCAAATAACTGTGGCAGCTGCTTCAAGTTTCCCTCTGGGGTTTGGGCAGCTTGGCATTTACCATCCACTTGCCACAACAAGAACGCAAATAATCAGTGCACAATTATAGGGGGAAAGAGGATATTGAGAGACGGAGTGAACGAGAGAAAAGTTCCAGATCTTTCCTTGAACTAAGATTTCAAACTATCCATACTATGCTACCAGTTACAAAAGTTACTTCTACATCCAAGATGACTTTTTTAATTCATTCTCAGGATGTGGGCTTCGTTGGCTGGGCCAGCATTCATTGCCCATCCTTAGTTGCCGTTGAGAAGGTGGTGATGAGCTGCCTTCTTGAACCGTTGCTGTCCATACGGTGTAGGTACACCCACAGTGCTGTTAGGAAGGGAGTTCCAGGATTTTGACAGTGAAGGAACTGCAATATATTTCCAAGTCAGGATGGTGAATGACTTGGAGGGGAACTTCCAGGTGGTGTTCTCATGCATCTGCTGCCCTTGTCCTTCTAGGTAGACTGCATTGACCTTGGTGTACAAACTGAATCACAGTTGTTCAGACACATTTACATGCTATTACAACAAGTTCACTTCAACTTTATAAAAGCCTTCATATCTCAAAGGGTTAATGCAATCAACCACCAGGCAGAGATCCAAGGTGACTTCAAATTGGAGATGATGGTAAACAGTTGCTGCAATAAAATTGCAGACACAAACCCTTCTCAGAGGTCATAAGGACATCCAGACAAAAACAGATGTTACAGTTTAAAAAATATCCCTACTCAGTTCAATTATTTTGTTAAGTCTGGTGAAGTAAAATTCCAATCTCCAAATTACTCCTCCACAACAGAAATCTCTTTGATATCCAGCTAATTTCCGGTAGTAATGGTGCTGCAACTGGGGCACCTTAATGGGAATGGTAAGGGTTGTTTTATATGGGTTAAGCTCAGAAGATATTTCAATCAATGCCAATGCAAAACCAACAAGAGCTAGTTTAGTTGAAAATCATCATACTTAGTTGACCATATTTGACAATAAGTGGGGGGAAACATTAACACTGGTCCAACCTCTATTGTGCAGAAAAACTGAAAAGAGCTTGTTGCCTTTTGTAACTAGACTGGGCTATAAAAAGGTGCAGAATTTATCACAGAAATGTTACATTTAGAATTTGAACTTTTTTTTTCCCTTCAATATTACAAGAGGGCAGTGGAAATCAAGCACCTCCCCAAAAGAAGAAAATAAACAGAAGTTGAGTACACTTAGTTAACTCTCGTTGGCCAAGACTGCATACTTGATTGGACGTGATTATGCTTGCTCTTTCAGCCAGGGACTGATGCATAGCACAAAAACAGGTAAAAGGAGATTGTTAAAAGGGGGGCCTATTTTAAGAAGGCACCCGTTCTGCTTGTCTTGCTCTGGCAGAAGCATGCAGTGCGACATTTGGCAAAGAGCTGCTTTGAGCGAGTGAGAAAAAAAAAATCATTATTGCAAAATGTTTTTCAACTTTTTCCAAATCCAGCTCCACTGATAGTAGGAATTTATCCCTCATGGCTTGAAGGACCCTAATGAAACAAGTTTCGCTGAGGATTGCACAGTGTTCGGTACTATTCACAACTCATGCTGAAGCAGTGTCCATAAGCAGCAAGAACTGGACAATATTCAGACTGATAATTGACAAATAACATTCGCACCACACAAGGCAATGACCACCTCCAACAAGGAATCTAACCATCGCCACATGACATTCAATGGCATTACTATCACAATAGTAGTCACTATCAACATCCTGGGGGTTACTCCACTGATGAAAAACTGAACTGGACTGGCCATATAAATACTGTGGCTACAAGAGCAGGTCAGAGGCTGGGAATCCTGCAGTGAGTAACTCACCTCCTGACTCCCCAGTGCCTGTCCACCATCTACAAAGCACAGGTCAGGAGGATGATGGGATACTCTTCACTTGCCTGGATAAGCGAAGCTCCAACAACCTTTCAGACACTCGACACCTTCCAGGACAAAGTAGCCTGCTTGATTGGCACCCTATGCACCACCTCCAACAGCCACTCTCTCCACCGCCGACGCACAGTGGCAGCAATGTGTATCTTCTACAAGATGCACTGCAGCAACTCACCAAGCCTCCTTTGAGAGCACCTTCAAAACCCGCAACCTCTACCTAAAAAGACTAGGGCAGCAGATGCATGGGAACACCACCACCTGCGTGTACCCCTCCAAGTCACACACGGTCCTGACTTGGAACTATACCTCTGTTTCTTCAGTGTCGCTAGGTCAAAATCCTGGAGTTCCCTTCCCAACAACACTGTGGGCGTACCCACACCATAGGCTACAACGGTTCAAAAAGATGGCTCACCACCACCTTCGAGGACAATGAGGGATGGGCAATAAATGCTGGCCTAACCAGTACTGCCCTCATTCTGTTAAAGAATTAAGAACAATTTTGGATAGTCTTAGCCCAGTTCTTAGAGTAAAACTGGCCTCATTACCACTTTTTAAGTAAGGTATCGTAGGAAGTATGCCATACTCGTGCACTGCAGCTGATTTTACATGGTTCTCTGAATTTGATGCGCAGGAATCCAGTATCTCTAAGGAAGCTCCTAATGTTTGTTTTTCTTTCATAGGATGTGGGCATCACTGGCAAGACCAGCTTTTGTTGCCCATCCCTAATTGCCCTTCAACTGAGTGGCTTGTAGGCCATTTCAGATAACATTTAAGAATCAACACATTGCTGTGGGTCTGGAGTCAGCCAGTTAAGGAGGTTGATTTCCTTGCCCAAGGACATTGGTGAACTAGATGGGTTTTTAACAAAAATAGTTTCAAGGTCACTATTACCAAGACTAGCTTGCAATTCTAGATTTTATTATTGAATTTAAATTCCATTAACTGCCTTCGTGGGATTTGAACCTGTGCCCCAGAGCATTAGCCAGGGTCCATGGGCTACTAGTCCAGTGACGTTACCACCATACCATCATCTCCCCTATGCTGGCAAGTTCATTTTCCATAGTCCAGTAGCAGACTCTACGACTCATACTTGGCTTCCAGATGCTGGACTACAAAAATCAATTGGAACATTAAAGTAATAAAAGATGTGCTTTTGAAATAACTATCAGACAATCATGAACAAAAAGAGATTTACTGATTCACCTAGATTGTCCCATACAATGTACAGGAATACAAGAAAGAGGAATAGACGACCTGCGGCCCATCAAGCCTGCTCCACCATTCAATATGAACATGGGCTTCAACTCCATTTTCCCGCCACTCCCCAAAGGGATTGCAGTTTTAAGAACCTAAAAAAATAGGAGCTGAGGAAGCCATTTGGTTCTTTGAGACTGCTCATCTACCTCAATTCCACCATTCTGCACTATTTCCATATCCCTTAGTAATCAAAATTCTATTGTTCTCTGTCTTGAATATATTCAACGACAAAGCATCCACAGCTCTCCAAAATGGAGAATTTCAATGGTTTGAGTGATGTTTTCCCTCATCTCAGTCCTATATAACCAACCACTTATCCTGTAATTGAGACTGAAAGCCATGCAAACTCCTGGGCGAGGCAAAAAGATTAAAAACCCAACACAATTTGGGGAAAATTCCATTCCAACCTCTTGGGTGATCAAAACCAATCCAGGAGGTCACTGAGGCTCTTATCAACATTACTGAGTATCTATCTCCACACCAGCAAGGAAAAGATCCAGTTCTTATTTCAAAGACTATGACTTTATGACTATGAGAATTTAGTCAATCAGCACAAACCAGCAGCCTGTTCCTCAGATCCATTATTCTCTGGGAAAGGAACCACTTCCTGACATCGAACCTAGTTAGATTTGGCCTTGTATAACTTAAGATTCTGACTCCATGCCCTCTTCATACAGAAGAACTTCAGAAGGGGCAGGGGTAGGCTAATTGGCCTTTTGAACAGCTCCATTGCTGATCTTCTACCTCAACTCCACGTTCCCGCAATATCCCTATATCCTTCAGTCCCCAAACAAAACGTCTACATAAATGCAATCTATTGATTTCATTGCCTTATGAACTTCAATCAAATCAGCACTTCAAACCAGCCCTAAAGCCCATCTTGATAAATAATATGCTTTACACCAGGTACTAATTTTGTGGCGCTCCTCTGCATCCTTTCCCAAACTGTTTTTGGTCATCACGTGAAGGGACCAAAACCGAACGTTTCAGTGGAGGTCTGACCAAGGTTTTGTACAAGGACAGAATAGTAGGCGTTTTGTTTTTAGTTAATTGTCCTGTAAATACAACCGAGCATCTACTCAGTCTAGCTATTACTTTATGGGTATTGGCCACAAAACTTTCAAGATTTATTGCACCAAAATGCCCAGTTCTCCCTTTTTCCACCAGTTTTAGTACTTTTCCACTGAAGCTGTATGTATTTTCAAGCAGTTCCCTACCTACGTTTATTTTAGATAGCATTTACTATTCACTAACCCAGTTCTCTAGCAATTCTAGCTCTGCCAGCAATATTCATAGTCTACAATCATAATTCTAGCAAATATCGGTGTCATCTTCAAAGTTGCAGATTATTTCCAACACTTAATTCCAGATCATTAATAATAGAAAATGGCTTCTGTCCCAACATCAATTATTGCAGAACACTCATGGTGACTTTCTTTGCAGCCTTTTGGGCCAGTTCTCAAACCAGCACAGTAAATTGCAACAAAGACTCTTTGCTTTGATCTTGCATTGCTTATGTAAAACCTTGTCACAGAATCTCAGTGAAGAGGCCCTTCGGCCCATCGAGTCTGCACTGACACGTTAGAAACACCTGGCCTACCTACCTAATCCCACTTACCAGCACTTGGCCCATAGCGTTGAATGTTATTGATGTGCCAAGTGCTCATCCAGGTACTTTTTAAAGGACGTGAGGCAATCCACCTCCACCATCCTCCCAGGCAACGCATTCCAGACCGTCACCACCTGGATAAAAAAGTTTTTCCTCACATCCTCCCTAAACCTCCAGCCCCTCACCTTGAACTTGTGTCCCATTGTGACTGACACTTCAACTAATGGGAACAGCTGCTCCCTATCCACCCTGTCCATGCCCCTCATAATCTTGTACACCTCGATCAGGTCGCCCCTCAGTCTTCTCTGCTCCAACGAAAACAACCCAAGTCTATCCAACCTCTCTTCATAACTTAAATATTTCATCCTTATCAAAAACTTTCTGGAGATCTAGCTAGACATTTACTATGTAGCTCTTATCCACTCTCCTGGTGACTTCTTCACTTTGAAGACTTTGAAGTCATAATTGGGTATCCCCAATATTTTCTAAGTAGATATATACTGCATTTCAGATAATTCCCTCATTTATCTTCCCTATTACTGACAAACTAATGGGCAGATAGTGACCCAGATTGGTCTCATCTTCTTTTCAAAATTGGAACCATAGTCACTTTCTAGTCTATGCAAAGAACAATTAGCTTTAAACAACATTGACAAAGGAACAAAGGGCATCTGGCCCATCTCACCAATGATCTTCTACTGTTCTGCCTCTGGAGTGAGGGATAAGTGTGCAGCCATCTTTCTTTCCATTGTTAGTGTTCACAAAGATTATTGCTGGAATCCCTTTTTATGTTTCTTGTTCCAACAATTTTGGGCTATGTTACTTTTCCCTTCCACTTCCAATTTTCTTTTCAAGTCAGATTTGGCTTGCTTGCAATAAATTTAAATCCCAAATGACAGCCCCCAATTTTAATATGGACAGAATGTATGTGGTCCCTTCCATTCTGTAATTAGGCTTATGGTATGCAAGATGGGTAATTTCTTACCTTCAGAGATTTTTCTTAATTTAAAATAAATTTCCGCAGTAGGCTTTTAGGTGATTTTAAAAATAAAGCTTATTTATGATCACACACTTCTCCTGGAGGTTTGAAACCTAAGGTCTCTATCATTATCACACAAGGATGCGATACAGGCAAAGTTAAATAGTAATTATAACAGAATTTATACCTCAGTATCTATGTTGATACAGGCCTGATGTCGTCTTAGTTCTGTTGATCCTTTAGTTAGAGTAAGGCCTTTTAAAGCAAAGGATCCTCATGAAGCTGTGAAGCCTCTTGTAGATGAACAGCCAGGACACTGGTTAACCGGTGGATTTGGAAGGTGGAAAAAGTACAATACTTTGCCAAACTAGAAGACTTTCAGAGGTTTCTCCCCTGCAAGTAAGTTTCAGTCACATAACTGCAGGGATGACTCTTTTAGGGTCCAGGCCACCACAATACAATGGCAGTTGACAATGGGCATTCATTCTTACCCCTGCTCCCACTTGCACTCAAATATTCTCCTTTGTTCAATGTAGGACCCTGAGACCAACAGTCTAGAGATCCAGTGTTCCTCAAACATTGTATCATTGCAGGATGAACCACTCTGTAGACTTAATAGGTAGTTCTATAAGTACCCTTACTCAGGTTCCATGTCCAATTAAATTCTGGTCACAAAATCAAACACAATATAAATGTCCATAGTCACATGTTAACATTTCTTGACTCCCCAAAGTCTGTCCATCATCCACAAGGCACAAGGCTTTTTTTATCCATTCACGGGATGTGGGCTTTGCTGGCTGGGCCAGCGTTTATTGCCCATCAGTAGTTGCCCTCGAGGTGGTGGTGGTGAACTGCCTTCTTGAACTACTGCAGTCCATGTGGCATACGTGCACCTACAGTGTTGTAGGGAGTGTTGTGGAAACTGCACTCATCCAGGCAAGCGGGGAGTATTCCATCACACGCCTGACTTGTGCCTTGTAGATGGTGGCCAGGCTTTGGGGAAGCAGGGTCAGGGGCCTTGTATGATAACTGTGAGGGCTGACAAATAGCCGAGGAAGGTGAGAATACATCGAGATATAGCGAGTAGGCAGGAAAGGAAACTGTTGCTGGAAATACTCTGGCTACAACTGGGTCTGCTTGAAACTAAGCAAGGGGAGCCCCAATTAGCTGGACAATGGAGGAGAAAAGTAGGCACAAATCCCCAAACTCAGATGAGATGAGGGAAACTTTTCTTTTAAAAAAAATGCAGCGAGTGGTTAGAACCTGGAATTGTCACAACTCACTGGGAATAGTGTGCTGTAATATCAAGCCCCACTATTCCCTGTGGCACGACAAATGCAAAAAGTTTGATCAAACCACCAGATTGCCCCAATTCTACCTAACTGTTTAATTTATGTTAGCAGAATACAAGCACCAGGTTTGTAAACTTAACAAGTAAATGACAGTTTGTTCAAGAAACTGTCATTAACCAATGGCAAAAGAAAGAAAAAAGCAAAAATAAAAACAGAATATGCTGGGAAAACTCAGCAAGTCTGACAGCATCTGTAGAGAGAGAAACAGTTAATGTTTTGAGTCTGTATGACCCTTTGTCAGAGCTATGGAGAGGTAGAAATGTGATAAAATTTGTACTGTTTATAGAGGTGGAGCAGGTGAAGCTGGGCAAAGATGTCATGGACGAAAAGACAAAGGGGGTGTTAATGGTAGTGGTAAAGGCTAAAGAAGGTGCTGATAGTGGCATAAAGGTAAGAAAGCAAAAGAACTATGCATTTCTAACACTATAACTTAAACTCTACCCCTTCTTAAATCTCTACATACACACACACCAGACACAAGAAAACATGGATGAAGAGTGGGATAAAACAGTTAGAAAGCACCAGTTCCAGCATACAGGATTTGATGGGTTGATTTTGATCGATGTCTTCCAAATTCCAAGTTCTTGTTGATGACACAAGGTGGTCTTCCAGCACTTTCAGTATTTAGTTCATTGGTTGAGTACTTGCCTTTCAATGTCTCCAACAGTGATTTTCCCCTTTGCCTCTTGATAGGATTTCTTAGAGAGAGAGCAGGTTATAGAGTTATGAGGAGAAAATGCCAATTAGCTATTGTTGTAGAATTATTGGAATCTTCCACACACAGGAGAAAGAGGTTTTAGGTCTTGTTCCTTTCAGGCTAGGAGCTATTCTGCTGCACTGTTCACACAAAACCTGGTCACCTGGTGAGGAACCAATTAAAATGTTAATGCCAGGCAGCTCCCTTGGTCCAGGACTCCTTTCCAGCACCACCCTGTCTTTCATGGAACACTCTGTTCCAGGACTGCAACATTGTACATATCTCTCATCCTGTTCCAGTGGACATGTCTTTCAATCTGCAGTCATTGTAATTTTAACCCCCAGTCCAACAGAAAATAAAAAGATAATTTCCTTACAGAATGCACTGCCTGAAAAGGGTGAGGAGATGGATTCAATCATGGCTTTCAAAAGGAAATTAGACAAGTGCTTGAAGGGAAAAAAAAATTGCATGTCTACACCTCTCTTTCCACCTCCTCCCCCCAGCAACCTCCACCTCCTTAACTCAGCAGCCACTCTCCTCAAAACCCTTCCCACCCCCAACTCACTCACTCAGCAGATCCTCTTCCCGGCCTGCTTCCCAACTCCACCAAGATTCTGGCTCCCCTGCGACCCCCCCCAATCTTGCAACTTGCTGAATCCTGCCAATTAAAAAGATAAATGCAAGATTTTTCCAGCCCTCAGAATGTTCCAGTAAATGACTTTTTACTGTAATTGTGTTGATAATCTTGTTGCAACACTAGAACTCTACGTTTAAACGAGTAAAAATGCGAAACATGTGGCCCCTGGACTTTGTTTTCATAGGATCGTTCGGTATACCCTCTTGATTATGATAGACAAGTCATTGGACAAGAGATAGTCTCAGCAAAGCTTGTCATCACCCAATATCCTTTCTCTGCACTGCAAAATTAAAAGGATTAAACGTTCAAATAAATACAGTCACTATGTTGAGTAACAAGCTATATTGGAGCCATCCCTGAATGCCTGCATTTTAGTAAACTGCATACCAACTGATGGGCCAGCAGAACTCAGCGTAGTGACCTAGTTAGGTTTGGACAGCATTAACTTTTTCTTTCCAAGATCCTTCAGGTGCCAAAAAGCTTCCAGTTAGCACTTTTTCCATGGTGACACATTTGCATCACTACAAATGCACCCAAGAGCCACCAGCCGAGCATACACTCCTGGGAGAATGAGTGGTGAACCCCCCACCCACTAGCCTGCTCCCAGTCTCCTTATTGGTTGATGCCTGAGGCTGTCTCCTCCCAGCTTTAGCTGCACATTGGAAGTAACAGCAACGGCCAAGGTGAGAAGGTTGGGGGAAAAAAAATTAAAGGGTGGAATTCCATTACCCACAAGTCAGAATTCCATCAAATGGCAAATATTTCTCATTCCTGACTCCAGGTAAAAACTGTAGAGGTGCCTTGGTGGGGGGTGGAGGCGCATCAGGGCAAGATTATGGCTTGGGCCTTCATTGCTAAAAAAAATCCTACAGGATTTGTGAAGTTGAGAAATGACTTTGTGGGACGTAGATATGCTAGCTCTAGCAGTGACATGACTCCAAACTAATAAAAGAACATACAGTAATGCTGTAACACTGTATAACAAAGTAATTGGGCAGAGGTTTTCTGAACATTCAAGCAGACACAGCTAGCGGAGAGTCCACACTTGAAAGTGCTACACTGACTGGTAGAAGCAGACAGTGACTAAGTGGAGATCAGACTCCTATCTAGATTGTAATGATAATGCTGCTTTGCTTTAATAATGCTGTTCAGACATCAGCATGGCTCAAAGTTTCACTTGTACTGAATAAATGAATTTAAGTACAACCACCAACATATCACTTTAAATAATTTCAGATTTTGAGAAAAGGGGATAAAAAGGTTAATAATTAACTCCCTGAACCCCAAATTTCAACCAGGGGATTCTCAAATGAAGTAAGAAGTAGGCAAAAATCTAATCAGGTTCAAGGGGAGCTTGGGGATGCTTATCTTGGTTGAATATGAAGGCGGGGGTGGAGGAGTGGGAAATGGGGCAGCAGAGGTCATTAAGATGAGAAAATCATGAATGAGTTCATCACAAGTTGGCAGTGGAGAGTGAAAGAGGTGATTTAATGAGATGATTCATGGTAGAGGGTTAATGTTATTTGGGTTTTTCAGGATGATCCTGGAGTGGTGGATTGCTTTGGCAAAAATTAAGATTGCATTTATACAATACCTTTCACAGCCTCAGAACATTCCAAAGTTCTTTGCAGCCAGCCAATGAGGAATTTTTGAGGTGTAGTGACTACTGTAATATAGGAAATACTGCAGCTAATTTGCACATATCAAGCTCCCATAAACAGCAATATGATAATGACCAGAAAATCTGTTTTTTAGTGATGTTAATTTTTTTATTTTATTCATTCATGGGATGTGGGCTTCGCTGGCTGGGCCGGCATTTATTGCCAACTCCTAGTTGCCCGTGAGGTGGTGCTGAGCTGCCTTCTTGAACTGTTGCAGTCCACGTGGTGTAGGTACACCCACAGTGCTGTTAGGGAGGGAGTTCGAGGGTTTCGACTCAGCAACAGTGAATTAAGGAATAAATATTGACTAGGAAGCAATGGATAACTTCACTGCTCTCAAAAATGTAACCCAAGAAGTAGGAGTAGTAAGCCATTGGCCACCATTCAATAAGATCATAGTTGATCTGGCTGTGGTCTTAATTCCATATTCCTGCCTTCTCTCCATAACGCTAGACTTCCTTGTCTATCAAAAATCTGTACAACTCAGCCTTGAATATATTCAGCAATCAAGCCTCCAGTGCTCTGGAGGTGGAGAGTTCCAAAGATTAAGGCTCCTCCAAGAAGAAATCCCTCATCTCAGTCTTAAAATGGGAGACCCCTTATTTTGAAAATGTGTCCCTCTAGTTCTAGGCCCCCCATTAGCATCTACCCTGCCAAGGCCCCTCAGAGTACTATATGTTTCAGCAAGGTTACCTCGTATTCTTCCAAACACCAAAGAGCATAGGCCCAACCTACTCAACCTTTCCTCAAAGGCAACACCTTAATCCCAGGAAACAACCTTCTGAACTATCTCTGAACTGCATCCAATGTAAGTATCTCCTCCTGAAGTGAGAACAAAATTGTACTCTTGTTCAAAATAGTGCTATGGGTTCTTGCACCATGAGATTTTGTATGTCTACCCAAGAAGGCAGAAAGGACCTTTGTCTAACGCTTCATCAGAAACGTTTTGTGCTCCAGTCTCTGAAATGGGACTCAAATCCATTTCTGACTCAGGAGGCAAAAGTGCTGCCCACTGTGCCATAAATGACATTGTCACGTGCAGAGGAGAGTGAGGCTAAACTGTTTCAACCAGGTTAAGTAAAACTCAATGAACTCTGGAATGGTCAAGTTACTGATTTCTTTTGTGCTGCCTTTTTGACGCTAATTAGGAAAGGCAATGCATTTATTGCAAGGATGGACTATGTTTGGCACAGAAGGAATGAAGTTGTGCATTTGCAATGCACTCAGTTGAACTTTTCAAAGCAGCTCCAATTTCAACATTGAACGTTACACAATTGATCACCAACATATAATAAATTCTCCAATATCTGGAATAGGACAATGAAACAGAATCAAATATATGAAAATAACATATGGAAGACCACCCACTCATCCATATAATAATAATGCCCAATGTCACAATATAGGCAACTGCCAGAGTCGCATTCTCATGGGTGACGTGAAAAAAAAAGAAATAGGGAATTAGGGAAAGAATCTGGAAAACTCCTCTTTGGTTCTTTCAGGCAATCAAAACTCATCCCAGAGATCACAAAGGCCAGAATTTATATTACAGGATGCCTACCTCTTGTATAGGGTGATATCCACGCCAATCAGAAGGTTTAGTGTTCTCGAAGGAAGAGAGATCAGTATTCACTGCACAAGGAGACAACCTATTCCACACTTCATTAATCTCTGGGAAAAGAACCAAATATCTAAAGGAGATCTGCCTTCACACGACTAGAAGTCATGCTTATGAGTCATCAATGCATTCAGTTCCCTTCTTTATTTTATAAACCTTTTTTACTCCCTGGTCTACTTTTCTCCAAGTTATAGCTCTTTAAGCCCATCTAGGCAAATAGGTTTTAAGCTTGGAATTAACCTTGTGGCTCTTTTACATGCCGATACAATATTTTCTAATGTAATGTAAACAATACACATTCAACAGACAGGTAAAGTGAAACTCTGTGTTTATGATTATCTTTTTTCTATTACTTAGACCAGGTTTGGTGTCAGGAATAGAAAATATGTTGTAAGAATCACGTTGGGCTCAAAACATTAACTCCGTTTCTCTCTCCACAGATTTTTTTTTTTTAAATTCATTCACTGGATGCGGGCATCACTGGCATTTTATGCCCATCCCTAATTGACCTTGTTCAGAGGGCAATTAAGAGTCGACCATATTGCTGTGACGCTGGAGTAGGCCAGACCAGGTAAGGACAGATTTCCTTCCCAGAAGGGCAGCAGTGAACCAAATGGGTTTTTACGACAATCGGCAATGGTTTCATGGTCATCATTTGATTCCAGATTTTTAGTGAATTCAAATTTCACCATCTGCCTTGGTGGGATTCGAACTTGGGTCCACAGAGCATTACCCTGGGTCTCTTGAATGCCAATGACAATACCACAATGCCACCACATCCCCAATAAGGCTGCCAGACCTGCTGAGCTTTTCCAGCACTTTGTTTTATACCAAAGACATTACTCTGTCCTGGTACTCAATACATTGCCAGCTGAAGGAGGGCACTATATTCTGAGAGGGGTGCGTAGAGGAATTGAAAAATTGATGACTGCATTCTAACAAGTAACCAATATTTTGGCTGTGGGCTAATATATACACATATCTAAATATATAGAGAATATCCAATTGACAAACCACATCATAGATACAATAAGCTTCAATCCAGAAATCCTACTGATTGAAGCCAGTTTTTTAAAAAATTACATTTAAGACACCATATAAAAACTTGGAAGTGCTTTATTTACCACAACCAATTAACAGGCACACTAACATTGAAATCTAAACATGGACAAAGAAATTGCTGCACACAGGCTGCATCTTCTCCCAATGTGCACAGGTGGAACCCAAAGACCCCAGTAGCTCAATGGCCGGGAAGGTACAATTTCATACATAATTTAACTTGAAAAATTTAAAGCACTAAAATTCAAGTTTTCATAAACATGTATTCAACTCATCCATTGAACCAAACAAGATGGCCTCCAAATAATATCCTTCCAGATATCCCAGAGCTTATTGGTGGGTGCTCTCTCTCAATGCCAGCTTGACAGCACTTCAAACAACATAATACTGCAGCAGCCTAGACGCAAAGCCGAGTTGCAAAATTATAGAATCCTAAAAATTTGAAGCACAGAATTCAGCCTTTCATGTCTGTTTTGGCTCTTTGAAAAAGCAGTATGTTAAGTTCAAATCCCCTGCTTTCTCTTCATAACTCTGAAAGGTAGCCAGGTCACACCTTCTAGGCCTCAATAACTGAACTGAAAAAAATGCTCACCTCCCCTCAAGATCTTTCGCCACTGATTTTGAATCCATGACCGATAGCAATTGGCTACTCACCAACCTACTCTTGCAACATCTCTAATCATCTTGAAAACCTCTATTGGGTAATTGCCTAACCATCTCTATTCCAAGAAGAACAACCCTAACTCTTCCAATCTCTCTTTATAGCTGGCTCCTGGTAAACCTGCTCTGTACTCGAAGGTCTTCACATATTCCTGACTTATAGTGCTGAGAATTGTTCACAGTACATCAGCCAAAGCCCAAATTGTGGCTTTACCAAAAATACTCAAATTCAGAGTTGAAAGCTCCACTGAGCGAAGCTGACAAGGAAAATCACAAAGCAACCACCAACTGACATTAAAACAACTTCACTACAATTGCATCTCAACAAAGATCACTTGGCTACCTCAATACAGAATGCAGCATGTCCAAAGGGAGGTGATAAATAATTCGGCAAAGTTTCCTGGCACAATTGGAACAATTCCTATTTTTACAGCAAGTACTGAAATCTGGATAATTGTCTAATTCTCAATGCTAACTAAAAACACACCAATTAGAAACAAGCTCGCTTTGTAATGGCGCAAACAGATAACCTTTGTGCAGATCTCCTGTCTATGCTTCCACCCAGGGAATGTGATGGGGAAAACCTGACAGCAAATAAATGTAAACTTTGTACATTTAAATACTGAGGCAAATGCTGACATTAAAAACATACCTTCATGCACTCGAGTAATCTAGTTTACAAATTATTGGTATAATACTTAAAAGGAACATTGCAACTTAGCAAGCTGAAAGCTGTAGCCTCACTTCACATTCCACAAAGCAAGCATGCATGACCATCTGTTTAATATTCCAGTAGTACACTGGACAGATTAAAAGATTAAACATTTCTGGTGACTGTACAATCCATTCAGCAAAGTCTAAACCATTACCACGATGCACAGGTGACTAAAGAATTCTGACTGAAAAATGTTCAATTATACCAAATGACAGCTTAGACAATGATGGATTCTCCTGACACTTCCAACAGGGCAGCCAGGAAACCAATTGTTCATCATCTAGGTTGATGTGGTCTCAATTTTGATGTTAAACCAAATCTTGATTCGCAGATCAGGTTGCAAATATTACGTGAAGTCACTGTTGAAGGTGCAGGTGAAGGTACTGACTATGCGGCATGCTTGCTTGTTCTGGAGGAACCTGGCTGTTCTCCTCAAAATGTTAAGGCTGCTTTCTGACAGACTTCTCCATTTGGATCTTTCTAGGGTTGCCTTTAGTGGGATCCAACCCCAGGCTGGAGATTGGCTTTCAGAATGTCTTTGTATCTAAATTTTGGACATCCTATGATGCAGGTTTGAGTGCATAGCTCCGTGTAGAATATCACCTTTGGTATCTGGCTTTTTTTGGTGACTTTTTGTTGGATATATGTAGGATCTGAGAGCTTCGGCGCACATCATCTAGTTGTCGTTAATTTGCATTAGTTTTGAAGATGACTGTTCCTTGCATGCGTATAGTCATTGGTTGTACATTCTAACACGGCTGTGGAGACAGATTGCAGACTTGCACAGCTTTTCAGTGCTGGTAAGAATGAATTGTCTGATTTTGTTGGGACTGTCCAGTCTTTATAGCTTGCCCTTTGTCCTTCGCTGCACGAGGGATATAACAGCTCCACTTCAGATCGCTTCCAGGTAATTCCTTTTGTGCATTTTAAGATGGACATGCCATATTTCCTGAAGTTCGCCTTCAAGGCATCCTTGGACCTTAATCTCAGCCTACTTTGTAGGCAGTGTCCAAGCTTATGCTGTGCATACATGACCACCTTAAGGATTTTATCAGTCATATATACTACATGGCCACTCCACCTAAGCTGGGCTCTGATGAATGCTTCAATTTCAGACATTGCTGCTGTTTGAAGTGCCTCAGTTTTGGTCAATTTGTCCTCTGATTTGATACCCATGTTCCAAATGCATCTCATACAGAACCTGTCCAACTGCTTAACATGTCTGGAGTCGACAGTCCATGACTTACAGACATACAGAAGGCTAAGCACCATTACAACTTGGTGCACAGCAAGTTTTGTTCAGTCTCAAATAAATAGGCAAACACTGAGCTTGCCCTGGCAATTCAATTTGCCACCTCGCTGTCAATGCAAACATTTCTGGAGATTGTGCTTCCAAAATAAGTGAAGTTATCGACAGCCTTCAGGGTTATGTTATTGATAGTCATAGGTGATAGAGGGTAGTTAATTTGGTGATGGATGGAATATCATCTCTGTCTTCCTTAAACTGATGGCTAGCCCATATGCGTCAGCAGCTTTTAAGGTACAGTCCATAATTCTTGAAAGCCACACCCAGTGTGACACAAGGGTAGTCATCAGCTAATTACAATTCTCATGTCACCCAATTTCAGCCTTATGGGGAAGGTAGTGGTATTGTCACTGGACTAGTAACCCAGAGACCCAGGGTAATGCTCTGTGGACCCGAACCCCACCATGGCAGAAGGTGGAATTTGAATTCAATCAATAAATATCAGGAATAAAAAGTCTACTGATAACCAAGAAACCACTGTTGATCATCATAAAACCCATCTGGTTTACTAATATCCTTTAGGGAAGGAAATCTGCCGTTCTTACCTGGGGTCTGGCCTACATGTGACTCCAGATCCACAGCAACGTGGTGACTCTTAAATGCCCTCTGAAAAGGCCTAGCAAGCCACTCAGTTGTATTTCAATGCTAGAAAATCTTTAAGGAATAAAATCGGACGGACCACCTAGCATTGACCTAAGCATCAGAAACAATGGCAAGTTCAGATATAAAGACAAAAAATGCTGGAAAAACTCCAGCAGATCTAACAGCACCTGTGGAGAGAGAAACAGACTTTTAATTCCAGAATTTTATTGAATTCCAGTTCCACCATCTGGCGTGGTGGGATTTGAACCCAGGTCCCCAACGCGTTACCCTGGGTCTCTGGATTACCAATCCGATGATAAGATCACTGCACGACAGAGAGAAGCAGAGTTAACATTTCGAGTTCGTATGGCTCTTCTTCATAGCTAAGTAGAAGAAATGTGATGGATTTTATATTGTTTAGGCGGGGGTAGAGCAAGATAGAAGGTCAGGGATAGGTGGAGCCTCCAAAGGTATCATGGACACAAGACAAAGCGAATGTTAACGGTAGCGGTAAAGAACAAAGAAGGTACTGCTAGTGACATGAAAGTGAGAGCAGAATGTATTGATAGCAGAACAAGAGTCAGTGCCCTGTCAAAGCACAACATAGAAAAAATGACAGAGGTCTTGTGGAGTGGGGGAAAAAGGATTTTAAAAATTAATTAAAATTCATTTTAAAAAATGAAAACGTTAAGTAAAATTAAAACAGAAAAAAAGCAATTGGATTTTAAAAAGGGGTAAAAGGAGGAGAGAATTTATGGTCTGAAGTTATTGAACTCCAAGTTAAGTCCAGAAGGCTGTAAAGTGCCTAATCGGAAGATGAGGTGCTGTTCCTCCAGTCTGTGTTGGGTTTCACTGGAACATTGCAGCAGGCCAAGGACGGGCATGTGGGCATGAGAGCAAGATGGTGTGTTGAAATGGTAAGTGGAAGGAAAGTGTGGGTCATGCTATTGACATTCTACCCTTACCTTTATGTCACTATCAGCACTTAGTATTTACCACTACCGTTAATACTCCCTTTGTCTTGTGGCCATGATATCTTTGTCAATCTCTCCTTAGCTAGTTTAAATAATACCTAAATACCTAGTTTACGGTTCATAGTGATATTTTAGAAGTCAAGTTTAGTTCTGGGAAGGTTAAAGCTTAATTGTAGAAAATGGGATAATTGCAATTAAAGCAGCTTGGAGTCTATTATGCTTAAAAGGTTGGGGCTATGTTGACTTAAGGGATTAACAGCTAGAAAGATCATTAAACAGGTGGGCTTACTTAGTTGGAAAACTGGAAACTGTGTCTACACTACTTGTAAAGAAATGCAGTCCAGAGTTGTTTTGTTTTGGGAGTTAAAGCTACAATTATTTTTTTTTAAAGTGAGGCCTGGGGGGCTATATTGTCGTGCAGATGGATGCAGCTTTAGAAAATTCTGGGTAACAATTTATCTGTGTGTTTGCTGCGGGATTGAGTGTTCTGCAGCTGGGAAAAAGGCTATACTGAAAAAGTGCAGAGGCTAGCAGGCACCAGACAGCAAGTGTATTGCTGTTCGCTGACTCTGTATTGTTGGGGCTCAGGAGAAGTCCCAGAAGCAGTTTGCTACTACTGTGCAGTTATGACTCAGGAGTAGCCCTGGGGAGCAGAGAAAGTCACTTGCTCTGTGCTGGAAAGGATTAGGGCTCAGAAAAAGCCCTGGGAACCATTTATACCTGGGGAGTTTGGTGAATCCAAGGGCAGTGCCATTGCCAACCCAGTGAAGCTAGCTGGCTATTAAAGAGCTGAAATTGCACAAGTGAAAGTTGGAGTGCAGACTCAGAAATCCAAAAGGAACAAAGTCTTGGGAGATGCAATTGACATCCTGGGCTGGGGTTGGGGGGAGATGCAGTTGAGTTGAAGGGACTTTAATAGAATTCAGAGGCTTGATCTTCAAAAGTGAAAAGTTTAGAGTCCTTTGTGAGGGAGACAGTTCTGCAATGAGATTGGTTGATTGTGTTCATATTATTATGGTTGATTGTCTTTACTGACGTCTGGGTGAGTGCTGAGAAATCTGTGGGATTGGTCTCAGTTACATTTGCAATTTATTGTGTAGTATGGAGTGTTCGATCACAGTTTGCCTAGTAATTCACATGTGCCCCATATTGGCTTTGAATGTTAAAGATAGACACTGTAAATTACTTTATCTTTTTGACATTGTATAGTCAAGTTTATTTTTGTTTGTTCAAAACCTGTGGAATCTTGCGGCTTAGTGCTTTGAATCTCAACTTTTGTCTACTTTAAACAAAACGTTATTGGTCCCTAATTAATCTTACCAAAATCTTGGGGGTTTGGTCTAGGATAACAGAATGTGTAGCTTGTGCCCGCTTCCTCAAGGCAAGACTCCTCCACAAGCCTTCTTTCACTTGGAGTGATCAATATTGTACCTGCCCAAAGTTCTGGCTCTGACAGCTGTTCTACACTCAGGTCTTGTATTCTTGTCTAAGCGTTCTAATATTCCATGAGCCAAGTGTCATCCGGTAGTTAGTTGCCCAGAGTTTTCTTTATTTCGATCACAATGATTGGTGACCAGGCAGGCGCGTGCAAGGAGAACATGCTGTGTCTACTGTTCCTTTTCTTCCCCTTCCCTATATTGAGGAGAGCAGAACTGTGTCTAAAAAGGAAGACGAGAAAGACGAATTGCACATCTCCCCTATCTGTGGGGAGTAGCCATTAAGGCCGCCTACGTGCAGGGTTATGACTAAGACTATTAGCATCCTCTACTTGTCCCCATTGTCACTTCCCATCACTACAGGTCTTGGTAATCTGATATGTTGGTTGATGATTGCTGAACAACCTGCACATTTAAGTATATTTACTCCAAGATGAAGTTTGATTCGAGCCATTCCTACTCATCCAAGACAAAATCCTACACAACTGAAAAACCGACTAGAAGAAAAGAAACAGTCTAGGAAAATAGCACTCAAACAGCAAATGACTCCTTTCCCCATATTTCTTTCCATTCACTGCTCTCTCGGCTTATTGGCTGAGGGGAAGTGAGGGGAGTAGAGGAGGAAAATGGATCCACCGTCAATATTGTTGCAAGGGAAATGAGGACAGAACCAATTTTTCCATCCTCCTCACCAGAGCGGGGTGTGGGGGGGAGAGAACTGGAAAACATCATGCTGATGGAGATACATCTAAAAATGGACTCAGCTGGAGCATTGAGATACAATGCTAGATCTCATGCAGGCTGCTGGCTCAATTCTGAAGGAAAAAAAAGTAGGAGGAGTAGGCCATTCAAGTCTCAGCAGCTGAAGGCATGGCCTCCAATAGCAGCATGTATAAAGGGTTGGATGCACAACTGGCCAGAAGAGCTGCAGCACAGTGACCTCAAAGGCTGTTGGGCTAGAACAGATTAGAGGGAGAAAGGGAGGGATAAGGCCAGAGTTAATTGAAAACAAAGGATGAAAACTTTAAAATTAAGCAGTTGCCAAACAGAGCCGACATAGGTCATCAAGCAGAGGTAATGGCTGAATAGGACTTGGTACAAGTTAGGAAATGGGTAGCAGGATAGGGTACAACTTGCAGGCAACTTGGAATTCATGGCGTTTCCATGAACCTGCTCGACTTGTCCTTACAGGTTTCAATGACGCTGTCGAAAGAAGCCATGGCAACTTGCTACATTTCGTTTGCAGATAGTACACACTACAGCCACAATATACTGCTGGAGGTGGGTTCCAAAGTCTAACCTTTTGTCATCACCAAGGAACTTGGGAAATGAATAAGAAAGGGCTGATCAGAACAGAGTGAAGTACGGTGGGACTCCTTATGTCCTGAGCCATTTCGGTTACTGTGAAGGCCTGTTAGGAACCTAGAAATACACAGCAGATGGGGCTCTGGCAAACGAGTCCTCAACGGCAGAACAGGCACAGGAAAATCTGCCATCTAGAATATCTCGATAGCTGTTCTGGCAGATGAAGGCTGCAGCAGAATGAAACCTCCAATTATCTTGGTTTCCTTGCCACTGGATCATGGTTTCGTTCTGTCAAGACACACATGGAAGCTGGTGAGCAATGGTTTCTCCACACTAAAAAGTTGTCAGCTCGGGCATCTTTCTTTCCAAACCACAACAAAAACAGAAAATGCTGGGAAAACTCAGCAGGTCTAACAGCACCTGAGGGAGAGAGAAACAAGAGTTAACAACTCTGTATGGACTTGAAACGTTAACTCTATCTCTCTAGCTCAGCTGAGTTTTCCCAGCATTTTCTGTTTTTGTTTGTTTCCAGCATTCGGAGTATTTTGTTTTTATTCACATCTTCCAAGCCTTTCAGCTACCAGCAAAAGACGACTGAGTAGCCCTCTTCAGGACCCACTCTGCTCACCCTTTATTGAGGAGGGGGCTAGAAAAGGTTCCCTAAAGGTTTTCCCACCTATTTCCATTATTTTAAAATCATTTATGCCCTGCTAGCCTTTCCACCCCACCCCCACTAGAGTTGTACCTTGAGTGCCCTACCATCCATTCTTAATTAGCACATTCATTTAGATAATATCACCACCTTCAACACCTGTGTTCTTTTGTCTGTGACATCTTTTGATTATCTGCTCCTATCACTGCTTGCTTGTCCCTACAACCACCCACCCCCACCCACCCACCACCACCTTAGACTAGCCTATATTTCATCCCTCTCTTTAGATTCACTCAGTTCTGTTGAAGGGTCATGAGGACTCGAAACATCAACTCTTTTCTTCTCCGCCAATGCTGCCAGACCTGCTGAGCTTTTCCAGGTAATTCTGTTTTTGTTTTGGATTTCCAGCATCTGCAGTTTTTTGTTTTTATCCCTAAAGGTGGTCTGCCTCAACTGTTCAACTGGATACCCACGTCCAGAGGGATCACCTCCTGCGATAGAAATACACAAAAAACTAAGTAGTAAAAGTTTGGGACCTGGAACATCAGGACCCTCATGGAATCACCACAAGTGAACGCCTAGAGCGTCACACTGCATTTGTCACCTAACTCCTCCAGAGATATGACATAAACATCACCACACAGAGAGACTCATCGAGCTGGAGAGGAACAGCTCAAGGACGTTATCCTGCTGCTACAGTAGCTATTAGCATCAAGTTGTAAATTAATTAAGACACATTTGATAAGCTACTAGTGAAATCTGTAGACATATTCGATGAGCAGCATACCTGTGGTATCTGTTCAATTTTTACTCATTTGGTCTGCAGTACATCTATTGCTGTGTATTGAAGAATTAACTGGGAAACAAGACGGTTATACTTTCTTCTAGAAAGGGAAATCAGAAGAACAACGCAGAGTTCACAGTTGGATGTGACATCAAGAATGAATTTTTGAACCAGCTTCGTGAGTTTCCTTTTGGAAGAGATGAGCACCTCACAGCTCTTCATCTAAAACTACCAAGGAATCAATTTGCCACCGTGGTTGGAGCATATGCCCCATTCCTGGATGCAGATGATGAAAGCAAGGAAGATTTCTATGTCAAACATGACCAAGTTCCATAGGGTTCTAAAGGAAGACAAGCTTTTGGAAGAGATTCCAATCTCTGGAATGGAACTATTAATCAGGGAAGAAATGTCAATTCCAACAGCATTCTTATCCTGACCAAAGATGCAGAACATGGGTTTATTACCACCAATACCCTGTTTCCACCAGAAGAACTAGGACAAAACATCATGGTAACATCCATGGTCCAAGCACTGGCACCTCACCATCTGTGCCCAGGATCGCAAAGATACCCATACCACAATAGATTAAGGCCTTAGCCCCTGACACTTTACTATACAAGGTCAGAAAGATAAAACAACTTACAATAATGCTGAAAAAAAAAAATTGTCGAAGCTTTTCATCTTGCACTCATCAGAACAATTCACGATGTCAGGGGAAACAACATATTTATACTGTATAAGAAAAGTGTTGGTGGTTAGTAAGTGAACTTTTGGAGACTTTGCCATGGAAAACGCACCAGTGGATGGTGACTAGCAGTTAACTGCCAAGCATTTTGACATTTAAACCAGGCAGCTTGACTCTGATTGGTCATTGGTTTGATTGGTCATTCCCTGGGGAATGGCCCAGCAAATGGCTGTCAATTTATTTTGTTTAGCTAAAACAGGTGCAATGTGTGTACGTGCTCTGTCTGCAAAGCACAGGGCCCTGTGTATTAATATAACACATGAACAGGCTCAAAGCCATCACTTTTGGCCCTAAAGGTGTCTAGTCTACCTCCAATTACCCTGGAAGAGCAAGGTATCTCAAAATTTGAGCAAGGTGAAGCTAGCTGTTTCACACTGCTACTATGCAGTAGCAGGAGTGGTATTCGCCATTAATGAGACGCGGCCATCAAGTCAAAAAGACGGTCTATCACGAGTAATGTGGTGTATGAATTTCAGTGTCAATGTGATGCTAGCTATGTAAGCCTGTATGTCCCAAAGATTGGCAAATTGTCTCTAACGGAATATCCCTTCCTGTTGTTTGCAACCGGCAAGGTACGGACTGTACCAAACCAACCAATGCTTGCAAAACTCAAAACAGTAGCCAATATTCGATATGATTCAGTGATTGGATAACATTTGCCAAATCATCCTCAATATGCTAGGAATTATGCTGACAACCAATTTAAGATGGCCAGTTGCGCTTGCAGTGTGGCGCATATGCATGTATTGCAGGCTACATATATTAATGCACAAGGCCTTGTTCTTTGCAGGCAGAAAGAACATGTACACACATCAACTGAAACAGATGCGAACAAAATAAGTGACAACCATTAGAAAGAGCCAGCATGGATTTCTTAAAGAAAAATCGTGTTTAACTAACTTGGAGTTTCTGGAAGAGGTAACAAAGGGTGATGAGGGTAATACTTTTGATGTGGTGTACATGAACTTCCAAAAGGCATTTGATACAATGCCGCACAATAGACTTGAGAAAAATTATAGCACATGGAATAAAAGGGATAGTAGCAATGTGGATACAAAATTGGATGAGTAATAGGAAACACCAAGTAATGGGTTAATGGATATCTTCCGAGGGTTCGTAGTGGAGTTCCCCAGGAGTTGGAATTGGGGCCCTTGCTTTTCCTGATATATATTAACAATCTAGATGTTAGCGTGCAGGGGGCAATTGCAAAGTTTGCAGATGATATGAAACTTGGAAGCAGTGTAAATTGAGGAGAACAATGTAGAACTTCAAAAGGACATAGACAAGCTGGTGCAGTGGGCAGTCAGGTGCCAGATGAAGTTCAATGCGGAGAGGTGAATGGCCTCCTTCTGCACCATAACAACTGTGTGATTCAGAGATGCAGACCTGCTGATTCTGCACATAAGGGGAGGCGATGGCGTGGTGGTATTGTCGCTGGACTCGTAATCCAGACACCCAGGGTATTGCTCTGGGGCCTGGGTTCGAATCCTGCCATGGGAGAATTTGAATCTAATAAAAATCTGGAATTAAAAGCTTAATGATGACCATGAAACCATTATGCACCATCGCTGGAAAGAGACACAATTCAGATTCAACTGAAAGATTGCTTCTCTTGCCACAGATGCTACCTGACACAATGTAATTTGCAACAAGCTACAACTTATTTACATAAAACCTCCCAAGGCACTTCACAAGGGTGTTATAAAATGAGGTAGGAGACCAGGAGAATATCAAGGAGTCAATGAGGTGCGTTTTAAGGAGTGTCTTAAAAAGGGAGAAAGGGGTGCAGGGAGGATATTCCAGAGGGTGGAGCCACCATGATGGAGCAATTAAAATTAGAAATATGACCAAAAGATGTAAGAGCAGAAGTAGGCCATTTGGCCCCTCAAATCTGCTCCGCCATTCAATGAGATTATGGCTGATCTGATCCTGCCTTTTCCCAGTAACCCTTGATTTCCTTACTGATTAAAAATCTGTCTATCTCAGTCTTGGATATACTTAATGACCCGCCCTCTATGGTAAAGAATTCCACAGATTGACTGCCCTCAGAAGAAATTCCTCCTCATCTCTGTCTTAAATGGGTGCCCCCTAACTGAGATTATGCCCTCTGGTCCTAGACTCTCCCACAAGGGGGAACAACCTTTCAGCATCTAGCCTGTCAAGCCCCAAACGAATCTTACATGTTTCAATGAGGTCACCTCTCATTCTTCTAAACTCCAATGAGTACAGGCCCAACCGATTCAACTGCTCCTCATAAGAAAATCCCTCCATACCCAGGATCAACTTAGTGAACCTTCTCTGGACTGCCTGCAATTCCTTAGATAAGGGAATCAAAACTGTTCACAATATTCTAGGTGTGGTCTAACTAGTGCCTTATATAGTTTTAGCAAGACTTCCCTATTTTTATACTCCATTCTCTTTGAGATGAAGGTCAACATTCCATTTGCCTTACCTGTTGAACTTGTACGCGAACTTTTTGAAATTCATGCACGAGGGCCCCCAAATCCATTTGTGTTGCGGCTTTCTTCAGTCTTTCTCCACTTAAGTAATATTCAGCTCCTCTATTCTTCTTGCCAAACTGCATAGCCTCACATTTTATATTCCATCTGCCACGTTTTTGCCCTCTCACTTAACCTGTCTACATCCCTTTGCAGACTGTGTCATCTTCACCACTTGTCTTCCCGTCCATTTTTGTGTCATCTGCAAACTTAGCGATAGTACATTCATTTCTTCATCCAAGTCATTAATTTATATTGTAAATAATTGTGGCCCCAGCACTGATCCCTGTGGCACTCCACTAGTTACAGGTTGCCATCCTGAAAATGCCCCCCATATCCCATCTCTGTCTTCTATTAGTTAGCCAGTCCTCTATCCATGCTAATATACTACCCCTAACACCATGGGCTCTTATCTTAATTAGCATTGTGTGGTACCTTATCGACTGCCTTTTGGAAATCCAAATATATTACATCTACTGGTTCCCTTTTATCTATCCTACTTGTTACCTCCTGCACAAGAGACCAGAATTAGAGGAGCACAGAAACCTTGGAAGACTATGGGATTGTTTGGAGGAGATTGCAGAGGAAAAAAGAGGCAAGGCCATAGACAGACTTTGAAAAAATGGATTAGAATTTTAAAAATCAAGATTTTGCTTGACCAGAAATCAATGTAGGCCAGCAAGGGCAGGAGCAATAAGGGAACAGGACTTGGTGCGAGTTAAGAAAGAGTTTGGATGACCTCAAATTTACAGAGGGTATGATGCGGGAGACAAGCCAGGAATACATTGGTATAATCAAGTCTAGTGGAATAGGCAGTCTTAGTGATGGCCTGGAATGAAGTCAGAAGGTCATCCTGGGATCAGAAGTGACACAAAGATTGTGAACAACCTGACTGACAATCTCATACTTTTGCCAGAAGAAGGATGGAATCAGTAGCTCATGGATGGCATTTAGAGCTTGGAGCGAAAACAATGGCTTCAGTCTTTGCAAAATTTCATTGGAGGAATTTTCTCTTTCAGTACTGGATGTCAGATAAGTAGTCTGATAATTTAGCAGCAGTGGCAGAGTCGGGAGAGGTTGAGCTGGGTGTCATCAGCATACATGTGTAAACTAATCCATGAGCACATGTGAAAACTAACACTGTACTTCTGGATGAAGTCACCGAGGGGGAGCATGCAGATTAGGAATAGGAGCCAACCAAGGATATTTTGTGGAACACCATAGGTAATGGTGCAGGAGAATGAAGAGAAGCCATTACAAGTGATTCTCTGGTTGCAATTAGATGGATAAGAAAAGAACTAGGTGGAAGCAGTCCAGCCCAGCTGGTGAAGGATGGTGTGGTCAACCGTGTCAAAGGCTGCAAACACATTTAGAAGACAAGGAGGGAAAGGTTACCTTTGTCACAGTCACACAGGATGTCATTTGTAACTCTGATAAGAACCAGTAGTGTACTCTGGGGCATCTCTGTTGCATCTAATGCATTTTTGTGGGGAAAAGAATGAAACGAAGGAGGACGGTTTTGTCAGTCTAAACGTTATGGTCTTGCAGAAATTTGCCAACTTGGAAGTTTTTATTGCTTACGAATATACAAGATTCTCTGAAGCCCATATCAAATTTATAATGAGCATCCACAAGTTATATGCAAGCACAAAGAAAATTTAAAATTAAACATCCTACAATTTGCTGTGGCAACATTTTTACAATTTTTTTGAAAAATATACTTTATTCATAAAATTTCTGGAAGAACATTCCAAACCATTTCCAAAACACCTTCACATAAGTCCAATCAGATTCAACTTTTACAACATGTATCACAAGGAGCATCAATACAATCAATGAATATTACAATCATTTCAATATGGTCAATGCAGACAATCAGACAAAAGGTATTGGAGTTATCAACATACATCATGTTGCTCTCTGAGGAGCTTCAACACATTTATAATACAATTAGCATTCAATGTAGACATTCATTTTGAGCTGTACAGCCTGAGGGGCTCTCAACAGTTCCCAGCCCCTTGGTGCACTGTGGCAGAAAGGTCTTAGACAGCGACCTTTCCCCATTGCGCCTTTGCGGCAGCGGCTGCCCCAAGCTTTAGTGCGTCCCTCAGCACGTAGTCCTGGACTTTGGAATGTGCCAGTCTGCAACACTCAGTTGGGGACAACTCTTTGCACTGGAAGACCAACAATTTTCGGGCAGAGCAAAGAGCGTCTTTCACCGAGTTGATGACCCTCCAGCTGCAGTTGATGTTTGTCTCAATGTGTGTCCCTGGGAACAGCCCGTAGAGCATAGAGTCTTGTGTCACAGAACTGCTCGGGATGAACCTCGACAGAAACAACTGCATCTCTCTCCAGACCTTCTTTGCAAAGGCACAATGCACAAGGAGGTGAACAACGGTCTTGTCCCCACCACAGCTACCTCAAGGGCAACGTGCGGAGGGTGTGAGACTCCTGGCGTGTAGGAAGGATCTGATGGGGAGGGCCTTTCTCACCACCAGCCAAGCTAAGTCTTGGTGCTTGTTGGAAAGTTCTGGCAATGAGGCATTTAGCCAAATGACTGACAGTCTGCTTGGGGACCCATCCCTCTCCTTTTCCCTCAGGGCCTCTAAGACGTTACGTGCCGACCACTGTCTGATGGACTTGCGGTCAAAGGTGTTTCTCAGCATAAATTTTTCCACCAGGGACAGGTGGTACGGCACGGTCCAACTACTTCGAGCATTCCACGGCAGCGTGGCCAGACCCATCTTTCGCAACACCGGGTACAGGTAGAACCTCAGCACGTAGTGACACTTGGTGTTTGCATACCAAGGGTCTACGCACAGCTTGATGCAGCCACAAACAAAGGTGGCCATCAGTATGAGGGCAATGTTGGGTGCGTTTTTTCCCCCTTTATTTAGAGGCTTGTACATCGCGTCCCTGCGGACACGATCCATTTTCGACCTCCAGATAAAGCGAAAGATGGCTCGGGTGATCGCCATCGCGCAGGAGTCTGGAATGGGCCAGACCTGCGCCACATACAGCAACAGCGGGAGTGCCTCACACCGGATGACCAGGTTCTTACCCGCAATAGAGAGGGAGCGTCGCTCCCACATGCCCAGTTTTCTTTTCACCATAGACACTCACTCCTTCCAGTTTCTAACGCATACCCCGGTCCCTCCGAACCATATCCCCAGCACCTTCAGGCCGTCAGCCCTGACGGTGAACGGGACAAAGGATCGGTCAGGCCAGTTCCCGAAGAACATGGTCTTGCTCTTCCCACGATTTACCTTGGCTCCCGAGGCCAGTTCAAACCGGTCGCAGATGTCGATCAGTCTACGCACCGACAGCAGATCCGAGCAGAAGATGAACACATTGTCCATGTACAGGGAGGCTTTGACCTGAGTGCCTCCATTGCCTGGGATTGTCACTCCTCCTATGCCCGGATCCTTCCTGATGGACTCAGCAAAGGGTTCTATGCAACACACAAAAAGGAAATGCGAGAGAGGACAGCCCTGCCTGATTCCAGATTTAATAGGAAAGCTATCTGACTCCCACCCATTGATTGAGACTGCGCTACTGATGTTAGTGTAGAGCAGTTGGATCCAATTGCAAATTCCCTCCCCAAACCCCATTTTGGAGAGCACATCCACCATGTAGGTATGCGATACTCTGTCAAAGGCCTTCTCCTGATCCAGGCTGATGAGGCAGGTGTCCACACCCCTGTCCTACACATAGGCAATCGTATCCCTGAGCAGCGCTAGGCTGTCAGAGATCTTCCTGCCCGGCACAGTGCAGGTCTGGTCAGGGTGGATCATCATTTCCACAGTGGACTTGACCCGATTGGCGATGACCTTGGACAGAATCTTATAGTCCATATTCAACAGTAAAATAGGTCGCCAATTTCTAATTTCCTCCCTTTCCCCCTTGTGCTTGTAGATGAGGGTGAGGTTTCCCCATGGATTCTGACATGCTGCCGGCATTTTTACATTGCTAACCATGGCCTTCCAGTTAGCAAGCAATTCAAACTCAAAATCCAGCAGAACAGGATGTCAGGGGCAGCAGGTCACCATTTCACAGTAAAGAATTGCGACTTGCACCATCATCCCTTTTGTCATTTAATCACTCCTGCCTTCCACCCAATCACAGAACTATCCTTTTGTTCATCCCTGCCCCCTCTGTTTAAAAAACTTTGCTTAAAATCAATTAGGTCTCTTTTTCCAGGTTATCAATCTGAAACCTTTACTCAAATTTCCAAAACAAAAACAGAATTACCTGGAAAAACTCAGCAGGTCTGGCAGCATCAGCGGAGAAGAAAAGAGTTGACGTTTCGAGTCCTCATGACCCTTCAACAGAACTGAGTGAATCTAAAGAGAGGGGTGAAATATAAGCTGGTTTAAGGTGGGGGTGGAGGGGTGAGAAGTTTGGGGGGGTGGGGGGGGGGAGGGGGAGTGTGGTTGTAAGGACAAGCAAGCAGTGATAGGAGCAGATAACCAAAAGATGTCACAGACAAAAAGAACAAAGAGGTGTTGAAGGTAGTGATATTATCTAAACGAATGTGCTAATTAAGAATGGATGGTAGGGCACTCAAGGTACAGCTCTAGTGGGGGTGGGGTGGAAACATCATCCATTCAGCTCACATGACTACCAACAGAATCGCCACTGGTTCAAGGCCAAACATGCTGGGGGCTCCTGCATGCTGACGTACTTCCATATCTGGCACTCTGGCTTGCCAGATGCACAATATTCATCTCAGGCAGCAAATGTGGAAACTATTCAAAACAAAAACAGAATTACCTGGAAAAACTCAGCAGGTCTGGCAGCATCGGCGGAGAAAAGAGTTGACGTTTCGAGTCCTCATGACCCTTCAACAGAACAGAAGAGGGTCAACTCTTCTTCTCTGCCGATGCTGCCAGACCTGCTGAGTTTTTCCAGGTAATTCTGTTTTTGTTTTGGATTTCTAGCATCCGCAGTTTTTTGTTTTATCTCTGTGGAAACTATTCAGTTGCTTTTCTTGGCTTGCATAAGTTGTCCATACTTCACGGTAAAGGAAGGTGCTGAGCACACAAGCCTGGTAGACAGGGCTTTGCATTTTCACTTTGTTGTTGGCCCGCACTCAACTTTGACACAGCTACAGTCCTGGCAATCCTGGTACTGATTTCAGGGTCGAGACAGATTGCTGTAATTGATTATCCAAGAGATGTGAAACTGCTGACAAGTCTCCTGATGGAGGTTGACAATGTTGGTAGCTACACCCTGGCCCACAACTTTGGTCTTTCTGACGTTGTCAGTCCAAAATCCTTGCAGCCCCAGGAGAGCCAACCTACAAGCTGTTGCAACTTCAGTATGGGATGCCAGCGCAGCAATTGAATCATTTTTCTCCAACTGTCCCCCAAACACAAAATGGCACTGTGCACCAAATGCGATTTCTGGTTGTACAAGAACAAGCTTTTACATTAAGTTTATTACAAATTTCCTTCTAAGTAAAACGTTAGTCACTTCTGAGGGGGTGACTTGCTCCCGTACCTCTACCATAGACAACCAGGTTTGCAGGGAACAATTTCAAATTTTACAGGTAACACAAGTGTTGTGAGCTATGAGTCAGATAGTGATAAGTTCCAAGAGGACTTAGGCAGGCTGGTGGAATGGGTGGGCAAGCAGTATATAAAATTTAATGCAGAGAAGAGTGAAGTGATACATTTGAGAGGAGAGGCAAAATAAAACAAAGGATATAATTCTAAAGGGAGTGCAGGAGCAGAGGGACCTGGAGGTATATGTGCACAAATCACTGAAAGTGGCAGAGCTGGTTGAGAAAGCAGCTAATAAAGCATACAGGAGCCTGGGCTTTATACGTAGGGGCATAGATTACAAGAGCAAGGAAGTTAGGATAAACCTTCATAAAAATAACACTGGTCTGGCCTCAACTGGAATTGAGGCCAGATTCTGGGAACCATGCCTTAGGAAGGATATGAAGGCATTAGAGAGCGTTCAGAAAACCCTCCACCACCAACGCACATTAGCAGCAGTGTGTACCGTCTATAAGATGCACTGCAGGAATTCACCAAGGCTCCTTAGACAGCACCTTCCAAACACACAACCACTACCATAATAGGAAGGACAAGGGCAGCAGGTACATGGGAACACCACCACCTAGAAGTTCTCCTCCAAGTCACTCACCATCCTGATTTGGAAATACATTGCCGTTCCTTCACTGTCCTGTATCAAAATCCTGGAACTCCCTAACAGAACCGTGGGTGTACCTACACCACGTGGACTACAACGGTTCAAGAAGGCAGTCCACCACCACCTTCCCAGGGGAAACTAGGGATGGGCAATAAATGCTGACCCAGCCAGTGAAGCCCACAGTCTGTGAATAAATAAAGAAAAGATTCATGAGAATGGTTCCAGGGATGAGCAACTTCAATTGTGTGGAAAGTTCAGATAAGTTCTGGTTGTTCATCTGAGATTGAGGAAATTTGATAGAGGTTTTCAAAATCATGGAGGACCTGGACAGAGTAGATAATTAAAGGTAATTGGCAAAAGTGGCAACATGAAGGAGGTTAGGATCTGGAATGCACAGCCTAAGTATGAAGTGGAGGCAGATTTAAATCAAGGCCTTCAAAAAGAGAAATGAATAACTTGCCCGACAGGAAAAAATTTGCAGGAAACAAAAGTGGGTGAGTGCGACTAGGCAAGCTGCTCTTACAGAGAACCAGTATAGCCATGACGATCAAAACAGCCGCCTCCTGTGTTGTAACCATGCCATGATTGAGTACAGGGCCATTTGGGAGCACCTAATACCCAATCATGACCTCCTGATAACATGAGCCACAGTCAGTAGTTAGAGCTGGACACTGCATTTGTGCTCAAAGGGCTATGGTGCCAGACAATATTTTAAATCTGTTATGACACAGCAGTTGGTAAAGGCTGAGTTATTTAAAATCCCAGAGGGAAACTTTAAACAACTGTCATAACCTATATTTTCAATCGGTATGTTTCAGATGCAACTCTGAATTCAGAAATGAAACCATCAAGCCTCCAGGTTTTTTCTATAAATTAAATTGAACATTTATTAATTTTACAAGGTATTAAACACATACACATCTACAAATTATCATAATAACTATTAAACAAATCCCCAAATTAATCACTCCTAAAATCCTCACCAAGGCAACAATAACCCTTAGACTTTAAACAGACAACAGGCAAAGCACATTTTATCTTAAGAATTCAAAATGCAGTCCTTTTCAATTTGGTTCTTTTGCAGATAGTGGTAGGCTTACAGGCTGCACAGATATTACTTGCTTCTGACTTCCACATGCAAAACTCTTCTGTATATATCTTGCCTTCCCTTTGAACGTAAATTCTCACTATCACCAGGCCCTTTGGACTCCACTTCTTCTAACAATAAAACCCTTTTCATAGTACCAATTTTATTATAGTAATATAATATATTTCTTGATGTCTCCTAGCTAGGTGCAAGACTTCACCCCCCAGTCTTTGAATGGTTTATTCAATAAAATGCAAACATACCCGCTACCTTACTGTTTACATTTCAAAACTACTATGCATCAAAGCATTCAGACTAAACTGGCTTTAATCCAATTAACACACACAGACACAGACCCTACTACAAGTCCAATTTAAATTAAATTCCAATAACATTACATACATAAATATCTCTCATGACAAAATCCATGAATGATAAAAACTCAAACGCACTAAAATTGTAATTCACGTTGTTTCCTACTGCAATGCCCCCAGAGTCTATTTTGTTACTTAACACAGAATCTGAAGAACCTCAAATAATGGCTAGCTCACTGATAAGCATTTGTCTTATGTAATGATTTTTTTTTGTGCTGCCACTGTATTTCAAATCACTATAGCAGAATGCATGAAGCACAAAATTAACCCTTCACACAATCCAACAAAAAGCTGCAAATTTTGATTTGAAAGTTCAATTTAGACTGTTAACTCTAATCATGTGTCAAAAGCATAGTATTGGCTCAATGACTCATTTTAAGAAATAATCAAGCTCAAAACAAATAGCTGCAGATCAATAGGATAAAACAAAAACTGGCAATAAATGCCACTTTTTAATGGTGAGAAGGAAAGAGAATGCCGAAAAAAGCTGCTAAAATTTTGAATTAAAATCCTGTCTCCTCAAAATAAATGAAACGCAAGACTGTGTGTAGAAAAAATTAAACATTTACATCAGAAATTACTGTTGCCCAAATTAAAAAATTTGTACTTTGCTGAATGAATTATGAACCTTATTTTAACATTCTTTCCAATATACAGTATTCCATTTCACCTGCCAAATTTTAGCAGAGCACATAAAAGACGAATTGACAGAATCCTTATAGTCAAAACACGAGCACAAAACATGCTTTTTCTCCAACTTCATTTCAATTTTATTTTCCTCCACAAGTACGTTCCTTTATTCCTACAGCCTGACATTAAAGATCCTTATTGACTGATCAATGTAGAGTTACGAGCACATTTTCTAGTTTATATTTCTAGTTCTGAAGGCTAGGTTCCTAAATGCTCAGCGTCAAAATTACTTGAGTACTATAGCTACAAGTCTTTGGCATGACAATTGCCCTCCTCTCTACGGTTATGGCTGAGGGCTGTTTCCAAGTTGCAATTATATACCAGTTATAATTCAGCAGTATGGCTTGCATTAGTTTGTTCTGCAGCACAATCCACTATTGACTCTAGAATCACTCATGCTCCTTCTCTCCTAATTAAAAGCATACCAAGCAATCTTGTACACATTCATCATTCACATAATACACAGCATTACTTGAGCTCACTAAAGTTCAATGATCATCAGCATTCTCTGGCTTTCAAACTACTGAACATTTACAAATACAAGTGCAAGTAGACATCCAAAAAGGAGAAAAAGGACATAACTGCTATACAAGTGTCTCCCAACCACATGATGGGATATGATAAATTGAGAATAAACACATAACCCCACCCACATAGTCATGAAACAACTATTTCCAGAAAATATTACACACAGCACACAACACATCTCCCATTATACTTTACAATGCATCCCATTAGCAGATGAAATAGAATGGAGACCACCTCATTAAGGAGATGATTTTGACCAAAGAAAACTTCAAACTTTGCCCATGAACATCCTAACTAAGCTACCAGTGGCCAAAACTGAACTGGACCAGCTATATAAAAACTGTGGCTACAGAGCAGGTCAGAGGCAAGGAGCCCAACTCCTGACTCCTCAAAGCCTGTCCACTATCTGCAAAGGCACAAATCAGGAAGTGCAATGAATACTCTCCACTTATCTGGATGAGTGCAGTTCCAGTAACACTCAAGCAGCTCAGCACCATCCAGAACAAAGCAACCCCATCCAGTACAAAGATTGGTACCCCAGCCAGGATCTTAAACATTCACTCCTTCCACCACTGACACACAATGGCAGCAGTGCATACCATCTACAAAATGCACTGTAACTTCTAAGCCCATGACCTCTGCCATCTAGACTGCACCTTCTAACCACACAACCACTGCCATCCAGGAGGACAAGGGGAACACCACCACCTACAACTTCCCCTCCAAGCTACACACCATCCTGACTTGGAACTATAATCGCTGATCACAGGGTCAAAATCCTGGAACTCCCTAACAACACTGTGGGTGTACCTACACCACATGGGCTGCAGCAGTTCAAGGCTGCAGCTCACCACCACCTTCTCATGGGCAATTAGGGATAGGCAATAAATGCTGGCCTCACCAGCAATGCCCACATCCCATGATTGAATAAAAATACAACGTTGGTTACACCGCACTTGGAGAGTTGTCTGCAGTTTTGGTCCCCCTACCTTAGGAAGGATATTATTGTCAAGAGGGAGTGCAACAAAGGTTCACCAAACTTGTTCCTGAGATGGCTTATGAAGATTGGGGAACTGAGCCTATATTCCCTAGAGTTTTGAAGAATGAGAGGTGATCTCATTGAAACCTACAGAATACTCAAAGGGATAGACAGGGTAGATGCAGAGGAGACATTGCCCCTGGTTGGGGAGCTCAGAACCAAGGGGCACAATTTCAAAAATAAGGGGAAAACCACTTCGGACCAAGATGAGGAGCAATTTTTTTGCTCAGAGGATTGGGAATCTTTGGAATTCTCTACCCCAGAGGGCTGTGGAAGTTCAGTCATTGAGTATGTTTAAAGCAGAGATTGGCAGATTTCTAAATGCCAATGACAAAGAGAAATGGGGACAGTGTGGGAAAAAGCACTGAAATGGATGATCAGCCATGATCATTTTGAATTACTGAACTGCATCAGCTTGTTTATTGTACAACAATTGTGGTTAACTGCATGCAGGAGGGCAGTATTGATTGGGTTGTTATTATTTGAGCATATATAAAAAGTGACACTTGCCCTTTAATGTTTAATGCTGTAGTCAAAAGAGTATAAAGAGATACTGTATAACATTGGGTTGAGGCATATACTTGATATATTTAATGTTGTATAAATCTAAGCTCAGTAAAGATTGGCTCTGGTTTCATCTTTTACCAACTGGCTTTCTGAAGTTTAAAAACCGTCACCATTTGAATCAAACTACGTACAGCACCTGAACATTAGTCTGATCTTTCGAGATTGCATGGAATAGTAACTATTTGGAAGTTACTGTAAAACCACTCAATTAACCACAGACCCAATGTGTTGCAACTTTCAAAACTAAACTTATTAACCTGGTTTCATACATTTCAAGGACTGTCTACAGTTTCAAAATGGCAAATTAGCCACATAACAAACCACAGACCTTTAAAAGCATAATACGCTCAGAATCAGCTAAATGTGGAAACAGCTGAGGTTTTTCTGTAATCACAGCAAGAATATCTGATTTTAGTATTTCAAATGACTGGCTGACAACTAGATTGGATAAGATTACTTTCTCCAGCTAAGCGCTATCACTCTTAAAAAAGGTTCAAAATAACAGTTTTCAAAAAAAAAACCTCATCTCAGTACTGATCAAAATGACCACATATCAAGTGACCCAAGTAAAATATAACTAGATGCTTCACTGGCAACAAGACAATAGAATTCTAGAAGAATGAAACTCAATGAAACAGATATAACTGAACACAGCCTGTCTGCAATTTAACCATAAACTTACTCAAAGTCTGGCAACTCCACAACCCTTTTCAGCTCATAAAAGCTGGATACTGATGGGAGTGTACTTACTGATCATGATGTCACAATGCATTGGCAATGCATATGCACCAGTCAAGCCAAAGTCAGTTTACTCATGTATAAAATTATGAATCTTAACTCATGTTACTGCTAGGCAAGTCAGGCCCCAGAGTGGAACCTGGCCTGATCAATCCTAATTTTTAATTTTTCTTTAGAAACGTGGAGGAAGGCTACTAAACAGAGTCACAGGAGTCTGATGAACTTTTAACAAAAGAATAAAGCATTATTTGAAGAAAAGATTTACTATATTACACTACTCCTTCACCCCAACTGTACCTTTACAGATACATATACAAACTCAAAGATAACATAAGTTAGAAAATCTTATACTCATGTTCAAAGCACACAGCCCATGTAAACTAATAGGTAAACTGCGGTCACACAGACCACACTCCAAAACTAAGTTTCTATGGATTTCTCATCAACCCCCCCAGACACTCATCACACATAGCCAACCGGTCTGACCGAAACACCGTCTTTCTCATGAGGGTGTCCAATTTCCACACTCAAAGAACATGCTTTGAAATTCTCTCCCAAACAATGCTCTCTCTCAGATGTCTTCAACAAGGATCCACCTCCAGGGTTTCAACTGTTCTTTCCAAGATTCCCTTCCCCTGGATTTCTACATGCATTCAAGCTTCATCTTTCTCACACACACAAGTATTTCGGCTGTGCCAAACAAAACACCACTGCTCCAAAGGCCCGTAGTAAGGAATCACCAACTTTCAGCTGTCTCCTCAGATCTTCAGGCTTCTTGCAAGCCCACATCATTCAAAGTCTGGTCCTGCAGCTCTGCCTCTTTAATTTGGAGCCTTTTCCTCTGCTCCTCGCTCTTAACTTCACTTCACAGGATCTGTTTCAGATTCCTGTCCTTGTCCCTTAACTTGACTGTCCTCCTGGGACCTTTCTCAGTCCCACCCCATTCACTGCTGGTTTTGGTCGTCTTTATTTTGGGACATGCTCCCAGTCCCTTTCCTGTGTCCAGCTTCTTCTGGCGTTTTCTTCCGAATGGCTCTCTTCTAGATGACCCTCTTGTCCCACTGTTTCACTTTCATCCTGGTTTCCCCATCTGTGGTGTGCAGGAGCCCACTTGTACCCGCAGGTTATGAACATGCAAGAAGTGGAAATCCAGGGTTAAATGAAAGCTGAAGTTGTCAGGAAATCTAACGGATCAGGTAAGAGCTTTGCAAATATGGTTACAGACTAGGATGAAGCTATACTGCACATCATACAAAGTTCAAGAACTGAAAGTCAGTGTGCATCCCGAGAGAGGCTTGTATTCCAGAGCTAGCCACACTTCTTAACCAAAGTGTTCTGGTACAGCTACAACACTGCCATCTACCCAGGTCTGCCCTACCCAAATAAAGGACAAATCCAATCATTGCTCCATCAGACAGCTCTCAATCATCAGCAAACCAATAGAAAGGGTTATGGACAGTGCTATCAAGCAGCACTTACTCACCAATGCTCCATTTGGTTCTGCCAGGGCCACTCGACTCCTGACCTCATTATAGCCTTGGTCCAAACAAGGACAAAAGAGCTGAACTCCAGGAGTGAGGTGTGAGCAACTGTCCTTGACATCAAGGCAGCATTTGGCCGAGTGTGGCATCAAGGAACCTTCGCAAAACTGGAGTCAATGGGAACCAGGGGGAAAACTCTCCACTGGTTGGAGTCATATATAGCATAAAGGAAGATGGTTTCAGTTGTTGGAGGTCAATCATTTCAACCCGAGGACATTATTGCAGGGGAGTGTCCTAGGCTCAACCATTTTCAGGCACTTCATCATCTACCTTCACTCCATAAGGCCAGAAGTGGGGATACCCACTGGTAATTGCACTGTGCTCAGTATCGTTTGCAACCCCTCAGATATGGAAGTAGCCATGTCCATATGCAGCAAGACACAGGAATATGGGAACAGGAGAAGGCCATTCAGCTCGTCAAGCCTGCTCTGCCATTCAATACGATCATGGCTGATCAAACACTTCAATGCATTTTACCTACACTATCCCCATAACCCTTTATGTTATTGTTAATCAGAAATCTATCAATCTCTACCTTAAACATATTCAATGACTGAGTTTCCATAGCCCTCTGGGCAGAGAATTCCAAAGATTCACAGCCCTCCAAGTAAAGAAATGTCTTCTCATCTCAGTCCTAAGTGGCATCCCTCTTATTTTGAAATTGTGTCCCCTGGTTCTAGACTCCTCAACCAGGGGAAACATCTTACCTGTCTATTGTTTTAAGTATTTTGTAGGTTTCAATGAGATCACCTCTCATTCACACAGTTTGCCCAATCTCCCTTCATCAGACACTCCCACCATCCCCAAAACAAAGTACCTGCAGTATAACTCAGAATCAGAGTCACAAAGTTGTTACATTGCAGAAGGAGGCCATTCGGCCTATCATGTCTGCACTGGCTCTCCGAATGAGCATTATGGCTCAGTGCCTGCCTTTTCCCCATACCCCCCGAAATCTTTGTTGCACTCCCTCTATGGCAATAATATCCTTTGAGATAATGGGACCAAAACTGCACACAGCAGTCCTGGTGCTGTCTAACCAGGTTGCTGTACAATTGAAGCAAGACTTCACTACTCCTGCACTCAAATCCTGTTGCAATAAAGGCTTCCTAATAGCCTGCTGCACCCACATGCTATCCTTCAGTGACTTATGGACAAGGACACAAAAACAGAAAATGCTGGTAAAACTCAGCAGGCCTAGCGGCATCTGTGGAGAGAGAAACAGAGTTAACACTGAGTCCATATGACTCTTCTTCAGAGCTGAAGAGAAATGGAAATATGATGAAACTTATACTGTTTGAGAGGGGTGAAACAGGTGATGCTGGGGTAGGCGGCCAGCAATAGGCGGGGACAAAGGAGAGATTGACAAAGATGTCATGAATAAAAGGGCAAAGGGAGTATTAATGGTAGTGGTAAGGGTTCAAAAAGGTGCTGATGGTGGCATAAAGACAAGTAAGCAGAATGTGATAATAGCAGAACGAGGGTAAGCACTGTGAAAGAACAACATGGAACAAGTAACAGTTGGCCCTTTTGGGGGTGGGGTGGGTCCCAGAACTGGTGTCAATGCCTCAGAAATCTGATGCCCTTCTTCCGACACTAATTCTCCAGCCACATACCTAATCAACCAATCCTCCTATTCCTATGCTCACCAGCACGTGGCACTGGGAGTAACAACAAAATTACTGCTCAAGGTCCTGTTTTATAATTTCTTTCCTAACTCCCTGAAATTTCCTTTCAGGGCCTCATCCCTCTTCTTTCCTATTTTGTTGGTAACAATATGGACAATGACTTCAGGCTAATCACCCCCCCACCAAAGGACGTCCTGCAGCTGCTCCATGATATCCTTGGCCCTGGCACCAGGGAGGCAACATGCCGTCCTGGAGTCACGTTTACTGCCGCAGAAACACCTGGCTGATCCCCTGACTACGGAATCCCCTATCGCTATTGCCCTTGCATTCTTCTTCCTCCTTCACAGTACAGCTGAGTCGCCCATGGTGCCATGGGCTTGGCTCTAGCTGCACCCCTCTGAAGACCCCATTGCCCTCATCAGCATCCAAAATGGAAAATCAATTAGCAAGCAGGATAGACTCAGGGGACTCCTACACGACCTGCCTGGTTCCCTTAGACTGCCTGGCAGTCACCCATTCCCCCTCTGGCTGTACGCTTCTGACCTATAGTGTGACCACCTCCCCAAACGTGCTATCCACGCAGTCCTCTGCCTCCCAGATGCACAACAGTGACTCCAGCCATTGCTCAAGTTCCAAAACCTGAGCTCAAGCTTGTACAGCTGGTGACACTTCCTATAGATGTATTCATCTGGGACACATGGTGCTTCCACAACTTCACACATACCACAGGATGTGCACTCCACTTGGCCAAGTTGACCTGCCATCCCGTAACTCTAAAAACTATTTATTACACTTGAGTAAATAGAACTCCTCCCTAGAGGAGTGAGGCCTGGGGCAGATTAGCCATGATCTTGTTGAATGGCAGGGCAGGCTTGAGGGGCCAAATGGCCTACTCCTGCTCCTATTTCTTATGTTGTAATGTTCTAATAAACTACTATTAACTTATCTTTACTGCACTTACACTAACTTTATCTTAGTTTGGCTTACTCTATTTCACTGCGACAACTTAAACTTTACTTCCCTATTGCTAGTGTTCCTTCTGAAATCCAAGTAGCTACTACTTTATAAAATGACACATTTTTCTAGTTTTAAGCTATTTAAACACACTCCTTAACAGCAGCTTCTCACCAACCATTGAGCTTACAGTTTTCCTGTGGTGTTACTTCTGGATTTTTTCAAACTCAGCCTGTTGCCAGAGTAGAGGAGTCCCTTGCGGGTCCAGCTGTCTCCGCTCCTGGAAGGTGAGGGAAGGTTGAGTTTCGCCCTCTATTTATCTGCTGCCCGAGTAGAGGTGTCCCTCTCAGGTCTGGCTGTCTCCACTCCCGGAAGGTGAGACGTTATTTCCAAAAGGCATGGACAACATTCAGGCACCATCTCCAATAGGAGAAGCTAACCATCTCCCCCTGACATTCAAGTAGCATTACCATTGCTGATTCCCCCATCAGAAACATCCTGTGAAGTCATCATTGACCAGAAACATAACAGCGCCAGCCACAAATACTGTGGCTACAAGAATGGGTCAGAGGCTGGATAGTCTACTAGTAACTGCTTAACTGGCTATTCTGCAAGAAGCCTGCTTGACTAGCATCCCATTCATTATCTTGAAGTCATTCCCTTCACCACTGGTGCACTGTAGTTGCAGTGTCTACCATCTACAAGATGCACCCGAACAATTCACCAAGGCTTCTCCGCAGGACCTTCCAACCCACAATCTCAATTGTGTGTAAGGACAAGATCAGCAAGCAGATGGAAACAATACCTGCTAGTTGCCCTCATGTTTCTAAACTGTCGCTGGGTTAAATTCCTGGAACTCCCTAACAGGACTGTGGATGTACCTACATCACACGAACTGCAGTTCAAGGGCGATCACCACTACCTTCTCAAAGGCAATTAGGGATGGGCAACAAGTTCTGGCCTTGCCAGTGACACCCGCATCCCATTCATGATTAAAAAAGGTGTTTTCGACTCATACCCTTTAGATTTCAAGCTGTATTGCTACCCTAACATTGATGTCCAACTAAAAAACAAGAATTAACCAAAAGTAGAATTATTGGTGTAACCTTAGATACAAGTAATTTGCTGATCTGCAATTTTCAAAAAGGCAAAATACCAGTTAGTGTATTATCAACCAGGCAAGTAGTGTAGGCTTGTATTACTTAAGACTGAATAAAACTCGGAATACAACTCCAGCTTAGTGAGAAGTGATATTAACTAAGTTGAATAAATTGTTCCATGAGGTAACAGAAGAGGTTGAAGATGATAATGCAGCTGATGTGGTGTATATGGACTTCCAACATGTATTTGATAAAGTGCCACCTAACAAGCTTGCCAGCAAACTTGAAGCCCATGGAGTAAAAGAGAAAAAGTGGTAACCTGCATATGAAGTTGGCTGAACGATAGGAAACAGTAGCAGCAAATGTTTTTTTTTGGACTGGAGGAAAGTAATATAATGGTTTCCCCAGGGGCCAATATTAGGATCACTGCTTTTCTTATCAACATTAGTGACCGAGATTTAGGGGTGCAGGGCATAATTTCAACATTTGCAGATGTTCTGGAATTTACACAATCTGGAAGCATTGTGAACTGTGAAGCTAGTGACAGATTTCAAAAGAATATAGACAGGTTGGTGGAATGGGTGGACACGTGGCCAATGAAATTTAATACAGAGAAGCGAGAAGTGAGGCATCTCGGTAGAAAGAGCAAGGAGGCGCTGTATAGAACAAGTACAATTCTAAAGGACTGGCAGGAACAGAGACACCTGTTATATAGATATGTAGACAAATCATTGAAGGCAGCTGGACAAGTTGAGGAAGTAGCTTAAAACAGCCTAGGAATCCTAGACTTTATATAAGTGGAGGCATAAAGTAAAAAAGGAAATTCTGATGAACCTTTATGTAACACTGATAAGGCCTCAACTAGAATGGTGTCTTCAATTCTGGGCAACACACTTTAGCAAGGATGGGAAGGCTTTAGAGGGTGTAGAAAATATTTACAAGAATGCCCTTCCAGGGACGAGGGTTTTTGGGTACGTGCACAGACTGGAGAAGCTCAGCTTATTCTCCTTGGGGAATGAGAAAGTTGAGAGAAGATTTGATTTGAGTTGTTCAAAATCATGGAATCCAGTCACAGTAGAAAGATGCCATTGACAGAACAGTTGAGAATCAGGGGATGGTGGTTGGCAAAAGAACCAATGGTGATATGAGGAAAAAACTTTATGTAAACACAGTTGAATGGTGAAGGTGCAGAACGCACACCTGAGAGATGGTGCAGGCAGATCTAATCATGGCTTTCAAAAAGAAATTGGATAAGAACCTAACTTTTTTATTTATTCTTACATGGGATGTGGGTATCACTGGCAAGGCCAGCATTGTCGCCCATTCCCAACTGCCCTTGAACTGAGTAGCTTGCTTGGCCATTTCAGAGACAGTTAAGAGTCAATCATACTACTGTGGATCTGGAGTCACATGTAGGCAGGCCAGGTAAGGATGGCAGATTTCCTTCCCTAAAGGACATTGAACATAAGAATCAGGAACAAGAGGCCATCATTCAATTCGATCATGGCTGAGCTAATTGTGGCCTCAACCCCACATTCCTACCTATCCGCAATATCCTTAGATCCTTGACTAACAAGGGAGTCTATCTACCTCTGTCTTAAAAGTATTCAAGCAGATGGGTTTTTAATGACAATCAATGATAATTTCATGGTCAGCATTACTGAGACTAAGCTTCAATTCCAATTTTTATTAATTAAATTTAAATTCCACTAGCTGCCGTGGTGGGATTTCAACCCATGGCCCCAAAGCATTAGCCTGGGCCTCTGGATTGTCCAGTGATTTTACCATTGCACCACCATCTCAGTGAAGAGAAAAAATGTAAGGTCTATGAGAAAAAGGCAAAGGAGTGGGGCTAGCTGAGCCAGCGAGGGCATGACAGGCCGAATTAATCATTGAATGGTCTGTTTCTGTACTGTAACCAAAACTTTACAAGTGCCAATGTACATCCATGGAACTTTACAAATTTACTTATCAATCCAGTGTGTCAAAACAATGCAAAGGCCCAAATAAAAGGTGAAAATGCTGTAAATGTTCATCAGCATCTGTTGGGAGAAACAGTGTTAAGGTCAATTTCCTATCAGACCAATATTTTGCTTTTATGTTAATGCTGAACCCAATTATGAACACAATGCTCATAGATATCTAACTAAACATCTACATTTGTGTAGGTACAATACATGCAAGAGATGGTTAATTAGAAACGCAGTTCTTCTACAACAGGCCATGTAAAATCTTTGTATCACAAACCCTGAGCTACTTGAAGTTAAGCCATCTCAAATTGAGGATAATGTGTTAAATGTTAATTTTTGTGTGTAATTATAATACAAAATGATTAAGGCAACATTCCCAAATTAAGAATTTCAATAATTACATGAGGTGTGTGAAATATCTGGATTCATAAGTTACTTCAACAATCCTCCCTCAGATTCAATCAGGTGGCAAAATATAAACCACAAACATTTTTGTAATACACAAATGTACAATGGTAATAAGTATAATTCACGTTTTAAAAAGCACTAAATAGAGTGCTACAGTAAAGTTACCCTATGGACAACTGGAAAAGGTACTGGGAAACTTGGTCATGAGTGACAGCTAAATACAACAAAAACACATTGGCCCAGATGTACGACAAAACCTGCATTTCACAACAGCCTGAAATGAAATAGACAAGTACAAATTATAGTAATTAAAAATATGCAATAAAATCAACATGACTGCTGGAAGCAATTCAGTTTTGAGGAAACCAGTCCTTCAGCCTTTCCAAATGGGAAAGCATCAACACAAGGAACACAGCAATAAGCACATGTCCAGAAATGCAACTGACCTTCCTGCTCATTTGTACAAAAACCTTCGGCCCTACTTTAATTTGCATAGAACTAACTCCATTGAAAACATTCATTGCCACTGTACTGAAAACACATTTCAGGTGTTCACTTCTTCTCACTCAGTGCCATTTAGAATCCCCATCACCAGAAGTTTAAATTACATTTAAAGCAGCAAAAGAAAAACCTTATGAGATCCGACATCAAAAATGCACATGTGAAGCGCTCTTGCATTTATCATTTTCTGAAAAGCTGGTCAACATGATTATCTGGTCATCATATTGCTGTTTGCGAATTGTTTGTTGGACCTTGCCGTGTGCAAATTGGCTGCCATTTCTGACAACTTTCATGCCAAAAAGCACTTTGGCTGTAAAGCACTTAGGAATGTGGTGATATTGTGAAACCTTCTTTCTAAATGCATTTTTCTTTCAAAGCGTGTAAAAAATTTTCACAGATGTAAAATGAGAGAAATAGATTGAGTCAAGGAAGGAGATTTGTAGGGTGATCAAAAGCTTGGTCAAAGATGTGGGCTTTTAAGGAGAGCCTTATTAGCTGGGGATAGAATACAAGGGAAATTATGCTAGGACTGTATAAAAAACCTGTTAAGCCACAGCTAACATACTGCATACAGTTCTGGTTACTGCATTACAGCAAGGATGTGATCACACGAGAGAGCATAGAGAAAATTTACATGGATGCTGCCAGGGAGAGAGAATTTTTGCCATGGGGAAAAATTAGACAGACTGGGTTTGTTTTCTTTTTAAAGAGGAGGCTATGGGGAGATTTGTGAGGGGCCAAGATAAGAGTGGTAGGAAGGATGTACTTCTGTTATCAGAAAGGTCAATGACCTGGGAGCCAAGATTTAAAGGATTTAGCGGAAGGATAGGACGGGAGCAGAGAAGAAATTATTTCAGCCATAGGAAGGTGGGGCCTGGAATTCATTGCCTAAAAAGGTGGTAGAGGTCAGGGGAAAATCATGATCTGAACACATTTAAACCACATGATAGACATTTAAAATGCTGTAACCTACAAGGCTATGGAACAAGAGCTGGGATTATGCTGGATAATTGTTTTGTGGTCATCACAGATACAACCAGCCTCCGTCTATGACGTAAATTTACTACATTGGAGAAAGAAAGGGAGGCAGAGCTTAGGTGAAGGGAAATGCAAGGTGTGGGGCCCAAGAAGCTGATGGCACAGCCACAGTAGTGGGATGAAGTGAGGGAATGTCCAAAGCACCACTGAAGAAAAACAAAGATTTTCTTTCAACAGAGACCTGACTTGCATTTTTTATACCTTAACTCAGGGTCTGCTCTTGTCTGATACAAATCTGCGAAGGAGTGTGACAAGTTTTCCTACATCTGAAGAAAAACATATTTATATAGCGGTTTCCACAATCTCAGGTCTTCCCCAAAACACTTACAGCCAATTAAGTACTTTTAAAATAGTTGTGGTAATGCAGAACAGCAGTCAAATTTGCATGCAGCAAGGTCTCTCAACCAAATAATCTTTTAGCGATAACAAAAACAGAAATACCTGGAAAAACTCAGCAGGTCTGGCAGCATCGGCAGAGAAGTGTTGACGTTTCGAGTCCTCATGTCAACAGAACTAGGTGAATTCAAGGAGGGGTGTTAAATATAAGCTGGTTTAAGGTGTGTGGGGGGTGGGGAAGAGAGAAGTGGAGGGGGGTGGTGTGGTTGTAGGGACAAGCAAGCAGTGATAGGAGCAGATCATCAAAAGATGTCACAGACAAAAGAATAAAAGAACACCGAGGTGTTGAAGTTAGTGATATTATCTAAACGAATGTGCTAATTAAGAATGGATGGTAGGGCACTCAAGGTACAGCTCTAGTGGTGGGGGAGCATAAAAGATTTAAAAATATTTAAAAATAATGGAAATAGGTGGGAAAAGAAAAATCTATATAATTTATTGGAAAAAACAAAAGGAAGGGGGAAGAAACAGAAAGGGGGTGGGGATGGAGTTCAAGACCTAAAGTTGTTGAATTCAATATTATTGAATTTATTATTAATTTTATTGAATTCAACAACTTTAGGTCTTGAACTCCCTCCTCCATCCCCACTCCCTTTCTGTTTCTTCCCCCTTCCTTTTGTTTTTTCCAAATAATTTATATAGATTTTTCTTTTCCCACCTATTTCCATTATTTTTAAATATTTTTAAATCTTTTATGCTCTCCCACCCCCACTAGAGCTGTACCTTGAGTGCCCTACCATCCATTCTTAATTAGCACATTCGTTTAGATAATATCAACTTCAACACCTGTGTTCTTTTGTTCTTTTGTCTGTGACATCTTTTGATGATCTGCTCCTATCACTGCTTGCTTGTCCCTACAACCACACCACCCCCCTTCCACTTCTCTCCCCCCCCCTCCTCCCGACACTTTAAACCAGCTTATATTTCACCCCTCTCCTTGAATTCACCTAGTTCTGTTGAAGGGTCATGAGGACTCGAAACGTCAACTCTTTTCTTCTCCGCCGATGCTGCCAGACCTGCTGAGTTTTTCCAGGTAATTCTGTTTTTGTTTTGGATTTCCAGCATCTGCAGTTTTTTGTTTTTAATCTTTTAGCAATGTTGGACGAGGTATTAATATTAGTCAGGTCAGCACAAGGAAATCGCCTGATAATCTTCAAAATAGCACCACTTTAGGGGTAACACAGGACCTCAGTCTGTCTAAACTAAAGGATGCAATCTCAGACAGTACAACGCTCCTCAACTCAGATTTTGTGCATGTCTTTCGAATGGGAGGTGAATCCTTAATCTTCTGGCTCAGAGGTAAGCTACTGTGACACAGCTGACAGAAATCAGGAGCAGGCTTCTGGCACTTTGGGAAAATCATGATTTTATTTCTTTCTAGTCGTTAGCTACTTAGACAAGGATCCATAATTGTCCTTAACTTTTATGGTCACCTTCAAAACTGCACCCTGGCAGAAAGTTACCATACAAAAGCAAAATGTTGCAGATGCTAGAAATCTGAGAAAAAGAAAAACCTTTCAGATCGTGACTTTTCATATATTAAAGTTACCATTGTCAGGGAAGGGCAAGAATTGCAAAAAGCCTTGAGCATTACTACTCACATGTCACTTTTCTATGTGTGAAAAGGTCGAGCTCTCTTGCATGTGGTTTAGCTGTGAAAACGACTACATTGAAACGTTAGAGTTGAACATCCAAATCTAATGCCTCAGATTAAGTACTAAAGAAAAGTGAAATTTTTAAATTGATGTTCAAAGTTGTTAAATGTGCAAGCGTCCAACACTGGTGAACGAAACTAAAAACAAATTCAACTTTCTACACAGCAGCTATTCAAACCAGTAAGAGACATCACCCCTCCCCCGACCACGAGACTTCCCAATTCTTCAGGAAAATTATCCCAATGAAAATCGCTGAGTACAGTATTTTATTCCTCAGTTACCACATACTCTGGAATGCACCCCACGAAGAGCAAGTCACAGCGCTTTAATATATTGAAGCTCGAAACTATTTAAAAGGACAGAAAAGTAAAACTTTCCAAAGCCCCATTTAATGACATCTGGTTGTAATCATCATACAAAAATCACAAAGCGCAGGTTTAACCAAGATACAATCCCACCTTTTTAAACCCCAATAGGACACCTCGTTTTAATACCATTGCACTTGAGAACGTTCGTCTTTCCCGAAAGTCGCAATTTAAAACATCGAAGCTTAATTAGATTCACGATCTGCTCGTTTCTCCTTTCCTGGGGGTTATAAAAATGTCTCAAACACGCAAGGGCAATTTTAACATAGCTTCAAGCTGCATCAACAGCGAGTTGCAGAAGGGCGAAGTTCTTTAGAAGATGAGGAGAAAACGTCCCACGCTCACTTCAGCAACTCCACAAAGTATCTTTTTAGTTGTTTAAATACACCGACAAAATCATCTCCAATTCCTGAGGTTTTTTTTATACGAGTTCGAACTCCTCCATCTCCCAACAGCCCAGGAAAAACTCAATCCCTGCAGTTTTCTTAAACCCCACCCAACCAGAGTCGCGGCAACCCACCCAGGATGGGATTTAACAAATTTGCATCTCGTCCTTTTTTTAAAAGCCAGACTTCCCGCCGGTGATTTATTATTTATTATCCCTGAGGTCCCCTCACTTTACCTTGCGCCAAGAGCGCCGTGGCCCCAAGAACCGCCGCCGTCCTCTTCGCCATCGAAGCTCCGTAAGCCAGCTCCAAGAAATACATGGAAAAGGGAATGGACGGAAGGAACGAGAGAAAGGCAAAACCAGCTTATTTTCTTCTTATCGCTCCCAGTCGGTCGCCTTTTATTCGGTGCTGTGCTTTGCTTTCTCTGGCATTACCATCCTCCGGCAGCGCTCGCGCTCCAAGCCGATCCGCGAGCGAGTGAGCGGCCAACGAAAAAAAAAACCGCCACCGCCAGCACCAAACCTGCTCACCGGAAACAGCCCAGAAACAGCTTGATTGATGGACCCTCCGACCAATCGCCGCCCGCTTCTGAGGCGGGATTAATAACATTGTCCAATGAGGATTTTAAAAGGACGACCGGCTGCTTCCGGTTGGATGAAGTTTGGTTGCATGGTGACTGGTGCTTTGTTAGTGAGGGGAAAAGGTGAGTTAATCGTGAATGTTGAAGAGGTGCAATAATGATTTGGGACAAAAACTATCAACATCTAAGCCCATAGGTAATCTGTATTCACTCAGATTTTCTTAAAGATAAATAGTTCCTTGACTTGAATCTTTTGAAATCTCCAATATTTTATGAACGTCAGTTATTTTCTATCAGTCCCGGTCAGACTTCTTAAATAAAAACTTGAGGGTGTTGTCCGCTTGACAACGGTCACTCCAAACCGAGACTGTGATTTGTTTCCACGTAGCGGTTTCGGCGGAGAGGATTTGTAACTCGTAGGTAGTTCAAGAGAATGAACACCGAGAAAGACGGAGAGAGCTTACATTCATATAGCGCCATCCACCATCTCTGGACGTCCCAAAGCGTTTTACTTCTGAAGGGTAATTACTGTTGTAAAACTGGATTACCACCAGCCTGATATGGAGAGTGGACAGCACAAATAAATCGAAGCAATTCCATTTTCACTTCCAGTTACTCATCACTATGATAATACCCTGCTACGCTAATTTCTCGCATGTCTTGAAAGTCATGGCTCATGTTGAGGTAAGGCTCGCCGAGGCCAACAACTTTCCAGTACTGTGCACCCATTCTTTGAGGGCTAGGCAATGAAAGGTCAGGACCTGAAACATTAACTCTGTTTCTCTCTTCACAGATACTGCCAGATCTGCTGAGTATTTCCAGCATTTTCTGTTTTTATTTGTGACAATTTATTATGTGTTGGATACATTAGCAGGACACCCGAGTGTCTACTTCCCAGTTGGATCATTGAGTGGAGATCAAGAAGAGATCAATGGCATTGATTTTAAAGTTTGTTTGTAGCATCTCCCCCACCCGCCCCCCCGTTAAAATCAGCTAACTGGCCTGTACATGGGACACTCTTGGTTTGTAAGGTTCAGTGCCACACTCAATGATAAATTTATCCATTCGCCATTTAGGTGGTTATCACTTCTAAATTTGAAATTAAATTATATACATATCAAATAAGATGTGTTGTATCAATTTAAGGGTGGTAATAAGATAGTAAATATTCAAATTTAATCACTTCTATTGTGTTGCTCTGAAAGCACAAATACCAAGTTTTGTTGACTCAAGAAAAATCAATTATAAGAAAGCCAAGACAACAAAATGCCAGGCAATATTGTTGACAGCAGAATCTTATACCACTTGATAAGCCAACACCATTTCCAATAATACATAGATAAAAGCAAAAAACTGCGGATGCTGGAAATCCAAAACAAAAATAAAAATACCTGGAAAAACTCAGCAGGTCTGACAGCATCTGCGGAGAGGAACACAGTTAACGTTTTGAGTCCGTATGACTCTTCAACAGAACTAAGGAAAAATAGAAAAGAGGTGAAATATCAGCTGGTTTAAGGGGTGAGGGGTGGGGGGGGTGGGGGGGTGGGACAGGTAGAGCTGGATAGAGGGCCAGTGATAGGTGGAGATTGCCAAAAGATGTCATAGCCAAAAGGACAAAGAGGTGTTGAAGGTGGTGATATTATCTAAGGAATGTGCTAATAGGTGACATTAAGGGTAGAAGGCAGGACGAGCAAGGTACAGATAGCCCTAGTGGGGGTAAGGTAGGGTGGGGGGGAAGGGATCGAAGTAGGCTAAAAGGTAGAGATAAAACAATGGATGGAAATACATTTAAAAATAGAGGAAATAGGTGGGAAAAGAATAATCTATATAAATTATTGGAAAAAAGGGGGATCGGAAAGGGGGTGGGGATGGAGAAAGAGAGTTCATGATCTAGAATTGTTGAACTGAATATTCAGTCCAGAAGGCTGTAAAGTGCCTAGTCAGAAGATGACAACCTGTGTGTGGGAGCGAGAGAGAGCGTGTGTGTGTGGGAGCGAGAGCGCACGTGTATGTGTGTGTGTGCGTGTGTGTATGTGCAAGTGAGTGAGTATGCCTGTGTAGGAGTGAGAGAGTGGGCGGAATTTTCCGTCCCACTTGGTGTCGAACATTATGGCAGGCCTGAGCGGACAATATAGTGGGAAGGCCAAAAATAGTTTTCACGCCATCATAAAACCAGTTTGTGATTGTCTGCTCTGCTCATCAGGAATGTCATTTTAATACAGCTGCATTTCATTGAGAGCCCTGCTCGCTGGAATCACCACCACGTCAAATTTAACACCCACGTTAGCGGGAAACCACACCGGTGCAGAACACATCTTGAAAAGAGTGAGGTACAGAATTTGGGATTTAGCATCAGGGCCTTGCCCAATTGTGGACATCCAAGGAGCTCTTCTGCAACCGGACCACGTGCATCGCATGCTGGGTGGATTCTGGTAGACATGACTGTACCGTGAAGCAGCTCATGAAAGGTGGTAGGTCACTACTGAGAGTCTGTTTTAGGACATAAGTATCTTGGCCATGATCTTCTATGGATGAGGGGGTGGAGAGAAGGTTCCAGCTGTGAGTGGGAGAGGATGGTCTAGGCTTGACCAGGGGAGGGATGAGATTGGGAGGGGGTGAATGATGATGTGGGATGGGGGTGGTGAGGTTGGGAGGAGGGTAATGATGGTGTCAGGAGGGTGAGGTTGGGAGGGGGGCAGTTGAGGTTGGGAGGGGGGAATGATGGTGTCGGGGGTAAGGTTGGGAGGGGAGAGGGATTACGTGGGAGGAGGGTGTAAAGGAGGGGAGAATTCAGCAACTGAGGAGGTAGGTGTAAGAGGGCAGAAAGGTGTAAGGGAAGGAGTTCGGGAGGGAAAGGACTTCGGGTAGAGGAAAGAGTTCGGTGAGGTCAGACTTCAGGGGGAGGAAGGAGTTCGGAGGGTGGGAGGAGTTCAGAAGGGGAACGGAGTCCAGGGGGAGGAAGAAGTTCACTGGAGGAGGAGTCTGAAAGGAGGAAGGAGTTCACAGAGGAGGAAGGAGTAAGGGGGCGATGTCCAGTTGAAAGTGCAAGGGACTCTGGAGTCGATGACTGCCTCCTTAGGAGTGAACTGAGGGTGGGCATGGTAGGAGGGAATGGTGAGAATGAGTGAGTGCAAAGTGAGCTGGGAGGGTGAGGGTGCAACAGCTGCGGTAGAGGGGACAGCGAGGGTGATTGGTAGGGACGCGGAGCCAGACATGGACCCTGGGGATGGGAGGGAGGAAGTTGGGGAGGCCAATGTGGAAAGGGTGAGATTCTTGGGAAGAAACGGAACATCTACATTCACCTGGACATTCCAGAAAGAAAAGGGTGGTGGCTGGTAGGTGACGGTAGGGAGCTGGAAGGTTTTGCCAGAGGGGTCAACAATGATGGGGCAAAGGTCATAGGTGACTGGGGGAGGGGAAAAGGACGGGGGAGCTGAAGACATACTTCACTACAACCACCTTGCAAAATTGAAAGCGAAAGGAGCTTTGTATTGGGCAGGAACAGTTGCTGCATGGGATTGCAATCAGTGGATGGACAGAGATGCAGGTCAGCTCAGATGGACAACTGAAAGAACCCCCAGCAGGCTGCATTAAAAATGCTCAAGACATTGAGATGAGTGCGATGGAAGAAGGATCTGTGTGCATGGCAGTGTGCTTGCATGAGGCTTCAAATGGCCCATCCACACACACACACACACACACACACACACACACACACACTTCTTCCTCCAGAATCACTTGTGGGCCAGCTACGTACAGCTGAACTGCTAGTGGCAGGGGAGGAGGGGGAGGGTGGATGCAGGGGTGAACTTGCAAAGCCTGTTAGTGAAGCTGAAGGACACCATTACACATTATTCAGTGAAAGTGAATATGTTTGCAGATTATAGTGATAAAATGTGTTCACCCATGCAACCACTTTGATCAGAATTTCTTAACTTTTCTAGACCTACCACCTCTTCTAGATACTGCCCTGACATCACAGCAGGGGTGGAGACAGCCTGTGCTTTGGTTGACCCGGTTGCTTGATGACTTGGGGACTTCTGGGTCCTCTGGAGATCCGAGGCCTTGGGGACCCTGGTTCACTTTGGCTGCCCTCCTGTGGGCCAACTGCTCCCTCTACAGTGACAGAGGGTGGGATTCAGGGGGGTCACAGGCAGAGAGGACTCAGAGGGAATGGACAGCCTCTGAGATTCCTAAGTGGATGACCTGGGGTATCCAGCTGCTGCTCCTCCTCCCTTTGGGTGCCTGAGGACCCCAGCCTGACTACTTGAGTGGAGGAGCACCTGGAGCACATCCAGGTGCCCTGTTCCCCCCTCACATTTCTACTGCAGGAACTCACCCATGGCTACAGCGCTGGAATGCAGGTCTGCGCACATCTCCATGTTCTGCTGGACCTGGGTCTCCATTCAGTCCGCCATCCTTCCCGTGGAGACCTCCAAAATAGTGCATGTGGGCATCAATTTATCAGAGAGCAGGCGGACACAGTCCAACTTGTGTACCACTCTGTTGAGGGCTTCCAACAGCTCTGCATGATATTCCCCTACCTTCTGCTGACTCTCCAAGATGAGTTGGAAGGCCGAATCCAGAGGCTCGTCATCTGACTCAGACCTCACAGATGCCTCTTCCCCAGCAGACCTCTGAGTCCCGGGGAACTTGGCTAAACCTGCTTCCCCCGTTACAGACATGTGTCCATGCGGTGACCACCAGATTGTGAACTCAAGCCTGTCTAGATCTAGGTGCTACCGAGGTGTGTGTCTCTGCGCTTGTGGAGGGTGTAGGTAAGTGCTGTGACGGGTCTTCCAGGCTGCTTATTTCCAGCTCTTCAATGGAGGAGGTGTCCTCTTGGCCAGAGGCGAGGACCTGGATGGAGCTGAGGGACTGGCTGGCTGAGGGTGTTGATCATTTTGCAGAGCTCGCTGTGAACCAAAGTAGAGATGATTAGTGCATGGCAACGGAGTCATAAACAGGAGAGAGAGCACTCACAGTTGCGTTGAGAGAGGGATGATGAGGTGCAGGAACCTCACGTGAATGTTCGCCACCGACCTCACCGTCGCTGCAGGCAAGGTCCACATCCTCACCAGTCAGCGACCAGTCAAAGTGAATGAGGGACCTAATGTGGGCCACTCCACCCCTGGTTTGGGACCTTGCCCTGCTGTTGTGAGCCAGCTTCTCCTGCATGAAAACAGGTGGAGAGAGTGTGAACAGGACACATGGCACTGCACAGAATATTTGTGTGGTGAGCGGAGCCATGGGCAGGATGAGAATATGAGCTCCAGAGCCTGATGGAGATGTGAGGGTGTATGTGAGAGTTAGTGTGTTGTTTCTTAAGGTGCAAGATCCCTGTGGATGTGTGTTGGATTTGGGAGTGAGTTGAGAGTGATAAGAGTGACCTACCCTGGCGGAATGGAAGAGACCATTCATCCTCTTGTTGTCTGTGACATCTTTTGATGATCTGTTTCTATCACTGCTTGCTTGTCCCTACAACCACACCCCCCCCGACTTCTCTCCCCCCACCCAACCCACCGCCCCCCCACACACACACACCTTAAACCAGCTTATATTTTACTCCTTTCCTATTTCTACTTAGTTCTGTCGAAGGGTCATGAGGACTCGAAATGTCAACTCTTTTCTTCTCTGCCGATGCTGCCAGACCTGCTGAGTTTTCCCAGGTAATTCTGTTTTTGTTCTGGATTTCCAGCATCCGCAGTTTTTTGTTTTTTGTTTTCATCCTCTTTCTGCACTGGGTAGCTGTCCTCTTTTGCAGGATGTTGGCGCTGACCACTGCTGGCCATGCTGGATTGGTAATCTTGCTTACTGACCTTCTCCCAGAACAGGGGTAGAGTTCATCGTGGCGGGTGTCCAGTAGGCGCTCAAGGAAGGCGGCACTAAATCTGGGGACAGCATGTTTTCCCTCTTTAGCAGCCATCAGTTCACAGCAGCTTCCTATCCCTTAAAGAGTGTTAGCTCTTTGCAGGGGTGGCCTTTAAATATGGCATCCGGTTTACTGAAGGACTGAGGTGACATCAGGACGGGCAAATGAGAGGACACCCTGGCAGATACCCAGTTTGTTTCCTGGGAATGCATGTTTAATGACGCAGGATTGGGACGATACGGTACGAAAATCCACCATTGTGGCCAGCAGGTAAAACATGCTTTTTCCAGCCTGCTACTGTACTTGGTGCAAATCTGGGGTGATTCCACCCAATGTTTCAGGAATATAAAGACCTCCCTCCTTTCTGCAACATTGATCCAGCCACACATTCATCTGTTCTATCCTTCTATTTCAATACTAGATGTGACACCAGCACTAATCCAAAGGATTATTACCTTTGAGGTCCTGCTTGCTGGTCTCCTTCTGAGCTCCCTAAATTCTGCCTGCAGGAATTGTCCTTTTTACCTGTGTTTTTGGTACTGATATGGACCATGACTTCTGGGTGTTCATCCTCCTCCCTCAGTGTTCTGCAGCCGTTCAGTGACAAACTTGGCCCCACCCTAAGGCAGACAACATGCCTTTCTGTATTCACATATGTGGCCACAGAAACAGCTGTCTGTTCCTCTATCTATAGACTCTCCTAAGACCATTGTTTTCCCAATCTTCCTTCTGCGACCTTCACCCCACTCACTCGTGCCTTGGTAAAGCTGAGCGACCCATGGTGCCATTGGCTTGGCTGTGGCTGCACTCCTGTTATAACACAGCAGTTGGTAAAGGCTGAGTTGTTTAATTCCCAGAGGGAAACTTGAAACAACTGTCATAACCTATGTTTTCAATTGGTATGCTTGAGATACAGCTCTGAATTCAGGAATAAGACCACCGAGTCTCAAGAGGGTTTTTATATAAAACTAAATTAAATATTTATTAATTTACAACAAATTAAACATGTACACGTGTACAGATTACTACCAGAATAACTTTTAAACAAATCCCCAAATTAATCACTCCCAGGTAAATTTCCACCAAGGCATCAGTAACTCATAGACTTTAAGCAGACACCAGGCAAAGCACATTTCACCATACAAAGTCAAAATGAGGTTCCTTGCAATTTGGTTCCTTTGCAGACACAGTTGGAGGCTTACAGGCTGGCTAGATCTTAAATGCCTCTGTCTTGCACACACAAACTCCTTTCTGTTTATACCTAGCTTTTCCTTTGAATATAAATTTTCCATTGTATCACCAGGCTTTTAACGTTACATCTCCTAACAATAATATGCTTTCGTTCCACCAATTTTATTAGTAAGATGAAAAATAATAAATGCATTGCTTGGCATCTTGTAGCTAGGTGCAAGATTTTACTTCCACTTTTGAATGCTTTATTCAACAAATGCAAATTTACACTTTACCTTCTATCCTCCTTACGTTTATCTAATTAACATCTCAATCAAAGCACTCAGACTAGCTGGCTTTCATCAAATTAAGACACACACATAGACACAGACCCCACTACAATTCCAATTTAAAAATAATTTCCAATAACATAATAGACATTAATATCTCTTAATGACAACTTCCCAGGTGAACCATCACTCTCACCAGCATTTAGAACTGAATGTCAGTTGGAAAGTGTGATGCACGCACTGAACTCTTACAATGGTCCTCCTTGATTGCCCAGAATTCACCCTGTCTCTCTGCTTATCCCTAATCTGCAGAGTAACCAGATCCAGAAATGTGCTATCCATGAAAACATGGTCTCGGGGATGCCAGCTGCTACTCAAGTTCTAAAACTCGAGCTGCTCCAGCTGATGACAATTCTGCACATGAATTAAAATGGACAACAGCAAATCACATGAGATTGAATGATCAAAATTGTGTTTCATACAAACCCCTCTGATTCCCCTCTCATCAACTTAGATGATGCCAAGATTGCGCATCAAGCATGCATGAAACTATTAGGAATCTACATTCAAAGTGATGTCAAATAGGATTACCAAGAACGTGAAATGCTTAGGAGAGCAAATGGAAGATTCACATGCTACGTTTTCTCCTGCATCACAACATATCTCAAATTGACCTATTCACTGAGTTCAATAGTTACATAAGACCCATTGTTGAGTATGCAGCACCTATTCGGAATGTTGGACTTATATATTTACTGTCTTGAAGATGTTAATGTACATAACGTTATTGGAAATTATTTTAAATTGGACTTGTAATAGGGCCTTTGTCTATGGGCATGAGTGTGTGTGTCTTAATTGGATTAAAGCCAGTTAGTCTGGGTGCTTTGATGTATAGCAGTTTTGAGATGTTAAATAGTAAGGAAGTTAAAGTAAAGAGTACATTTGCATTTTGTTGAATAAATCATTCAAAGAATGGGGGTGAAATCTTGCATTGAGCTAGGGAGACCAAGCAATATGTTTATCTTACTAATAAAATTGGTACTATGAAGGGGGTTTTATTGTTCAAAGGGCATGGTGATATAATGAGAATTTACATTCAAAGGGAAGGTTAGGTATGTAGAGAAAAAAGTTTTGTGTGTGAGTCAGAGGCATGGAAGATCTAAGCACCTGTAAGCCTACAACTGTGTGAAGGAACCAAATTGAAAGGAACTTCATTTTCAATTTGTAAGATAAAATGTGCTTTGCCTGGTGTCTGTTTAAATCTGTGAGTTATTGTTGCCTTGGAGAAGATTACCTGGGAATGATTAATTTGGGGATTTGTTTCAAAATTATTATATAGTAATTTGTAGACATGTGTATGTGTTTAAATTTGTTGTTAAATTAATAAATGTTTAATTTAATTTATATAAAAAACCTCCGGAGGCTTGGTGGTTTCATTTCTTAATTCAGAGCTGCATCTCAAATATACCAATTGAAAATATAGGTTATGACAGTTACTTAAAGTTTCCCTTTGGGATTTTAAATAACTCAGCCTTTATCAACTACTGTGTTATAACAATTGGGGGTTCTTGACAGGGTAATATTTGTAATTAAAAACAAAAAAACTGCGGATGCTGAAAATCCAAAACAAAAACAGAATTACCTGGAAAAACTCAGCAGGTCTGGCAGCATCGGCGGAGAAGAAAAGAGTTGACGTTTCGAGTCCTCATGACCCTTCAACAGAACTGAGTAATATCAGGAGAGGGGTGAAATATAAGCTGGTTAAAGGTTGGGGGGGGTGAGAGAAGTTGGGGGGGTGTGGTTGTAGGGACAAGCAAGCAGTGATAGGAGCAGATAATCAAAAGATGTCACAGACAAAAGAACAAAGAGGCGTTGAAGGTGATATTATCTAAACGAATGTGCTAATTAAGAATGGATGGCAGGACACTCAAGGTACAGCTCTAGTGGGGGGTGGGGTGGAAAGACTAACAGGGCATAAAAGGTATAGATTTAAAAATAATGGAAATAGGTGGGAAAAGAAAAATCTATATAAATTATTGGAAAAAACAAAAGGAAGGAGGAAGAAATGGAAAGGGGATGGGGATGGAGGAGGGAGTTCAAGATCTAAAGTTGTTGAATTCAATATTCAGTCCGGAAGGCTGTAAAGTGCCTAGTCGGAAGATGAGGTGCTATTCCTCCAGTTTGCGTGGAAGATGAGGTGCTGTTCCTCCAGTTTGCGTTGGGCGGTGCTGTTCCTCCAGTTTGTGTTGGGCTTAAGCACCTCATCTTCCAACTAGGCACTTTATAGCCTTCCGGACTGAATATTGAATTCAACAACTTTAGATCTTGCACTCCCTCCTCCATCCCCACCCCCTTTCCATTTCTATCTCCTTCCTTTTGTTTTTTCCAATAATTTATATAGATTTTTCTTTTCCCACCTATTTCCATTATTTTTAAATCTATACCTTTTATGCCCTGTTAGTCTTTCCACCCCACCCCCACTAGAGCTGTACCTTGAGTGTCTTGCCATCTATTGTTAATTAGCACATTCGTTTAGATAATATCACCACCTTCAACGCCTCTTTGTTCTTTTGTTTGTGACATCTTTTGATTATCTGCTCCTATCACTGCTTGCTTGTCCCTACAACCACACCCCCCAACTTCTCTCACCCCACCCTCCCACCCCACCTTAAACCAGCTTATATTTCACCCCTCTCCTGATATTACTCAGTTCTGTTGAAGGATCATGAGGACTCGAAACGTCAACTCTTTTCTTCCCCGCCGATGCTGCCAGACCTGCTGAGTTTTTCCAGGTAATTCTGTTTTTGTTTTTAATATTTGTAATTCCTTGATTGGTTTGGAATTGGTGAATCTTAAGGTTACGAGTACAAGAAGCACTTTGAATTCAGGAGTTGGTGAGGTTTTTTAGAAATGGTGAGACTGCAAGATGGCTCTGGAAATTGCTAAGACTTGTCTGGGAGTAGAAGAAAAAAGCTCTGATTGGCTTGCAAAAAATAGCCAAGAGTAAGATAATAGAGTTGGCAGACGTTAAAATTGGGGTTACCTGTGGGGGCCCAGGAAATCAGATATAATTAAAAGTATAGCACAGCATCTACAGTTGGAAGTGATACCTGACACCAGTGAGCCACAGCTGGAGATACTGAGACTTTAGTTTAAAATGAAGAGGCTTGAATTTGAACAAGGAAAGGAACTGAAAAAAATTGAATTGGAAGCAAAGGAAAAATAAATGATTTCTAAAGGGAGCAAGCAGAAAGGCAGGAGAAAGAAAAGAAACTGGAACTGGAATTTAAGGAAAAAGAGAACGAGAGAGAAAGAGAATACCTACCAAAAGGCTGGAAGTTAAAAAAAATCTCAGCTTCTGAGGAGAGTTCTGATGATGAAGAAACCTTTAACCATAAACCCTGTGGGGAGATGTTTAGATTTGTACAAGCTCTTCCAAAGTTTGAGGAAAAAGATGTTGAAGCATTCTTTATTTCATTTGAGAAGATAGCTAAACAGATGAAATGGGCACAGGAGTATTACACATTATTCTTACAGTCTAAGTCGCTGGGTAGAGCGCATGAGGTATATGCTTCGCTGTCTATAGAATTATCGGTGAAAAGAGCTATTTTGAGTGCATTTTTAAAATTTCATTCGTGGGATGAGGGCATTGCTGGCTAGGTCAGCATTTATTTCCCATCCCTAATTTAAGAGTCAACCACATTGCTGTGAGTCTGGAGTCACATGCAGGCCAGACCAGATAAGGACAGCAGATTTCCTCCCCTAAAAGGCATTAGTGAACCAAACAGGTTTTTACAACAATCGACAATGGTTTCATGGTCATCATTAGACTTTTAATTCCACATTTTTATTGAATTCAAATCCCACCATCTGCCTTGGCAGGCTTCGCATGCAGGTCCTCAGAGCATTACCCTGGGTCTCTGGATTACTAGTCCAGCAACAACACTATACCATCCCTGGGAATTGGTTCCTGAAGCATACAGACAGAAATTTAGGAACTTGAGAAAACTGCCTGGGCAAACTTATATTGAGTTTGAAAGAGTAAAACAAAGTAATTTTGACTGGTGGAGACAGGCATTAAAAATAGAGACAACATATGCAGCTCTTAGGGGAGAAATTCTTTTGGAAGAATTTAAAGACTCAGCCCCTTTGGTAGTGAGAACTCATGTGGAGGAACAGAGGGTTCAAACTGGAAGACAAACAGAGATAGCTGATGATTATGAGTTAGTTCACAGAGCTAAACTTCCTTTTCATCACACTTTCAAATCGGAAAAGGATAGAAAGTGGAAAGGTAGGTAGTCAGGGAAGAGAAGGAGTGGCTGGGAATTCCCAGCAAGTTTTTTCTCAGAGTAAAAAGGAAGATGCTGAGGGTAGGAGTTACATTCAAAAATTGGGGTGTTTTCATTATAATAAAATGGGGCACACAAAGTTAGTCTGTTGGAAATTACTGGGAAAATCTGTTGGAATTATTCTGCAAGTAAAAGTACTCTGGGTTCTGAGGTTCAGGCACAGGAAAACCAATGGCTTGTGTACAAGTAAATCAGTGGTAGGTAAAGAAGTGGGAATATGTTCACAATTTACTTGAAAATTCTGAGGAGTAGGTTGCAGAAATGTTTAAAGGCTTTGTGTGTGAAGGGAAAGTCTTCCCATGTGTTCAGGGTGGAGTAGGGAAAGATCTTAAAATTTTAAGAGACGGAGGGGCTAATCAATCTTGTGATGTTTCTGAGATAGTGATATTTCTTGTTCAGAGAGAGTATTGCAGGACCAGGTAATAATAAGTGGGGTTCATGGAGATGCGAAATCTATTCAGTTGTGGAACGTAAATTTAAAGAGCAAAAGGACGACAGGTGAAGTTATTGTTCAAGTAGTGGAAAAATTGCCCATTGCAAGGGTTCAATTTATCTTGGGTAATGATACAGTTGGGTTAAATGTGGGTGATGCCTAAGGTAGTTGAGCAGCCTGTAGAAGTGTATTCAACAGAGGTGTTGCAAAAGGAGCATCTTGGATTGTTTCCTGATTGTGTGATAATGAGATCTCAGGAGGAAAGATTACAGGGCAATTCAGCTGAAGTGTTTAATTCAAGGAGGTTAGTGGAGTTACAGAAAAATGAGTTGCAATTAAAGCAGTTATATCAGAAAGCTTATTCAGAAACAGAAGCAAAATGTATTCCAGTATGTACCTTAAGGGAGGTATTTTATTGAGAAAATGGAGGCCAGATCATATCTCAGCAAATGAAAGCTGGAGTAAGGTGCATCAGATTGTTATCCCATTAGGGTATAGAAATGAGATTCTGAGGATTGCTCATAAAATTCCAATGGGGGGACATTTAGGAATTAGGAAAACACAGGAAAAGATACAGAGGGTTTTTTTTCGGCCAGGATTGCATAGGGATGTAGTCAAATTCTGTAGAAACTGTCATACATTTCAAGTAACAGGGAAACCACAAGCAGTGATTAATCTGGCACCTTTAATCCCAATACCAGCATTTGAAGATCCTTTTACTAGGGTTATGACTGATTGTGTCGGACCCCTCCCTAAGACTAAAAATGTAAATCAGTACTTACTAACAATAATGGATGTATCTACCCAGGTTTCCTGAAGCGATACCTTTAAGAAATATTATAACTAGGATGATTGTGGAGGAGTTAATTACATTTTTTTACAAGATTTGGTTTACCTAAGGGAATATAATCAGATCAGGGGTCAAATTTCATGTCACAGCTGTTTAAGGAAGTAATGAACAATTTGGGGGTAAAACAGTTCAAGTCAACAGCTTATCATCCAGAGTCACAAGGGGCTTTGGAAAGATGGCATCAAACTTTAAAAACTATGATGAGAGCATACTGTCCGGATTATCCACAAGACTGGGATAAAGGAATTCCATTTTTGTTATTTGCAATTAGAGACGCTCCTAATGCATCGACTGGTTTTAGTCCTTTTGAACTAGTTTATGATCATGAGGTAAGGGGACCACTGAAATTAATTCATGAGAAATTGGTGGGTCAAAATTCAGAAACTATTCTCTTCGATTACATATCACATTTCAGGGAAAGATTGAACAGAACATGTGAGTTGGCTAGGCACCATTTAAAGATCACACAGCAAGTGATCAAAGTGAAGGCAGATAAGAAAATTAAAGCTCGCAGTTTTGTTTCTGGAGAGAAATTATTAGTTTTGTTACCAGTACTAGGTGATTCATTAAATGCAAGATTTAGTGGGCCTAACAGGATTGAAAAGAAATTGAGTGAAGTAAATTATTTAATAAATACTCCAGATAGAAGAAAGAGGCAGAGGGTGTGTCATGTGAATATGCTTAAAAAGTACTTTAACAGGGAAGAGGAACAAAAAGAGTTATTAATGATGGTGGATGATGAGAAATTGGTAGAAGTGCAGGACTCTGAAATTGATTTTCCTCTAATCAAATTGGATAATGATGGAGTGCTTGAAAATTTAAATGAAATATTGAGTTACCTTCCAAGCAAGTGTCAGTGATTTGGAAAAGCTATTGCAGTCACACAAACCTATTTGTGGGAATAAATTGGGAAAGACATATTTAGCGATAAATGTATATCACAAGTACAAAAAGAAATTGATTTCATGCTTCAAAATGATATAATTGAGTCTAGCTGCAGTAACTGGAGTTCGCCTATTGTGCTGGTACCGAAACTGTATGGAACACAAAGACTGTGTGTAGACTATCAAAAGGTGAATGTGGTGACAAAAGTGGATTCATATCCCATACCACAGTTGGAAAATTGCATTGAGAAAGTGGGATATCGAAATTTATCACAAAGATTGACTTACTAAAAGGAAATCGGCAGGTACCGTTGTCAGAGAGAGTGAAGGAGATATCAGCTTTTGTGATGCTAAATAGACTATATCAGTTTAACGTCATGCCATTTGGTATGAAGAATGCACCTGCGACATTTCAAGACTGACAAACAAAGTAATTGCAGGTCTAAGCAATTGTGCTGTTTATAGTGATGATTTAATAGTTTTCAGTCCTACGTGGAAGAAGCATTTACAGCATCTGGGAGGATTATTTTCTCAATTACAAGAAGCTAATTTGGTGATGAACTTGGCTAAAGGTGAATTTGTAAAAGCACAAGATATGTATCTAGGCCATACCATTGGACATGGTAAGGTGGCTCCGAGAGATATCAAAGTCAGGGCTATCGTGCCTACAACAAAACGAGAAGCTTTGAGAATTCACTGGAAATTTGTACCAAATTTTAGCAGTATGGTTGCTCCACTGACTGAATTATTAAAAAAGAACAAGGGCCAGAATTTTTAGCTCGGTAGGTGGGCGCGTGCCCGACCCAACCGAGCGTGAAATTATGCGCATTGAGGTCGGCTGAGCATGCCAATATTAATGCATAGTCGCACGATGGTTCAGTCAGTGCCGTCGGTGTGCACTGGAACCAGCAGTGCGACCACTGACAATTAAAAGGCATATTAAGGCCATTAAGTTACCAATTGTCCTGAATTTTCACTGCCTGTTCAACCTGACGGTTGACAGGCAGGCGAAAAGGCCAAGCGGCCTTTGCATTTTTTTTTGAAAGTCTCGTCCATGGGCAGGATGAAGTTTCTAAAAGTAAATACCAATGAAATAAAAACTTGAATTTTTAATTAAAAACATATCCCTGCTCATGTGATGGATTCATACAGGGGACATGTTTTATTAAATTTTTCTGATGTTTAATAATGTTTTCAATGTTTTCTTCATTATCCTGAGGCAGCTCCATGGCTCAAGGAGATTACTTTTTCACACGCATGTGTGAAGTGCGTGCTAGGCCGGCTTGCACTCCTCCCCCTGCCCGCACAGGCAGCGCTCAGAGTTGCCGCTTGCATATCACACTGGGCGGGCCTTAATTAGCCCATCAGCATGAAATTGCGGTGCGCTATGGATCGTGGTTGGCGGTCAGCTTTCCAACCGCCCCTGCCCACCCCCACTGATCCCACACGCCAAGGGCAAAATCCTGCCCAAGAAGTTTCAATGGACACTGGAGTGTCAGAAGTCATTTCATGGTTTGAAAACTGTATTAATGACAACACCAGTTTTGACAGTACCCAATTATGCCAAGCAATTCAAATTAGACCATAAGACAATAAGACATAGGAGCAGAAATTAGGCCATTCGGCCCATCGAGTCTGCTTCGCCATTCAGTCATGGCTGATAAGTTTCTCAACCACATTCTCCCGCCTTCTCCCCGTAACCTTTGATCCCCTTACCAATCAAGAACCTATCTATCTCCGTCTTAAATACACTCTATGACCTGGCCTCCACAGCCTTCTGTGGCAATGAATTCCATAGATTCACCACTCTCTGGCTAAAGAAGTTTCTCCTCATCTCTGTTCTAAAAGGTCTTCCCTTTACTCTGAGGCTGTGCCCTCGGGTCCTAGTCTCTCCTACTAATGGAAACATCTTCCCTCCATCCACTCTATCCAGGCCTTTCAGTATTCTGTAAGTTTCAATCAGATCCCCCCCTCATCCTTCTAAACTCCATCGAGTATAGACCCAGATTCCTCAAACGTTCCTCATATGTTAAGCTTTTCATTCCTGGGATCATTCTCGTGAACCTCCTCTGGACCCTCCTCCAGGGCCAGCACATCCTTCCTGGGATATGGGGCCCAAAATTGCTCACAATATTGTAAAGGTGGTCTGACCAGAGCCTTAAAAAGCCTCAGCAGCACATCCCTGCTTTTATATTCTAGTCCTCTCGAAATAAATGCCAATCCAAGAGATGATAACATAATTAAGGGTGCAGATGGGTTGACAATGCAGATTTAGACTTCATTAAAATCCATATAAACTACAAACAATTGTTCCAAGAAATATTAGCTGCTAGTAACAGCCGACACTGTTGATGCAGCTGAGATCATCTGAACTATGGCTGGGTGATAGGAAACAGAGCCTGTGTATTATATGCCAAGAAGCCAAAAGTTTTAGGTGACTTGCACTACAACTTTGTGATTTATATTGCATAGATCATAAAATGCACAGCCCAGAAACAAACTATTCAGCCCAACTGCTTCACGCCAGCATTTATTTACCATGCAAGTCTCTTTGCATCCTTCCTATATAACCCTATCTGTATGCCCTGCTTCATCCCTCATGTTTCTGGTTTCCCCCATGTTGATTTAATATCTCATCTTAAGGAAAATACCTCCAGCGATGCTGGTAGAGTTGGCCTCAACTGCGTCCTTATGCTGAAGTGGGGTTTGAACTTAACTTTCTGACCCTGAGCTGAGCCAAGAGTACAACTAACTGAGCCAAGCTAACCACTGAATTTTCATACACAAATTCTCAAAAAGTACATAATTCAGTTTCACTTTATTGTCCATACAGAAATTCATTTCCAGTGCTAAGACCAAAGCAAAATACTGCGGATGCTGGATGTCTGAAATAAAAACACAAATTACTGGAAAACTCAGCAGGCCTAGCAGCATCTGTGGAGACAGAAACAGAGTTAATGTTGCAAATACGTACGACCCTTCTTCACAGCAATTCAATATTCTAGATCCATCTTTTGTTTCTTTACTCATTCCAATACCACAACTTGTGAATCATCACTTTTGTCGTTTCATCTTTCCTGCCTTGTACCAATCAGACCTTCTCTTTGTTCTCATCTCCCCTCACCTCGTGTCTAATACTTAAGTAAAACCGGATGCATCCTTAACTTTTTCCCAGTTCTGATGAAAGGTCATCAACTGGAAGTGTCAACCATTTCTCACTCCACAAAATTGCCTGATCTGATTAGTGTTTACATTTACAAGAGCAATTACTGTGGATGCTAGGATGTTGAATTTATTTCACAGTCCCCCAACACACTACAACTGCCTCGGTAGCACCACTACTGACCGAGCTGGCCTAGTCCTAAATGACATAGCTGCTGATTGGGTCTGTGGCAGGTGGTGAGGGAGCCAAGAGGGAAAAACATACTTGACCTCATCCTCACCAGTCTGCTTGCCGCAGATGCATCTGCTCATGACAGTATCAGTAGGAGTAAACACTGCACAGTCTTCACGGAGACAAAGTCCCGCCTTCACATTGAGGATACCCTCCATCGTGTTGTGTGACACTACCACTGTGCTAAATGGGATAGATTTTGAACAGATCTAGCAACTCAAGACTGGGCATCCATGAGGTGCTGTGGGCCATCAGCAGCAGCAAAATAATACTCTAACAAAATCTGTAACCTCATGGCCTGGCATATACCCACTCTACCATTACTACCAACCCAGTGGATCAGCACTGTTTCATTGAAGGGTGCAGGAGGGCATGTCAGGAGCAGCAACATGCATACCTAAGCATGTGGTGTCAACCTGGTGAAGCTACAGCACAGGACTATTTGCAAGCCAAACAGATTAAGCAGCAAGCCGTAGACTGAGCTAAGTGATTCCACAACCAATAGATTAAACCTAAGTTCTGCAGTCCTGCCACATCCAGTCATTAAGGCTGGTGGACAATTAAACAACTCTTTGGAGGTGGCAGCTCCACAAATATCCCCATCCTCAATGATGGAGGAGTCCAGCACATCAGAAAAAGATAAGGCTGAAGCATTTGCAACCATCTTCAGCCAGAAGTGCCGAGTGGATGATACACCTTAGCCTTCTCCAGGAAGTCTCCAGGTGCCAGTCTTCAGCCACTTTGATTCACTCCATGTGATGCCAAGAAACGGCTGAAAGCACTGGATACTGCAAAGGCTATGAGCATGACAACATTCCGGCAACAGTACTGAAGACTTGTGCTCCAGAACTTGCCGTGCCCTTAGTCAAGCTGTTCCAGTACAGCTACAACACTGGCATCTATCCGGCAATGTGGAAAATTGCCCAGGTTATGTCCTGTACACAAAAAGCAGGGCCAATCCAACACAGCCAATTACCACCCCTTCAGTTACTCTCTATCATCAGGAAAGTGATGGAAGGGATCATCAACAGTGCTATCAAGTGGCACTTACTCAGCAATAACCTGCTCGCTGATGCCCAGTTTGGATTTCACCAGGGTCACTCAGCTACTGACCTCATTACAGTTTGGTTCAAACATGGACAAAAGAGCTGAACTTCAGAAGAGAGTTCAGAATGACTGCCCTTGACATTAAGGCAGCATTTGACCAAGTGTGGCATCAAGGAGCCCTGTGAAAATCAGAATCAATGGAATTCAGGGATTGGGGGTGGCGCAGGGGGAGGAGGAGGAAGAAACTCTCCGCTGGCTGGAGTGGTAACCTACCACAAAGGAAGGTGGTTGTGGTTGTTGGAGGTCTTAAGAACATATGAATTAGGAGTAGGAGTAGGCCAGTCGGCCCCTCGAGCCTGCTCCACCATTCAACAAGATAACAGCTGATCTGAATGTAACCTTCCTGCCTACCCCAGGATAACCCTTCACCCCTTTGTTAAATCTAGAATCTATCTAGCTCTGCCTTAAAAATATTGAAAGACTCTGCTTCCATCACCTTTTGAGGGCGAGAGTTCAAAAGACCCTCAACCCTCAAAAAAATCTCACCTGTATTAAATAAAAGGCCCCTTATTTTTAAAAAGTGACCCATTGTTCTAGATTCTCCCACAAGAGGAAACATCCTCTCCCCATAAACCCTGTCAAGACCCCTCAGAATCATCACTGCAGGAATTCCTTAGGGTAGTGTCCTCTGCCCAACCATCTTCAGCTGATTCATCAATGACCTTCCTTCCATCATAAATTCAGAAGTGGGGATGTTCATTGATGATTGCACAATGTTCAGCACCATTCATGACTCCTCAAATACTGGAGCAGTCCATGTCCAAATTCAGCAAGACCTGGAGAATATCCAGGCTTGGGCTGGCACGTGGCAAGTAACATTCACGCCACACAATGCCAGGCAATGACCATCTCTAAAAAGAGAGAATCTAACCATCACCCCTTGACATTCAATCGTTGGCTTTTGATGCAAGCAATATAGGCATTGGGGCTGTACTGTTACAAGATGACACTGGAATTGAAAAACCGGTCAGGTATTTTTCACAGAAGCTGAATGTACAACAGAGAAGATATTCAACGATCGAAAAAGAGACCTTGTGTTTGGTTTTAGCATTGTAGCATTTTGAAATTTACGTTGCCAACAATTCATCAGAAACAATTATTTATACAGACCACAATCCTTCCAAGTTTTTGGACAAATTTTGAGACAAGTCTTTAAGGTGGAGTCTATTATTACAACCATTTAATTTGCGGGTTATAGATGTTGCTGGTAAAGAAAATCTGTTCACAGATGCGTTATCAAGAGTTTAAAGCTTAAAGGAAAATTGGACATTTTAAAAAAAACCTGGAAGCTGAACTGGAATGATTTCCGTTGATAACAATATGTACACAAGTCCTTGGTACGTTAATGCATGCATCTGATAGTGAGATGCATTATTAAAAAGTAAAGCCATCTTTTAGAATTATGACGGTTCATTTTTCGATAGGCCGGGGGACATTATGAGGATATTAATGTATATAATGTTATTGGAAATTATTTTTAAATTGGACTTGTAGTAGGGTATGTGTCTGTGGGTGTGAGAATGTGTCTTAATTGGATTAAAGCCAGCTAGTCTGGGTGCTTTGATATAAAGTAGCTTTGAGATGTAAAAGCAGTAAGGTAGAGGGAACATTTGCGTTTTATTGAATAAACCATTGAAAGACTTGGGGTGAAATCTTGCACCTAGTTAGGAGACACCAAGCAATATCACTAATAAAATTGGTACTAAGAAAGGGGATTTATTGTCAGAAGAGGTGGAGTTCAAAGGGCCTGGTGGTACAGTGAGAACTTACATTCAAAGGGAAGGTTAGGTAGATACAGAAAAGAGTTTTGGTGTGTGAGTCAGAGGCATGGAAGATCTAAGCCGCTCGTAAGCCTACAACTGCCTGCGAAGGAACCAAACTGAAAGGAACATCATTTTGAACTCATAAGATAAAATGAGCTTTGCCTGATGTCTTAAAGCCTATGGACTTTTGCCCTTGACGGGTGGGCTTTGCGGGGTGGGTGGGGGCAGTTGGAAATCCAACCACCACCTGTGATTGGCATGGCACTGCAATTTTATGCTGGTGGGCCTGCCCAGCGTGAAAGGCAGCTGGGGAAGCTCTGAGAAGGGGCGCGCGGGTGAGTGTGGGGACATGATGTCCGCTGGGTCCAATGGCGACCTAGCAGCCGATTCAAAAGCGGCCCAGGCAGCCCTTGGAAGGCTGCAGTGGAAGGATGCTGAAGTGTTAATGGATTCCACAGCAGGTGGGAGAGCAGGTCAGCGGGTCCATTGGCTCCGCATTTCTCCTTGCTGCTGTCTTGGAGAAGGTGGCAGCCAAGAGGGAAACCCTTGTCCCCAGAGAAGGGAGGAGGAGGACCCCGCACTTCACCAAAAAGGCCTGAGAGGAGGTGGCATCTAGGATGAGCAGCCACGACATGGTGAGACACACATGGGTGCAGTGCCAGAAGCACTTCAACGATCTGCTGCAATTGGGAAGGGTGAGTACCATGTTGGCGCAGGTCAGTGTGCAGAACAGTTAAGGGCTGGCCATCCCCCTGTGGACCTAAGGGGTGTTAGAGTGTGAGTGGCAACTGTCAATGACGCCAAAGCTGGCCAAAAGGGTGAGCCCTGGCTGCATGGACTGCGTGCCTTGCATCTTAAGGGCCACAAATTGGCTGAGCCCTGCCAGGTGTTCCTCAGCTGGAGTTGGCCAGGCTGCAATGGCGATGCAGTTACAGAGTGCACTAATCAATGCTCCTCTATCCTTTCAGGAGAAGCCATCCCATAACAATCTTGAGAGGTTGCGGACTGGCAGGGGACCTCCACAGCTCCTAATCCTGATGCGCTATGAGCAGGGGGCACTGGAGCTCAAGAGGCAGCATGCACCTCAGTCAACCGGCTGTGGTGAGGTTGGGGTGTCAGAGGAAGGTAGGAGTACAGTATACTGAGGTAAGAATGTCGGCTATTGTAGCTTGTCTCTATATTGATGTGAGCCTTGAAACTGGAGTTCCCGTGGATAATTGAAAGATGAGGGGACCATGATGCAGACATCTTTTGTCTCACCAGGGTGCCTGGCATGCACAGTGACAGTGTCATGACTTAAACTAATGATATGTCCTTCTTCTCCCTTTTAGGCTCACCATGAGACCCTGAAGGCCCACCCCTGACCCCGGAGGACCACCATGCTCAGCACACACCTGTGTCACACCCTCTCTGTCAAGCAGGCACCAGCGCAGATACCAGCACCTCGGTGGGCGTAAGATTGTCGTCTAGTATCTTGGTGCACATTGGTGAGGGCACTTCACGCTCGCTTGAGGTGCAAGCGGAGGCAGAGAGTGCCCAGGGCGCCAGCAGTCAGAGGACTGCTGAGGACCAGGACAATGCTTAGTCGATGACTGATGATGGGCCACAGGAGTCATCCATTAGGCAGCAGATGCTGGAAGTCCAGGAGGATCTGGCGGAGACACATGAGGTAATGTGTGCCATGATGTCTGTTTGGGAGGAGACACTGCAGTGCATGGCCACTGCATTGAGCCTCATGGTCAAGCACAATGCCTCCTCCATGGAGACAGTGGCAACTCATGGAGAGGCTACTCCAGGGACACAATCAAAGGTCCCTGAGGATGCACTCGGACCTGAAAGCCCACACACCAGCAGTGACCCCAGCTGGTTAGTTTCAGTGTGGGAGATGGACTGGACATCCAGTATCCCAGCTAGATGCCTGTCCATCAGTAGTGAGCAGGGAGGTCCAAAGCGACTTCACATTGGCGCAAGAGCTGCCTGTGGGCTCCTCTCAGGACATTCCAGATGACGCCAGCAGCTCTTCCACGCCGCTGCCAGTGACCGTAGCATCTGATGAGGCTGCAGTGACTGGGGAGATGCCAGCCATTGCACTGGACGCTCCCTCCCAGGCAGGACCTTTACAGGCTTCACAGGCCAGAGACAGCAGAGTCAGCAGGCTGCCTCCAATGCCAGTGCCAGTGAAGGGGGAAGCACCTAGATGTAGCACCCACAAATGTAAATGTAAAGCACATTAAGCACAGGATGGACTTATCATGAGTTATATTTTGTTCCCCCATTTTGCTTTAGCTTTATTAATGGTGTGATTATGAACACCAGTTTTTATTCATTTCAGTTCTGTTTTACGTGCACAATTGAATCTGATTTTATTTGTGCTACTGGACTCTGTATGCTTCATTTGTTCTGTAGGTGCAGGGTAAGCCATTATGTCATGATGGACATGTGTCTCCTGAAACCTTATTGCACAGGCACAGAATGTATGTTGGTGGCCAAGGAAATGCTCCTCTCTGGGATCGGGTATGGAGCCTGCAGTCCTCGCATGTGATGGTGGTTCTTATTTGGTAGGCTAGCTGAAGGAGCATCGTATCAAAGCATCCCAGTATCCCTGCCTCCCTGGAGGTTACCCAGGTCAGCGTCCATGCCCTCAGCATTCTCCTCACCATGCTCGTCCTCGGACTCACTACTGGACTCATCATCTGTGGCCTGCGCAGCTGCCTCAAGATCCTCTTCCTCCACTGGGTCCCCCCTTGCCAGTGCCAGATTGTGCAGAGTGCAACATACAACCACTATCAGTGACACGTGCTCTGGAGGGTACTGCAGTGTGCTCCCTGAACGATCCAGGTATCAGAAGCACATTTTGAGAAGAGCTATGGTTTTCTCTACCACCACCCTTGTGGAGGCATGGCTCCTGTTGTATCACTGCTAGGCCTTTGTTCTTGGATGATGGGGAGGCATCATGAGCCACCTTTTCAGGAGATAGCCCTTGTCAACCAGCAGCCATCCATCCAGTCGGGCTGGAGCACTGAAGAGCCTTGGGATCTGGGAGTGTCTCAGGATCTAAGCATCTGCAGACTTGCAGAATCTTTATTTTGTGATCACACACTATCATGGAGTGGAATCCCTCCCTGTTGACAAAAGCACCCGGCTGACCCACTGGCACCTTGATGGCAACATGTGTGCAGTCGATGGCAACCTGGACACGGGAACCCAGCAATCACCGCAAAGCCTCTGGGTCTCTCGGCCTGGCAGGCCTCGTCCATACAGTAATGTAAGAAAATCAATGCACGCCTGAACAGAGCTTCTGTCACCAGTTTGATGCAACTATAGACAGCTGATTGGGAGACTCCACACAGATCCCCCACTGACCCCTGGAAAGAGCTGGAGGCTTAGAAGTTGAGGGCCACTGTGACCTTCAGAGCCACTGGAATGGGGTGTCCACCCACAGTTGGAGCTGATTGTAGGCCTGATCATCTGACAATTGGAGGTCACTGTCTCCCTTGAGAGATGGAGCCTCCATCGGCATTGCGCCTCAGACACATTGAGGTTGTTGCATCACCACCTGTAAACCCTGGCAGCAGGATAGTGCCATCTTCTGTTATCCCTTCTACCTTGGACTGCCAGCTGGGCCTGCTTTCCTTGTGCCTGCACCTCTCCTCCCACAGGTCACTCCTCAGGAAGCTGCACCTGGCCTCCTCTCTTTTCTGCCCTTTTCTTCCTCCTCAGAGGAGGTGCCACCAGTGGAGACCACAATCCCCATTACCAGGGTTATGAAAGGCTGTCTGATACCTGGTTGGGCCCACATGGTCTGAATACTCCAGGGGCCTGGAAGGCACCAAAGAGTATTGAAATGAAGCCTAGAAATCTCAGAATGCAGCTCTGAAGCAAGATGAAGCTGTCCAGTTCACAAAATCAACCAGCAGTACACGATCTCCAAGACTCCTCACAACTCAAATTGACAATGCTGCTGACCCTTCTTATCCAGCCTGTGGATGAGCTTTTGCAAATTGTGACCCAATCAGAGTTATATCTTCTTCCAAAAAAGATTTAGCCATAGATACAGCCATTTTTGCAGTCTCACCACTTCAAAAATACCTCACACCCACTCCTGAATTTAAAGTGTTTCTTATTCTCGTAACCTTAAGATTCACCAATCCAAAAATATCAAGGAACTTCAAATATATCCTGCTAAGAGCCCCCAAATATTATGACACAGCTGATGGTAAAAGCTGAGTTGTTCAAATCCCAGAAGGAAACTTGAAATAACTGTCATAGTTGATGTTTGCAATTTGTATGTTTCGAGATGCAGGCTTTGAATTCAGTAGTGATAAGACCGCCAAATCTGAAGCAGTTTTTTATAAAACTAAATTAAGCATTTATTAATACAAGAAAGATTGTAAACACATACATATGTCTACAAAATTATGACTCGTTATAACTACAAAAATCCCCTCAATTAATCTGACTCTCAGTTACACCCTCTTTAAGGCAACAATAAATCTCATAAATTTAAACAGACATCTGGCAGAGCACACCCTGGACATTCAAAATGAGTTTCTTTCAGCTCTGGGTCCTTGCAAACAGCAGCTTGAAGCTTACAGGCTGGAGGTTTCTCACACTTGTTAGATCTTAAAATGCCTCTACCTTACACCAATTTTCTTTCTCCTTTTACACATATCTTTTCCTTTGAATGTAAATTTTCCATTGTATCACTAGGCTTTTAACTTTACCTCTTCTAACGATAACATCCTTTCATCCCACCAATTTCATTAGTAAACTGAAAATAATGTGTCTTCTAGCAAGGTGCAATATTTCACCCACAGTCTTGATTGTTTTTTTTTAAACAAATGCAGATTTACACTTTATCTTCTACCCTCCTTAAGTTTACCAAATTCCCATCTCAAAACTACTATACATCAAAGCACCCAGACTAGCTGGCTTTAATCCAATTAAGACACACACAGAAACACACCTAGACACAGATCCCACTAGAACTCTATTTTAAAAATAATTTCCAATAACATTATTATATCTTCTTGACAATTGGTTTTAATTTTCCAAAACTCCCTAGATTCGGGGAAGGTCCCACTTGATTAAAAGATAGCAAATGTAACTCCATTATTCAGTAAGGGAGGGAGACAGAAGGCAGGAAACTACGGGCCAGTTAGCTTAACATCTGTCACAGGGAAAATGTTAGAAGCTATTATTAAAGAAACTATAGCAGGGCATTTGGATAAGTTCAAGGTAATTCGGCAGTTTCAATATGGTTTTGTGAAAGGGAAATCATGTTTAACCAACTTATTGGAGTTCTTTGAAGAAGTAACATGTGCTGTGGATAAAGAAGAACCGGTGGATGTACTGTACTCAGATTTCCAGAAGGCATTTGATTATGCGCCACATTGAAGATTATTGAGCAAATAAAAGCTCATGGTATAGGGAGTAACATATTGGCATGGATAGAACATTGGCTGGCTAACAGGAAGCAGAGAGTAGGCATAAATGGGTCTTTTTCAGGTTGGCAAGATGTAACAAGTGGTGAGCTTGGACCTCAACTGTTTACAATTATATAAATGACTTGGATGAAGGATGGATGGATGGGATGGTTGCCAAGTTTTCTGATGACATAAAGAGAGGGAGGAAGGTAAGATGTGAAGAGGACACAAGGAGGCTACAAAAAGATATAGATAGGTTAAGTGATTGGTCAAAGATCTGGCAAATGGAGTATTATGTGGGAAAATGTGAAATTGTCAATTTTGGAAGAAAGAATAAAAAAGAAGCATATTAACTAAATGGTGAGAGATTGCAGAACTCTGAGATGCAGAGGGATCTGGGTGTCTTGGAACACAAATCACAAAAGGCTAGAATGCAGGTGCAGCAAGTAATTAGGAAAGCTAATAGAATGTTATCATTTATTGCAAGGGAAATTAAATACAAAAATAGGGAGGATATGCTTCAGTTATACAGTACACTAGTGAGACCACATCAGGAGTACTGTGTACAGTATTGGTCACCTTATTTAAGAAAGGATGTAAATGCATTGGAAGCAGTTCAGAGAAGGTTTACCAGACTAATACCTGGAACAGACGGGTTGTCTTATGAGGAAAGATTGGACAGGCTGGGCTTGTATCCAGTGGCGTTTAGAAGAGTAAGAGGCAATTTATTGACACAAGTAAGATCCTGAGATGTCTTGACAGGGTGGGTGCGGAGAGGATGTTTCCTCTTGTGTAAGAATCTAGAACTAGAGGGTCACTGTTTAAAAATAAGGGGGTCACTCATTTAAAATGGAGATGAGGCAAAATTTTATCTCGAGATAGGTTAAGTGATTGGTCAAAGATCTGGCAAGTGGAGTATAATGTCATGAGTATTTGGAACTCTCTTCATGAAAAGGCGGTGGAAGGAGAATCTTTGAATAATTTTAAGGTAGAGGTGGATAGATTCTTGGTAAACAAGGGGTGATAGGTTATCGGGGTGGGTGAGATGCAGAATTGGGGTTACAATCAGATCAGCATGATCTTATTAAATGGCGAAGCAGGCTTGAGGTGCCGAATGGTCTATTCCTGTTCCTTGTTCGTATGTTCGTATGATCTGATCAGGGAATTCAGAGCAAAGCATCTTAATCTTAAAATTAGAGCTGGGTGAAATGAGTTAGCACTTTCTCCACACAATGACTAGTAGAAATCTGGAACTCTCTGATACGGACCCTTCTTGCACCATTAGTTGCTGCTTCAAAAAAAGTGTCGAAATTTTACTGTCAATTAACACCATTACCTGTTACACAAGGTCAATAGCAATCACAGACACAGATGAAATACAATAAGTTGAGATGGGAAGTGAAGAGGAAAATAAGATCGGCAAAGAGAGAATATGAGAATAGAATGGCAGTCACCATAAAGGGGAACCCAAAAATCTTCTGCTGGCATGCAAAATCTAAGTGGGTAATAGGAGGTGGAGTGGTATTAGGGACAAATAGGATGATACATGCTTAGAAGTGCAGGACTAGTCCAGAATACTTAATGAGTACTTTGTATCAGTGGTTACTAGGTACAGGATCCTGGCAAAATTCAGTGGAAGTGAAGATGGTAGAGATAATGGATTAGGTGAAAATTGATTGGCAAGAATGTACTGGAAGGCTGAAACAAAAACAGAAAGTACTGGAAAAATTCAGCAGGTCTGACAGCATCTGTGGAGAGAAAAAGAAACAGAGTAAACATTTCGAGTCCATCTTCTTCAGAACTGGGAGGCTGCCTATGTTTAGAATGTACAAGTCATTTGGTCACTTACATTCCAGGTTGCTAAAAAAAGTGGGGTTAGAGATAGCAGAAGCGCTTGTGATCATCTTCCAATCTTCCCTAGATACAGAGGTGCCAGAGGACTGGAGAGTGGCAAATGTGACACCGTTACATCAGATATATGGCACAGAAACAGGCCATTTCGCCTAACCAGTCCATGCCGCTCCATTCAAGCCTCCTGCCTCAAATGCTTGGTTTCTTCTGAATTTCCTTACTTTTCAAGAAAAGGTGTAAGGACATTCGTAGTAACTAGAATCAGAATGCTTACCGTACAGGAGGCCATTTGGCCTGTCATGTCCATGCTGGCTCTCTGCAAGGAAGATTTACCTAATGCCATTCCCCTATCTTTTCCCCGTTGCCTTAAAATTTTTTTCTCTTCGGATAATAATCCATTTTCTTTTGAAAAACCGCAATTGAATCTGCCTCCACCACACTCTCAGGCATTCCAGAAACCAATCACTCGCTATGTAAAAAACTGTTTTTCCTCATGTTGCCAAATCACCTTAAATCGGTGTCCTCTGGTTCTCTATCCTTCCACCAATGGAGACAGTTTCTCCTTGTCTACTCTATCCAGACACTCCATGAACATCTTTATTAAATGTAGGCTGAACCTTCTCTTCTTCAAGAACATCCCCAGCTTCTCTAATTTATCCAAGTAACTGAAGTTTCTCATCTCTGGAACCATTCTCATGAATCTTTTTGGCACCCTGTCTAATGTCTTCACATCCTTCCTAAAGCGTGGTCCACAGAACTGGATGGACTATTTCAGTTCAGGCTGAACCAATGTTTTATACAAGTTTATCACAACTTCCTTGCTTTTGTACACTAAGCACAGGGTCCTGTATGGTTTATTAACCGCTCTCTCAATCTGCCCTGCCACCTTTAATGACTTGTGCATGTATGCACCTAGGTTTTTCTGATCTGCACCCCTTTAGAATTATACTCTTTATTTTATATTGCCTCTCCCCTTTCTTCTGACCTAAATGTATCATTTCACACTTCTCTGCACTAAATTTCGTCTTCCAGTTGTCCACCACCCTGTCCATGTCCTTTTTTAAGTCAAAATACTTTGAAGTTTTGTGTCACCTGCAAATGTTGAAATTGTGTCCTTTACACCCAGGAAAGGAACTGGAGTCCTAATACTGATCCTTGGAGAATCCCGCTATAAACCTTCCTCCAGTCTGAAAAGTAACTGTTAACCACTACTCTCTGTTTTCCTGTCACTCAGTCAATTTCAGGAAACCATGTTGCGACCATCCCTTTTAATCCATGAGCTCTAACTTTGCTCACGTCTGTTGTGCAGTTCATCAATGCCTTTTACAAGTCCATGTACATCACATCAACTGCATTACCCTCATCTACCCTGTTACCTCATCAAAAAAGCTCAAGCAAGTTAGTTAGGCATGATTTGCCCTTAACAAATTTGTGCTGGTTTTCCTTAATCTGCATTTGGCCAAGGGACTGTTGATTTTGTCCTGAATTATCATTTCTAAAAGGTTTCCCATCACCAAGGTCAAACTGACTGCCCTATTGTATCTTTGTACCTCTTTTGTGCAAGTGTGTAACATTTGCAATTCTCCAGATCTCTGGTACCACCCTGTATCTCAGGGGATTAGAAAATTATGGCCAGTGCCTTCCAATTTTCAATTTCCTCAGTATTCCTAGATGTATCTCATCCGGTCCTGGCAACTTATCAACTTATACTTATCAACTTTAAGTACAGCCAGCCCATCTAATACCTCCTACTTAACAATTTTTAACACATCAAGTGTCTCAACTCCCTCCTCTTTCACTACAACTTGGGCAGCATTTTCTTCCTTGGTAAAGACAGATGCAAAGCCCCTTTCCTCTATGCATTATTTCCCCTTTTAGGCCCCACTCCTCCTTTTACCTTCCTTATATGCCTTAATACAATCTTTGGATTCCTTTTTTTATTAGTTTCCACTTTCTTATCAAACTATCTGTTTCTCTTATTTGTTTCTTCAATTCTCCTCTGAAGCTTTTATATTGAGACTGATTCTCAATTGTATTGTCTACCAGTTGGTCAGTTTAACATCAGTGGTGGGTAAGGTTTTCGAAACAATTATCAGGGAACAAAATCAGCAGATACTTGGACAAGTTTAAGTTAACTATGGAGAGATAGCATGATTTTTTAAAAGGCAGACTGTGTTTGATTACACTTTTTGATGAAGTTACAGAAAAGGCTAATGATGGGAATGCAATGAATGGTGTCTATATGAGTTTAAGAAAAACACAGTTCCACATAAAAGGCTAGTTAACAAAACTTAGGTTCATGAATAGGAAGGTCAGTGTCACTTTGGATTAAAAATTGGCTTAAGGACAGAAAATGGTGAATTGTAAATGGTTGCTTTTCAAACTGAAGGATGGTAGACAGTGGTGTTCGCAAGGGTCAATGATAGGATGACTGCTTTTTTTAACAAATGGAAATCATTTGCATATTTGAATAGAGTCAAATTTCAAAATTTACCAATGATCACAAACTTGGTAATGTGGAAAACAGTAAGGATGATACAACTCAACTGCAACAGGAAATGCATAGAATCACAGTGCAGAAGAGGCCCTTTGAGTCTGTATCGACACATGAGAAACACCTGACCAACCTACCTAATCCCATTTACCAGCACTTGGCCCATAGCCTTGAATGTTATGACGTGCCAAGTGCTCATCCAGGTACTTTTTAGAGGATATGAGGAACGCGCCTCCACCACCCTCCCAGGCAGTGCATTCCAGACCGTCACCACCCTCTGGTTAAAAAAGTTTTTCCTCACATCCCCCCGAAACCTCCTGCCCCTCACCTTGAACTTATGCCCCCTTGTGACTGACCCTTCAACTAAGGGGAACAGCTGCTCCCTATCCACCATGTCCATGCCCCTCATAATCTTGTACACCTGGATCAGGTCGCCCCTCAGTCTTCTCTGCTCCAATGAAAACAACCCAAATCTATCCAACTTCTCTTCATAACTTAAAGTGTTTCATCCCAGGCAACATCCTGGTAAATCTGCTCTGCACCCCCTCCAATGCAATCACATCCTTCCTATAATGTGGTGACCGGAACTGCACACAGTACTCCAGCTGTGGCCTCACCAAGGTTCTATACAACTCCAACATGACCTCCCTACTTTTGTAATCTATGCCTCGATTGATAAAGGCAAGTGTCCCATATGCCTTTTTCATCACCCTACTAACATGCCCCTCCACCTTCAGAGATCTATGGACACACATGGTGGGGGGCGGGGGCAAGGGTAAAATTCCAAGAGGTATGACCAATGGGAAACAAAGCTGCAGGTTAGCGTGTTGGGGGTGGGGGTGGGGGGGGGGGGGGGGGGGGGATTCAACTTAATGGAATATTATGAAAAAACTGAAAAGAAAGGAGAGCCCAGGGGAGGCTATTAAAGTCTCCAGAACACAAAATAGGACAGAGTGTTTGGAAAGGACTAGGAATCTAACTTCAAGCACATAAGATAAATAGATGACAAAGAGAAAGGGTCAGGAAATACAGGACTGAAGGTGTTGTATCTGAATGAACGCAGTATACGAAATAAGATAAATGAGCTTGTGGTGCAGATTGAAATTGGCAGGTATGATGTGGTGGGCATTACGGAGACATGGCTGCAAGGGGATCAGGACTGGGAGCTAAATATCCAAGGATATACATCCTATCGAAAAGATAGGCAGGTTGGCAGAGGGGGTGGGGTTGCTTTGTTAGTAAGAAATGAAATTAAATCGATAGCAAGAAATGATGTGGGGTCAGGTGATGTAGAATCTGTGTGGGTAGAGTTGAGGAACCGCAAAGGTAAAAAAACCATAATGGGAGTTATGTACAGGCCTCCAAACAGTAGTCAGGATGTGGGGCATGAGATACACCAGGAGATAGAAAAGGTGTGTAAGAAAGGCAAGGTTACATTGATCATGAGGGATTTCAAAATGCAAGTAGACTGGAAAAATCAGGTTGGTAGTGGATCCCAAGAAAAGGAATTTGTGGAATGTCTACGAGATGGCTTTTTGGGGCAGCTTGTAGTAGAGCCCACTAGGGAACAGGCAATTCTAGATTTAGTGATGTGTAATGAGGCAGATTTGATAAGGGAGCTTAAGGTGAAGGAACCCTTAGGAGGAAGTGACCATAATATGATAGAATTTACCCTGCAATTTGAGAGGAAAAAGCTGGAATCAGATGTAACGGTATTACAGTTGAATAAAGGCAACTACAGAGGCATGAAGGAGGAGCTGGCCAGAATTGACTGGGAGATGAGCCTAGCAGGAAAGACATTGGAACAGCAATGGCAGGAGTTTCTGGGAGTAATTTGGGAGACACAGCAAAAATTCATCCCTAGGAAGAAGAAGCATACTAAAGGGAGGACAAGGCAACCATGGATGACAAGGGAAGTCAGGGACAGAATAAAAGCTAAAGAGAAAGCATACAATGCGGTGAAGAGCAGTGGATTGGGAAGACTGCAAAGACCAACAGAGGACAACTAAAAAAGAAATGAGGGAGAAGATTAAATATGAGGATAAACTAGTCAGTAATATAAAAAAAGATTGCAAGAGTTTTTTTTAGATACATAAAGGGTAAGAGAGAGGCAAAAGTGGACATTGGACTGCTGGAAAATGACGCTGGAGAAGTAGTAGTGGGGAAAAAAAGAAATGGCGGGGGAACTGAATAGGCACTTTGTGTCAGTCTTCACAGTGGAAGACACGAGTAACATCCCCAAAGTTCAAGAGAGTCAGGGGGCAGAGGTGGGTATGGTGGCCATTACCAAGGAGAAGGTGCTAGGAAAACTGAAAGGTCTGAAGGTGGATAAATCACCTGGACCAGATGGATTACACCCCAGAGTTCTGAAGAAGATAGCTGAAAAGATATTGGAGGCGTTAGTGGTGATCTTTCAGGAATCACTGGAGTCAGGGAGGGTCCCAGAGGACTGGAAAATCGCTAATGTAACCTCCCTGTTTAAGAAGGGAGCCAAGCAAAAGACGGGAAATTACAGGCCGATTAGCCTGACCTCGGTCATTGGTAAGATTTTAGAGTCCATTATTAAGGATGAGATTTCAGAATACTTGGAAGTGCATGGTAAAATCAGGCAAAGTCGGCATGGTTTCATCAAGGGGAGGTCATGCCTAACAAATCTGTTAGAATTCTTTGAGGAGGTAACGAGTAGGTTAGACAAAGGAGAGCCAATGGATATTATCTACTTGGACTTCCAGAAGGCCTTTGACAAGGTGCCGCACAGGAGGCTGCTCAGTAAGATAAGAGCCCAAGGTGTTAGAGGCAAGGTGCTAGCATGGATAGAAGATTGGCTGTCTGGCAGGAGGCACAGAGTGGGGATAAGGGGGTCCTTCTCAGGATGGCGGCTGGTGACTAGTGGAATTCCGCAGGGGTCAGTGTTGGGACCACAACTTTTCACTTTATACATTAATGATTTGGATGAAGGAACTGAGGGCATCCTGGCTAAGTTTGCAGATCATACAAAGATAGGTGGAGGGACAGGTAGTATTGAGGAGGCGAGGAGGCTGCAGAAGGATTTGGACAGGTTAGGAGAATGGACAAAGAAGTGGCAGATGGAATACAACCTGGGCAAATGTGAGGTCATGCACTTTGGTAGGAAGAATAGAGGCATGGACTATTTTCTAAATGGGGAGAGAATTCATAAATCTGGAGTGCAAAGGGACTTGGGAGTCCTAGTCCAGGATTCTCTTAAGGTTAACTTGCAGGTTGATGCGGTAGTTAGGAAGGCAAATGCAAATTTGGCATTTATTTTGAGAGGACTAGAATATAAAAGCAGGGATGTGCTGCTGAGGCTTTATAAGGCTGTGGTCAGACCACATTTAGAATATTGTGAGCAATTTTGTGCCCCGTATCTCAGGAAGGATGTGCTGGCCCTGGAGAGGGCCCAGAGGAGGTTCACGAGAATGATCCCAGGAATGAAAGGCTTAACATATGAGGAACGTTTGAGGACTCTGGGTCTATACTCCATGTAGTTTAGAAGGATGAGGGGGGATCTGATTGAAACTTACAGAATACTGAAAGGCCTGTATAGAGTGGACATTGGGAAGATGTTTCCATTAGTAGGGGAGACTAGGACCCGAGGGCAAAGCCTCAGAGTAAAGCGAAGACCTTTTAGAACAAAGCTGAGGAGAAACTTCTTTAGCCAGAGAGTGGTGAATCTAAGGAATTCATTGCCACAGAAGGCTATGGAGGCCAGGTCATTGAGTGTATTTAAGACGGAGATCAATAGGTTCTTGATTGGTAAGGAGATCAAAGGTTACGGGGAGAAGGTGGGAGAATGAGGTTGAGAAACTTATCAGCCATGATTGAATGGCAGAGTAAACTTGATGGGCCGAATGGCCTAATTTCTGCTCCTATGTCCTATGGTCTTATGCCAAGGTCCCTTTGTTCCTCAGAACTTCCTAGTGCCATCCTGTTCATTGAATACTTCCGCGTGAAATTATTCCTTCCAAAGTGTATTACCTCACACTTTTCGGGGTTAACTTCCACCTGCCACTTATCTGCCCATTTGACCATCTATATCTTCCTGTAGCCAAAGACACTCAACCTCACTGTTAACCACCCGGCCAATCTTTGTGTCATCTGCAAACTTAATAGACCTAACTCCCACATAGTAAACTGTGTCGTTCATATAAATGACAAATAGGGGACCCAGCACAGATCCCCATGGTACACCAATGGACACTGGCTTCCAGTCACTAAAGCATCCTTCTGTCATCACCTTCTGCCTCCTTCAACTCAGCCAATTTTGAATCCACCTTATCAAATTACCCTGTATCTCATGTGCATTTGCCTTCTTTACAAGTCTCCCACATGGGACCTTGTCAAAGGCTTTGCTGAAATCCATATAAACTACATCAACTGCACCACCCTCATCTACATATCTGGTCACCTCCTCAAAAAATTCCATCAAATTTGTTAGGCATGACCTCCCTCTGACAAAGCCATGCTGACTATCCCTGATCAAACCTTGCCTCTCCAAGTGGAGATAGATACTCTCCTTCAGAAATTTCTCCAATAGTTTCCCTACCACTGACGTGAGACTCACTGGCCTGTAGTTCCCTGGCTTATCTCTACAATCCTTCTTAAATAGTGGAACCACATTAGCTGTTCTCCAGTCCCCTGGCACTTCACCCGTGGCCAGAGAGGAATTAAAAATTCAGGTCAGAGCCCCTGTGATCTCCTCCCTTGCCTCCCTCAGTACTCTGGGACACAAAGCATCCGGACCTGGAGATTTGTCCACTTTTAAGCCTGTCAACACCTCCAATACCTTGTCACTCCCTGTGTCAATTTGCTCAAAAACTTTGCAGTCTCTCTCCCCAAGTTTGATACCTTCATCCTTATTCTCTTTGGTGAAGACAGATGTGAAGTATTTGTTCAACACTCTAGCGATGTCCTCTGGCTCCACCCATAGATTGCCCCCTTGGTCCCTTATGGGCCATACTCTTTCCCTGGTTGTCCTCTTCCCATTGATATATTTATGGAATATCTTTTACCAGCCAGAGCTTTCTCATATCCCCTCTTTGCTCTCCTAATTGCTTTCTTAAGCTCCACCCTGCACTGTCTGTACTTCACTAATGCCTCTGCTGATTTGCTTCCCTTGTACCTAAAAGCCTCTCTTTTCCTTCTCATCGTAACCTGCATATCTCTGGTCATCCATGGTTCTCTGGGCTTGTTACTCCTACCTATCACCCTAGAGGGAACATGTTGAGCCTGTACCCTCCCCATTTCCTTTTTGAACACCCCCCACTGTTCCTCTGTAGATTTCCCTACAAGTACTGTTCCCAGTCTACCTTGGCCAGATCCTGCCTTATTTTACTAAAATCCACTCTCCCCCAATCCAAAATATTTTTTTGCAACTTGTCGATTTCTTTGTCCATAACAAACTTAAACTGTACAATGTTCTGGTCGCTATCGCTAAAATGCTCGCCCACCACCACCTCAGCCACTGTCCAGCTTCGTTCTCCAGAATTAGGTCCAGCAATGCACTGTCCCTTGTTGGACCCTGTACATATTTACCTACAAGGTACGCACTTCAAGAAATCCACTCCATCCAAGCCCTTAACACTATGTCTATCCCAATTAATGTTGGGAAAGTTGAAATCACCTAATTACCCTATTATTGTTTTTATACACCTCCACAAATTGTGCACACATTTGCTCCTCAATTTCCCGCTGACTAGCTGGGAGTCTATAATAAACACCTAATAATGTGGTTGCCCCTTTTTTATTCCTAAGCTCTACCCACAAAGCTTCATTCGATGCCCCCTCCAAAATATCATCTCTCCTTACTGCAGTAACTGACTCCTTAACTTTTAATGCAACACCTCCTCCTCTTTTACTCCCTTCTCTGTCTCACCTGAAGATTCTATATCCTGGAATGTTGAGCTGCCAATCCTGCCCTTCTCTCAACCACGTCTCAGTGATGGCTACAATATCACAATTTCACATGTCAATCCTCACCCTTAACTCATCCGTTTTACCTGTAATACTCCTAGCATTAGAGGCCATCCAGCCTTGCCTTACTTCCTTGAAGCTTATTGCAGCTGGACTCCCTCTGACTTGATTATTTTACTGTATTATGATGTGTCCCTATTCTGTTAACATTCCGTGTCCCGTCCCCCTGCCGAATTAGTTTAAACTCCTCCCAACAGCACTAGCAAACCCGCCCACAAGGATGTTAGTCCCGCTCTGGTTCAGATGTAGACCGTTCTGCTTGTGCAGGTCCTACCTTCCCCAGAAACGGTCCCAGTGATCCAGGAATCTAAAACCCTCCCTCCTGCACCAACTTTTAAGCCACATTTTCATCTGTGCTATTCTCCTATTTCTGAACTCGCTAGCACGTGGCACTGGGAGTAATCCAGAGATTACAACATGAGAGGTTTTGCTTTTTAGTCTACTGCCTAACTTCCTGAATTCTTGATGCAAGACCTCATCCCTCTTTCTACCTATGTCATTGGTACCAACATGTACCATGACCTCTGCCTTATCATCTTCCCCCTTCAGGATGCCCTGCAACCGTTCAGTGACATCCCAAACCCTGCCACCAGGGAGGCAACATACCATCCTGGAGTCACGTTGATGGCCACAGTTGTGCCTATCTATTCCCCTGATTATAGAATCCCCTATTACCATTGCTCTTCCTCCCTTCCTTCCCTCCTGAACAGACAGGCTGCTTGTGGTGCCAGAAGCTTGGCTCTGTCCATACTCCCTGGAGGAACCAGCGCTCTCATCAGCCTCTAAAACAGAATACCGATTTGCGAGCAGGACCCCAGGGGACTCCTGAACTACCTGCCTGTTTCTCTTGGACTGCCTGGTGGTCACCCATTCCCTTCCTTCCTCAAGTCCCTTCATCTGCGGTGTGACCACCTCGCTAAATGTGCTCTCAGACTCGCAGATGCTCCACAGTGTCCCCAGCCGCTGTTCCAGCTCTGAAACCCGAGCTTCCAGGAGCTGCAGCTGAGCACACTTCCTGCACACATGCTGGTCCCGTGCACTGGAAATGTCCCCGGCTTCCCACATGGAGCATGAGGAGCACACGATGGCTTTGAATGCTCCAGCCATGACTTATCCCTTTAAATGAAACCTTTTAAGTCAATTACTCTAGGGCCCTACTTTCCTGATCCTCGTTACCGTACAGTATTAGAAACTATAAACCACAAAAAGACCTTAAACTATAAGCGATAAAAGTAGTAAATACCTTACCCACTACTTACCAGTGATTCCTTTCCTTTGTAGCCTCTACTGCTGCAGCGCGCTCTGAAGATAGGCTAGCAAAATAGTGCAGAGCCCAGAACTGGATGCAATATTCCAGGTGAAGCCGAACTAGCATCGTTTCAAGTTCAACATAATGTCACTGCTCTTATACTCTATGCCCCTATTAATAAGGCCTGAGATATTGTATGCTTTTTTAATGGCTCTCTCAAACTGTTCTGTTACCTTCAATGACTTCTTTATTCATTCAATATTGCCCATCCCTCTTTGCCCTTGAGAAGGTGATTCCGAGCTGCCTTCTTGAGCCGCTGCAGTCCATATGTAGGTACACCCACAGTGCTGTTAGGGAGGGATTTTGACCCAGCGACAGTGAAGGAACAGCATTATATTTACAAGTTAGGATTGTCAGTGGCTTGGAGCGGAACATCCAGGTGGTGGTGTTCCCATCTATTTGCTGCCCTTGTCCATCTAGATGGGGGTCGTGGGTTTGGCAGGTGCTGTCTAAAGAGGCTCGGTGAGTTGTTACAGTGCACCTTGTAGATGATACATGCTGCTGCCACTGTGCATCGAAGGAGTGGAATGTTTGTGGATGGGGTGCCAATTAAGTGGGCTGCTTTGTCCAGGATGGTGTCAAGCTTCTTAAGTGTTGTGGCAGCTGCACTCATCCAGGCAAGTGGGGAGTATTCCATCACACTCCTGACTTGTACCGTGTCGATGGTGGCAGGCTTTTGGGAGTCAGGAGGTGAGTTACTCACCCCAGGATTCCAAGCCTCTGATCTGCTCTTGTAGCCACAGTATTTATAGGGCTAGTCCAGTTCAATTTCTGGTTAACCCCCAGGATATACATATGTATCCAGATCCCTCTCCTCCTGCAACCCCTTATAAATTGTGTCAATTATTTTATATTGTCTCTCTATGTTCTTCCTACCAAAATGAATCACTTCACATTTCTCCACTTTGAACTTCACCTGCCACCTGTCCGCCAATTCCACCAACTTCTCTTATGTTTTTTGAAGTTCTACACTATTCTCCTCACAATTCACAATGCTTCCAAGTTTCATATCATAGGCAAATTTTGAAATTGTGCCCTGTACACCAAGGTCTAGATCTTTATTAAATATCAGGAAAAGCAATCGTCCCAACACTGACCTCTGGGGAACTCCCCTACAAACCTTCCTCCAGCCCAAAAAATATCCATTAACCACTACTCTCTGTTTACTGTCACTTGGGCAATTGCTTGTCCATGGTGCTACTGTGCCTTCTATTCCATGGGCTATAACTTTGTTCACAGGTCTGTTCTATGGCACTGTGGCAAATGTCTTTTGGAAGTCTATGTACACCACATCAATAGCATTGCCCTCATCAAGTCTCTCTGTTACCTATTCAAAAAACTCCAGCAAGGTAATTAAAAATTATTTTCCCTGAAGAAATCCATGTTGATTTTCCTTAACTAACCCGCATTTGTCCATGTGACTATTAATTTTGTCCCTAATTATTGTTTCTAGAAGTTTCCCCACCACCGAAGTTAAACTGACAGTCTTGTAGTTGCTGGGCTTATTTGTTTTAGAACAAGGACCTAATGTTTGCAATTCTCCAGTCTTCTGGTGCCATCCCTGAGTCTAAGGAAGACTGAAAAATTATGGTCAGTGCCTCCACAATTTCCACTCTCACTTCCCTCAGTTTCCTTGGATGCACCCCATCTGGTCATGGTGCCTTATCTCCTTTAAGTACCGAAAGCCTATCTCATACCTCCTCCTTGTCAACTTGAAACCCTTCTGAATTACCTCCTTTTTCACCATGGCCTGGATAGCATCTTCCTCCTTGGTAAAGACAGATGCAAAGTATCCAGTTAATACCTCAGCTCTGCCCTCTGCCTCCATGCGGAAATCCCCTTTTTGGTCCCTAATCGGGCCTACTCCTCCTTTTACCACCCTTTTACTATTTGTATGCCGATAGAAGACTTTGGGATTCTGTCATAAGCACACTTTTTCTTCTTTATCTTAATTTCTATCTCTTTTGTCAGTCAGGGAGCTCTCAATTTGTTTGTCGTACTTTCCTTTTCAAAAGCATATACCTTGACTGTGCCCAAACTATCTCTTCTTTGAAAGGTAGCCTATTGATCAGCTATTTTTTTTCCTGTCAACATTTGACTCCAGTTTATTTGACTTAGATCTGTTCTTACCCCACTGAAGTTGGTTTTCCACCATTTAATTATTCTTACTCTGGATTGTTCTGTGTCTTTTTCCATAGCCAGCCTAAACCTAATGATACAATGATCACTGTCCCCTTGGCCCACTTTGTGGGAAATAAACTTGCAGGGCTTTGGGGATAAAGCAGCGGGAATGAGACTGGCTGGATTATTCTACAGAGAGCCGGCATGGACTTGATTGGCTAAATGGCCTCAATCCATGCCTTTATGATTCTATGACATCTGTGAGAGAGAGAGGATGGCATTGAGAAAGACATGAGATTTTTTTTAACTTATTCTAACAACTTCAAAAATTAATTTTGGATGCAAACACAATCTAAGCGAAACAGACTGAAATAGAAGATGGGAATAAGGAAAACATTGTGGGTATATTGTGGGGAGTAGAGTGGATGGGGGCCAAAGGTGAGTTGAGTAACTGGATCAAGGGGGAGAGGTGATTAAATGGGTTGAGCAGGTAGTTCAAATGGAAAGATGGTGGTGATGGGAGACGGTGGCACGTAGTAGGAAAATGAGAGTTGGGGAAGGGAATGAAGAGGGAGCTACAACTTGTTGCAACTCTCATCCAAATGTAGCCTGCAGCCATAACTGATTCCTTTGCCCGCCACACCATACCACTCCCCAATCTAAAGTAGTGACAGGCAGTAGGAAAGAATAGAAAGCGAAGTAAAAAGAAAGAGGAGGGGAGAAATAGAAGAGAAAGAGAGGGACAAAGAAGAAAATCAGCAGTATTAAGATAAATGCAGGTAACAAGATAGTTGTAATCTTCAACAAGTTTTTCTTAAATTTCTATTTGCTTTAAAGAAAGTTACTCAGTTAAGTGTCAAAAGTCAAAAGTTATTAATTGGAAATGCTGGCCATAATCCATTGCAGGAAGAAAAAAACTGCCTAAGGTGCTTAAGTAGTCTGTCATTTAAGTGCACTCCCTAATCATCAAGCTATTAAAAATGCTACAATATAAATTTCCAAATAGTTATCTCTTGCTCTTTCAAATGAGCAGAGAATAAGTATTTAATTAACCAATTTAACTGGCCCCAAAACTCCTCATCTGGGAATAATCAATATGCAGACACCTCTTGCCAAGAGTGTGATAGGTCTAAGACTCTTCATAGGAGTGTAATGTATTCCCGACTTGAACTGCCAGGAATGAAATTGTTCCCAAATGTATAATGGAGTATTTGATCATCTGATCTTAAGTCTATAACTAGCACACTAGTTTCTAATCATAATAATACAGTTCATTTTCAGAAACTAACAAACGCAGGATTTAAATATGAAATACTCAGACAACGTCTGTGGAGAGACATAGTGTTAAAATTTCAGGTCTGTGACTTTTCATCAGGTCACCTTGCCCCTCCCCACATTGCCTCTCCATATCCCTGTAACTGCTACCAGACTTCCAAGAACTCTGCGTTCCTTCCTAGAAAAATTGGACTTAGGAGCTGGAGAAGGCCATTCAACCCTTTGAGCCAACTCCGCCATTCGATAAGATCATGGCTAATCTAGTTGTGGTCTCAACTTCACTTTCCTGCCTGCCCCCATAATCCTTGACTCCCTTGTTGATCAAAAATCTACCTAACTCAGTCTTGAATAGATTCAATCACCAGGCTATTGACCCTCAGAGAAAAAAATTCTCCTCATCTTTGTCTTAAAAGGGAGACCTCTTATTCTTAAGCTGTGCCCCCTAGTTCTAGCTTCCTCACAACAGGGAATATCCTACCAGTATCCACCCTCAAGATCTTATATGTTTCAATTGAATCACCTCTCATTCTTCTGAACTCCAATGGGCATAGACCCAACCTGATCAAACCTTCTTCATAAGATAACCCCCTCAGCTCAGAATGAGTCAAGTGAACCCTTTCTGAACTGTTTCAAATGCAATAATACCCTTTTCAAATAAGGAGATCAAAACCGTACACAGTACTCCAGATGTGGTCTCACCTAAATGTGGCCCTGCACTAAAACTTGCCTACTTATATATTCCATTCCCCTTGCAATAAACTACAACATTCCATTTACTTCCCTAATTACTTGCTGTACTTGCATACTATTTTGTTTTGATGTCATTGGGTCAAAATCCTGGAACTCCCTCCCTAATAGCACTGAGGGTAAACTTACACACATGGACTGCAGCGGTTCAAGAAGTCAACTCACCACCACCTTCTCGAGGGCTATTAGGGATCAGCAATAAATGCTGGCCTAGCCAGCGATGCTCACATTCCGTGAAAGAATTTTTAAAAAGTACCAGGGCACCCAAATCCCTCTGTACCACCGAGTTTTCCTATCTCTCTCCATTTAAATAGAATACTGCTTTTCTATTCTTCCTGCCAAAGTAGACAAATTTGTATTTTCCCATATTACACTTCTACCAAATTTTTGTCCACTCACTTAACCTATCTGTATCCCTTTGTAAACACTTTACCTCCTCTTGACAACTTACTTTCCTACCTATCTTCTGGCCTCCTGTGCATTCCCAATTTCCTTCCATGCCTTCAGCTGTATAAACCCTAATCTCTGTTTTTTTTCCCCTAAACATTTCTGTTTCTCCTTCTTTAAGATGCTTCTATCTCTTTTCTATCTCTTTGACTAAGCTTTTGGTCCCCTGTGTAAAATGTTGTTAGATTGCACTCCTGTGAAGCATCTTGAGATGTTTTAATACATTAAAGGTATTATATAAAAGTAAGTTGTTGTTATAAAGTACCAGTAGAAGGAATACCACATGCATTGCTGACATCAAATAGGCAATAAAACCCCTATTGGTTGAATTGCAAAGAAATAAAAACTGATCTTTTCCTTTTGTAGCTGGCCACAGTTCAATTAGTTGTGAGTCACTTTAGGTGATTTGCCCTCATTAGGTGAAATGGAGGTAAACCTGGATTGCCAACTCTCTCCAAGTCAGCCCATTAGCAAAAAAAAAATCTAAAATATAAGGGAGACCAATAAGTTACTAAAAGGAAAAGGGAAGAAAAAGGGGTCCCTTAATTTACAAAGATAAAAATGCAGAAAACCAAGAAGCAAAGTATCAAAAGACACAAGTAACAGCTAAGCTTTGTACAGACTGCTATAAATCTTATGATTGTTTCAAATATAAATGACTTGTGTTTATCTTTGCATTGATTGAGACCAAACAACATCATTGAGAATGACGAATGAACCAAATTTCATTCCTTCGATGAGAGACAGAAGGATTTTCATATGTGGCCACAATATAAGTATCCCTCAAGTAGGCATGTGTGGAACCCAGTAACTCTGACAGTGTCTCAATCTCCCGCATTATGATCTGCTCAGTGGTTGATCCTCGGAAACCCCTAAAACAGAAAATATAATTTGAATCAAAATAGCCTTTGGAGGAGCATTTATAAAATGTTTTATTTAAACAGAACTATGGTGGCACGTATCCAGTAGACAGTATCATGAAGTGGTAGAACACAGCTTTTCATACATAAATAGTGGATTACTCATCTTGGCTTAGCTCACAGAAGAGGCAGCTAACTGCAAGCCAGGCATCAGCGAGGTGGAGGGTATTAATAAAACAACTTCTTTCCTTAGGATTTTTTCTTAAAAGGAATCAAAATTGAGTTACACCATGTCCTTTAATCTCTGGAACCAGATAGTTACAAAATATCAAAATAAGTTCTGATGAAAGGTCATCAACCTGAAATGTTAACTCTGTTTCACCCTATACAGATGCTGCCTGACCTACTGAGTATTTCTCGTATTTTCTGTTTTTAATTTTGATTACAAAATGTTGTTTCCTCTTGCAGATTGGGTGGTACAGTGGGTCATACATTGTCATTTCCCCTCTTGTACAACAATACCAACAACTTGTATTTATATTATACCTTTAACATCTTTCTTATACTCTTTCACAGGATGCGGCCGTCACTGGCTAGGCCAGCATTTGTTGCCCATCCCTATTTGCCTTTGAGAAGGTGGCGGTGAGCTGCCTTTTGAACCACTGCAGCCCATGTGGTGTAGGTACCCCCACAGTGCTGTTAGGGAGGGAGTTCCAGGATTTTGACCCAGTGACAGTGAACAAGACAAATCCGATCCAGCCATCTCATCAGCCTATTCTCAATCATTAACAAAGTAATATAAGGTATCAATGTGTTATCTAGCAAAATTTGCTCACCAATAACGAAGCTCAGTTTGGGTTCTGCCAGGACCGTCCGGCTCCAGACCCCTCAATACATGGACCAAAGAGCAGAACTCCAAGGTAAAGTAAAAGTGACTGCCTTTAACATCAAAGCAGCATCAAGGAGCCTTAATAAAATTGAAGTCAGTGGGAATAAGGGAAAAAACTCTCGACTGGGTGTAATCATGCTTAGCACAAAGGAAAATGGTTGTGATTGTTGAAGGCCAATCATCTCAGCCCCAGAACATTGCTGCAGGAGCTACAAGGCCCAACCATCTTCAACTGCTTCATCAGTGACTTTCCTTCCTTCAGAAGTGGGGATGTTCACTGATGATTACACAGTATTTAGCTTCATTCACAACTTCTTAGATGACAAAGCTGCCCATATGCCTGCATGCAACAAGACTTGGACAACATTTATTGTGGGCTGATAAGTGGTAAGTAACATTCACATTACACAACTGCCAGACAATGACTATCACCAGCAAGCTAGAATTTAACCATTTTCCTTTGACATTCATTGGCATTACCATCACTGAATTCCCCACCAACAATATCCTGGGGGTTCACCATTGACCCATAAACTGAACTGGTCCAGCCACAAGAGCAGGCCAGAGGTTAGGAATTCTGTGGCGAATATTTCACTTCCTGACTCTACAAAGCCTGTCCGCCATCTACAAGGCAGGAGTGTGATGGAATACTCTCCACTTGCCTGGATGAGTGAAGCTCCAACACTCAAGAAGCTCAACACCACCAAGGACAAAACAGCCTGCTTGATTGACACCTCATCCACCAACTTAAACATTCACTCTCTCCACTACCAATGCACATTGGCTACAGTATGTACCATCTCCAAGAAGCACTGCGGCACTCCCTAAGACTTCTCCAGCCCCTTCCAAACCTTTAATTCAATTCAAATTTACAAATTACACATGGACATATCATTGCAGGGTTCTTTCTGTAGTATATAAGGGTCTGGCACATGTAGGGTTAACATGGGACTGAGTACAACAACCACCTATCTGCACAACTGCTATATTGACAAAGCACAGTTCATTTACAAAGAATGGAAAAAGAGGATAAAAAAACTCAGATGCCAGAACAACCTCCAAATCAACAAGAGTTTACTAGCAATGACAGAGCCTATCATTCCTCTGACAGTAGTGCAAACAAGATATGTAAGAGTCATAAGGCCTTCAGACTGCCTGAACCTATGAACTCAGAGACTTGAAAGGGGGAGATGGGTAGTAATAACAATAAGTACATGGGGTAAACTAGAATAACTTGAAATACATTGGAGGAAGACTTGAGGGAAGGTGTAGTATAAGGGTCTGGCACATTTGGGTTAATGTGGTACTAAGTACAGTATCGCCCACACAGTGATGTAAGAGAACGTTTTTTTCCGAAAACTATATTTTATTCATAGAATATCTGAAAAAACATTACAACACATTTCTAAATCGCCATCACAAAAAGTGCAATGAGATTTAACTTTTACACATGGATCACGAGGTGCTTCAACACAATCAATGAAAATTACAGTCATTTCAATATGGCATTACAGTCAGTGCAATGGTATTAGAGTTATCAACATACATCATGGTGCACTCTGAGGTGCTTCAATACAATTATAATACAATTAGTATTCAATACATTTATTGTGAGCCGTACAGCCCCCGGTGCACTATGGCAGAAAGGTCTTAGACAGTGAACACATGACCCACATCTAGGGGCCAGTCTAGCCAGTAGAGCTGTGTGCACATGCAAACATGGAGACAGCTCCTAGCTTGAACCCTTTACTGTCATAGTTCTTGAGGTTAATATATACATACAGTTAAGCAATAAAGACAAAGACTTCATTAAGATCTACTGAATGGTATCCCACAAGGCATTGGATGGTGAAGGTATTAGCTTTAGGGTTGCCACATGTCTGTTAGTTTTTACGTAAACTTTTGAGAGAATATTTAAATATAAATCAGACACTAAAAGTAGCTTTTAATGCAAGGTTCATTCATTTTCATTTATGTAAATTTGTAGCAATTATGTTCATGGTACCATTTTCAAACCACAACATTTTTCAAGAGAAAATTACATTTTTCCTAATCCACTAATGTCTTGTGATGGTGCAATCTGTAAGTGGCAGCAGCAATGAATCTGTAATTTATGAAACCCACAACATTTTTCTTCAGCTATTCTTTTCAAGTCACAGTTGCAGCTCTTCCCATTCTACCTCCTTTGTTATGTTTTAATTGAAACATGAAGATGATGGACTAAGACCCACAATGCAGAATTGTTGGATTAAAAATAAAGAAAATTTAGGTAAATCAGGAACTCATGATTAGGCCACTATAAAGTTAGGTTTTCTTCCCAGATTAAAGCAAGAAAGAAACATTCAAGGAGACAATGTTCACAGTTTTATGGTCCTGGGAGACAATGAGTTAAGAGCAGCAACATACGAACTTACGAATTAGGAGCAGGACTAGGCCATTCAGCCCCTCGAACCTGCTCCGCCTTTTGATAAAATCATGACTGATTTGAATGTGGCCTCAACTCCATTTTCCTATATTTCCCTCATAATGCTCAACTACCTTGCCTATCAAGAATCTAACTCAATCTTGAATATATTCAATGACTCAGTCTCTACTGCTCTCTGAGGAAGTGAATTCCACAGGCTAATGACTCTGAGAGAAAAAAAGTTTCTCCTCTCCATCTTAAATGCACGATCTCTTATTTTTAAACTGTATCTCCTACTTTTAGTCTCACCCATAAATGGAAACATCCACCCAGGATCCACCCTGTCAAGATCCCTTAGAATCTTATATGTTTCAAATAAGTTCACGTCTTTCTTCTAAATTCCAATAGGTATAAGCCAGGTATAAGCCCAACCTGTTTAACCTTTCCTCATAAGATAAGCTCTTCAGCCCAGGAATCAGTCAAGTGAACCTTTTCTGAATTGCTTCTAATGCAATTTTATCCTTTCTTAGGTAAGGAGACCAAAACTGTACACAGCACCAGTTGTAGCAACACTTCCCTATTTTTAATATTCTATTCCCCCATCAGTAAATGACAATACTCCATTTGCCTTCTGTCAAGGAACTATTAAATTTATCCTAATATTACTGTGGGATACTTTAAAGTAAGCTTGTGTCTGTGTGTGTGTGGCTAATTTAATTAAACTACAGATGGTTAGACTGCAAGGTTTAAATTATCAAAGAAGTGAGGTGCAAAACAGGCATTTGAAATGGAGATGAGTAAACTAGGGTGAGCTCTCAACAGAGACGGTGTGAATTAAATTTGCATTTTTTGGTAAGTGGAGGTGTTAGATTTTCAAAGGGACATGGAAAATGTTTACAACTGGCAAGATAAATAAGGCAAGGTTATTATGTTGATTTTTCCCAAAAATGCTGGCCATAATGATAACATGAAAGATTTATTTATATTCTGGGAAAAGTAACTTTTAAAGTTGAAACAATGGGATTTACAGCTCAAAAAGGGAGAAATATATTTAAAGAAGGATGGAAGGCCGTGTGAGGGGTGGCTGTGTGAGATCTTGAAAGGTGAGTTTGTGAAACAGACTTGGGAAAGAAGCTTCTAGCCTCCCTGTAGAAGTTTGCTGTTCCAGTAACCAAAGTTGCGTTAAAAGCCTTTGGAAGTCCATTGCTCAGTGAGTGCTTGTGGTAATATTGCTGGATGACTTTATAAATTTGGAATCTATTTGGGCTGTTGCCTTAAAGTGGTTGTGTGGTTGGGAATCTGGTTAGGTAGAAATTTTGGGAACTGCTATAACTATAATCTTGTGCATGTATGTTTTTTTCTCCTTTTGTTAACAAATGTTTTAATCTGATCTTTAATCATTGCTTCTGACTTTGGTGCACAAGCCTGCTCATAATAAATTGCTAAATCATTGTGATAGCATGGCCAAGTTTCCCTTGTGGATTTGGTCAGCCTGGCAAATACCACCTGCCATATCCTAACATTTCCTAATCATTTAGAAAGTTTACGGCACAGAAGGAAGCCACTTGGCCTATCGTGTCTGCACCAGTTGCAAAACGAGCCATCTAGCCTAATCCCACTTTCCAGTATTTAGGCCATAGCCCTGCAGGTTACGGCACTTGAGATCCATATCCAGAAACCTTTTAAATGGGTTGAGGGTTTCAACCTTTACTACCCTTTCAGGTACTGAGTTCCAGATCCCCACTACCCTCTAGGTGAAAGGCTTTTTCATAATCTCTCCTCTAATATTTCTACGAATCACTTTAAATCTATACCCCCAGAATCACTTTCTAATCACTTGCTGTAGTGGGAGACGGTGGAGGAAATCTGAGCTTACCTGGTTTGGCCGAAATGTGACTCCAGGTCCACAGCAATGTGGTTGACTCACAACTACCCTCTAAAATGGCCTAGCAAGCTATTTTCTGATCTACCAATAATCTTCACAGAATTGTGCACTTTTTCTTTCAATTTGATACTATCTTTAACTTCTTTATTTAGACGCAGATGGTGCAAACTCCTCCTAGAGTCTTTCTTCATATCCCTTTTTATCCTCTTTTCTCCCCACCACCACCCCCTCCCCTCACCCCATCCCCTACAGGGCCATCTTTCACTTGTTCCATGTTGTTCTTTCACACAATGCTACCCTTGTTCTGCTATAATCACATTCTGCTTTCTTACCTTTGCCACTATTAGCACCTTCTTTAGCACTAACCACTACCATTAACAATCCCTTTGTCCTTTACTTCATGACATCTTTGTCAATCCCTCCTTTGTCTCCACCTATCGCTGGCCTTCTATCCAACTCCACCTGCCCAAACCCCCTTAAACAGTATAAATTTCATCACATTTCCACTTCTCTTCAGCTCTGAAGGGTCATATGGACTCGAAATGTTAACTTTGTTTTTCTCTCTCCACAGATGCTGTCAGACCTGCTAAGTTTTTCTAGCATTTTCTGTTTTTGTTTCAAATTTCCAGCATCCGCAGCATTTTGCTTTTATATAAGGATAACTGAAGTACTGGTTGTACTGATAGAAAATAGAGAAAGAAGATACAGGGGGAAACTGTTTTCACTGGCAGGTGGGACAGTAACCAGAGCACACTGTTTAAGATAATTAGCAAAAGAACCAGACAGAAGATGAGAATTGTTTTTAAACATAGTGGGGTTGTTATGATCTGCCTGAATGCTGGTGGAAGCAGATTCAGTAATAACTTCAAAAAAAAGGAAATTGCATATATACTTTGTGAGAAATGGATGTTTTAAAAATATTTTTGGGGAATATTGTGTTATTCTGTGGAAAATGTGGTGTGTGTCTGTGTGTGTCTCTGCATGTGGATGATTTACTTAAGCTGGGCAGAAATTAATAGGAGGCACATTGTCTGTGGAGGTTTAAACATGAAAAGGATAGAGTTGTTAACTTTGAGGTACAAGAAAATAGGTTAGATCTAACATTTGCATTTTTTGATAAGTTGAGAGTTTGTTTGAATATCAAGGGGAGTCATGAGGTTACAAGATATATGTTTGCATCTTGCAAGAGTTTCAGAAATAAATAGAAGGGGGAGGGAATCCCCATCTGTCAAAGTGTGCTCTTTCACGCATGTGCGCAAAAGAGCGCACTGCTCCTTGAGGCAAAGTCCTGTCTCAGAGAGATTCGTGAGAGGCAAGTAAACTCTAAAAATAGATAAGTATTAAAATTAACATGTCCCCCTCGTGTGACAACGTCACATGAGATGGGACATGTTAATAATAAACACATAAAATTTATTAAATTTTTAAAAAACAGACATGAAATTTTATCCTGCCAGTGGATGAAGTTTTATTAATAATCTGCAGCCCGCTGGGGCTCCTGGCCTGCCCGCCAGCCTTAAGGTTGGCCGGGCAGGGTGTTTAATAAGATTAATTAGCCTGTCAATGGCCTTAATTGGCCATTAACATGTCAGCGGGCGGACAGCTGATTTCGCTGTCCGCCTGCCTTTATGAATATTTAAAGGGACCGGAATGATATCTGGGGTTCCTCCTGACGTCATCCCATGTCATTTTCCCCTCGGCGAGCGGGCCCCACCCCCAAATCACCGAGGGGAAAATCCTGGCCATTAAAGATTTTTTATTTGGAAGGGTTTGAGTTTCAAAGAGGTGTGAGAACAATGGAACAAAAACAGAAAATGCTGGAAAAACTCAGCAGGTCAGGAAGCATCTGTGGAGAAGGAAACAAAGTTAACATTGAGTCCATGTGACTTTTTTTCAGAGCTAAAGAGAAGTAGAAACGTGAAGGAATTTATACTGTTCAAGGGGGATGGAACATGTGAAACAAGATAGGTCAGCAATAGATGGGAGCTAAGGTGAGACTGACGAAGATGTAATGGACATAAGAGAAAGGGAGTGTTCATGGTAGTGGTGAAGACTAAAGAAGGTGCTGATAGTGGCATAAAGGTAAGAAGGCAGAATGTTTTAATGGCAGAACAAGGGTCAGCACTCTGTGAAAGAACAACATAGAAATAAGTGACAGATGGCCTTGTGGTGGTTGAGGATGGAGAGGTGGGGAGGTGTTTGGGGAAAAAAGATTTAAAAAAATAAAAAGTAAAAATATATTTTTTTTATTCATTCACAGGATGTGGGCTTCACTGGCTGGACCAACATTTATTGCCCATCCCCTTTGAGAAAGTGGTGGTGAGCTGAAAAATTTAAGAAAGGATTTAGAAAGGGGTAAAGATAGAGGAGGGAGTTCATGGTCTGAAGTTGATGAACTCAATGAGGTGCTATTCCTCCAGTTTGCGTTGGTTTTTACTGGAACATTGCAAGGATGGAAATGTGGGCATGAGAGCAGGGTGGTGTATTGAAATGGCAAGCGACAGGAAGGTCTGGGTGATGGTTGGGGACAGATCGAAGTTGTTCTGCAAAGGTAGGACAAGGGCAGAGGTTAGGGAGACAGAGCCCCCTTGTCTTCACTTTTCACCCCACCAGCCTCTGCATTCAAAGGATTATCCTCTGCCATTTCTGCCAACTCAAGCATGATGCCACCTCCAAACACATCTTCCCCTCAACCCCCTGTCGGCATTCCATAGGGACCATTCCCTCCTCCATCACCTTAACCCCTTCCCACAGCACCTTACCATGCAATTGCAGAAGGTGCAACACCTGCTCCTTTACCTTCTCCCTGCTCACAGTCCAGCAGCCCAAACACTCCTTTCAGGTGAAGCAGTGCTTCACTTGCACCTCCTTCAATTTGGTTTACTGCATTCGCTGCTCCCAGTGCAGCCTCATTCATATTGGGGAGACCAAATGCAGACTTATGGAACACCTTCACACAGTCACCAAGCATGACCCAGACCTTCCTGTTGCTTGTAATTTCAACATACCATCCTGCTCTCATGCCCACACGTTCATTCTTGGCCTGCTGCAATGTTCCAGTGAAGCCCAATGCAAACTGGAGGAACAGCACCTCATCTTCCGACTAGGCACTTTACAGCTTTCCGGACTTAACATTGAGTCCAACAACTACAGACCATGAACTCTCTCTACTGTTACTTCCTTTTTAATCCTTTTTTCAAATTTATTTATTTATATTCATTTTTTTAAAATCCTTTTTCCCCAACAACCTCCTCCTCCACACCCCCCACCACAGGGCCATCTGTTTTTGTTTCAGATTTCCAGCATCCACAGTACTTTGCTTTTGCCTTAGTGAGAATGGCCCTTAATTGGCCCGCCAGCGTGAAATCATGGCCCGGCCCCGAATGCAGGCATCGGTTGGCTCCCCGACCACCCCCGACGAGCCTACCCAACCAGGACAAAATTCTGTCCCAAGTGACAGATGCCGCCCCAAACAGAGGCTGTGGATCGATCTCTCCTTGACGCCTGCCACACAGTGAGCCAATGAGTCACACTGAACTCCGTCTTTCAAACGAGAGTTTCCAATCTCCATTCTCCAAGAACTTGCTCTGGAATCATCTTCTAAACCGACGTTTTCTCTCAGATAGCTTCCAAAAGACCACTAGGGTTTCAAACTCTTCTTACGATGTCCTCTCCCTTGGCTCACCATGTGCATTCAAGCTTTCTTTCACGCACTCTCTCTCTCACTGACTCAGCCGTCAACAGTACACCACTGCTTCACATGCCCATGGCAAAAAGTTACAGATCTTCAGCTGTCTCTTTGGACCTTTTGACTTCTTACAAGCTGTTCTCACTTTAAATCTGCTTCCTGCAGCTTTTGACTCTTTAAATCTGAAGCTTGGAGCCTTCCCCTGCTCCTCACTCAACTTCACTTAACAGGACTTGACTAGAAAGTCTGCTTCAGACCTTCTCCTATTCCACTCCTTTGTTATTTTGGGGATTTGGGCACTTTCTTCCTTAGTTTGGAACCTATCTGTTCCTTTTCATGCCCTGCCTGTCCTGATACTTTCTTTCAACTGCACTCAAACTGCTGTTTTCACTCTGTGTGTGTATGTGTGTGTGGGGCGGTGGTGAGTCTCCCTCTTTGGACCCCTGTTCCTCGGCAACAGCGCAGTTTTTTCTACTCTTGTGTTTGCTTTAACTTCTCTTCAGGAGTCATAAAACTCATTGGAAATGGAAGGATAGAAACAGAGCTTTAGACCTGTTGTCTCCACTCAAAAATAAAACTAGATCCCAGGTTTCACTTTTAACCCACAAATTGAAAAAAATACAAATTAAATTTAAACTTAAAGATATACTTATTCCTAACACACACACATATTTTACTTAAACTATCTCTATTTCCTAACACAGGTCAAACACATCTGCAGTAAGTGTCTGCGGCTAGAGGAGATTAGGCTCAGGGTCATTGAACTGGAGGCTGAGCTGCAGACACAGCAGGGAGGGGGAATGTTACCTGGACACGGTATTCCAGGAGGCAGTCACACCCCTTAGGATAGGATCTTCTGATTGGGTCAGCGGTCAAGGACAAGAATGTGACTGCAAGTGAGGCAGGTAAGGGGATCCAAAAGGCAGGAGTCCCAGCCTTTGCAATTGTCCAACAGGTTTGAGCTTCTGACAGCTTTTTTGGATGAGGGCAGAGGCTGCAGGGTGGATGAGCAAACTGACCATGGTACAGGAAGCCATTCAAGTGGGGGGACTTAATACGAAAGTAGTGGTAGTATGGAACAGCATAGTAAGGGAGATAGGTGTAGTTCTCTGCAGCTGAGAGCAAGAGTCCAGACAGCTATTTTGTTTGCCCAGTGCCAGGGTTCTGGATGTATGCTCAGGGCTGGAGAGAAACTTGTATTGGGAGGGGGAGGATCCAGTTGTCATGCTGGTACCAACAACACAGGTAGAATTAGGAGAGAGGTTCTGCTTAGGGAGTATGAGCAGCTTGGGGTTAAATTAAAAAGCAGAACTTTCAAGATAATAATCTGTGGATTATTACCTGAGCCATCAACAAATTGGTGTAGAGTAAATAGCATTAGATGAATGCGTAGCTCAAAGATTGGTGTGGGAGAAATGTGTTTTGATTCATGGGGCACTGGCACCAGCACTGGTGAAAGTGGGAACTGTACCATTGGGACGACCTACATCTGAACTGTGCTGGGACCAGTGTTACGGTGAATTGTATGACTAAAGCGGTAGAGAGAACTTTCAATTAAATAGTGTGAGAGGAGATATAGTAAAGGGTAGCAACAAAGTAATACAACAGAGCAGCAATTTGGGTAATGAGTACCAGAGTGTGACAGGAAGGGACGGAACATACAGTCATAGAGTGCACCAGCAGGTAAAGCTTAAAATGGTATAAAAAAGAGCTTGAGGCCCTATATCTGTATGCACATAGCATTTGTAACAAAAGGGTTACAAAACGCTATCTGTTAGCGCAGATAGAGATAAAAATGTATGATCTGATAGAGACATGGTTGAGAGACTGGGACCTGAATGTTGAAGAGTATTTAACATATCAGAATGACAGGAACCTAGGAAAAGGTAGTGGGTAGCCCTGTTAATTAAGGATGGCATTAGTTCAATACTGAGAGAAGACCTTAGCTTAAAAGAGCAAGATATAGAATCAGTTTGGGTAGAGATAAGAAATAGTAAAGGTGAGAGGTCACTTGTGGGAGTAGTTTATAGGCCCCCTAACAGTAGTCACACTTGTAGGACAGAGCATACGGGAAGAAATAAATGGGGCGTGTAAGAAAGGTATCGCAATAATCATGGGTGACTTTACATATATATTGGGAAAATCAGATTGGCAAAGGTAATCTGGAAAATGAGTTCATACAGTGTTTTTGGGACAATTTCTTAGAGCAGTATGTTGTGGAGCTAACCAGGGAGCAGGCTATCCTAGTGGTGGTGTGCAATGAGACAGGATTAAGCAATAACCTCATGGTAAAGGAGACTCTAGATGAGGCACAATCACAACATGGTAGAATTTCATGTTCAGTTTGAAATAGAGAAGCGTGGGTCCATGACTACTGTTTTAAACCTAAATAAAGGTAACTATGAGAGTATGAAGGCAGAGTTGGCTTAGGTGAACTGGGAAATTGGTCAATAGGTAGCACAGAGTTGCAGTGGCAAACTTTTAAGGAGATATTTAATAACACTCAGAAAAGATTTATCCCAGCGAGAAAGAAAGACTGTGAGAAGGATATGCACACCTGTGGCTAAGTAAAGAAATTAAGAATAGTATTAAATTGAAAGAAACATTGTACAAATCTGCAAAGATTAGTGGTAGGTCAGAGGATTGAACAGATTTTAAGAACCAATTTTAAAAACCAAATTTAAGAACCAATAAAGAATGACTAGAAACATAATAAGAAGGAGAAAGCAGGAAACTAGAGAAAGCTATCTGGGAAAATAAAATCAAATAGCAAAAGTTTCTACAAGTGTTTGAATACAAAGAGTAACTAAAGCTAGTGTTGGTCCTCTAGAAAGAGTGTCTGGGGGATTGATAACGGAAAACAAAGAAATGGCAGAGGCGTTGAACAGGTATTTTGTGTCTATCTTCATGGTAGAGAACTTGGAAAACTTCTCAAAGGTTCTTGAAAATCAACAGGTGATAGGGATGGATGGACTTAATACAATCCCCATCACCAGGGAAAGGGTGGTCAGAAAACTATTCGACCTAAAGGCTGACAAGTCCGCAGGACCGAATGGCCTGCATCCTCGGGTCTTAAAAGAAGTGGGGGCACAGATAGAAGATGCATTGGTTAAAATCTTCCAAAATTCTTTAGATTCAGGAAAGGTTCCAGCGGATTGGAAAATAACTAATTTAACAGCCATTTTAAAAAAAAGGAGGCAGAAAGCAGGAAACTACAGGCTAGTTAGCCTAACATCTGTCACAGGGAAAGTGCTAGAATCCATTGTTAAGGAGGTTACAGAACAATCTTGTTCAACCGCCTCCATGTGGCCCCTGGAACGATTGTTGAAAAACAGTAAGAGGCTCAGTGCTTTTGAAGATATCTTCAGGGGCCTGTTCCTCCAATCACAGCCTGTTTTTCTTGTTTACTGCTGATAGGCTCACTATTTTCCCCGGCTGCAACTGCTTTCCCCCGGCTGCAGCTGCTTTCTCCTGACTGCATTCCCCATGTTCCACCAGTGTCTCCCCCCCACCCCAAACCATGTACCCCGGCTCTCAGCTCTCCCCTTGGTGGGCACCCAGGTTGAGGTGCCACTTTACCTTGCTCCAGCTCTCATTGCACCTACCTGCACCCGAAGCCAATTTTGTGAGTGATGGTGAGTGAGTGTGAGGGCTGGCAAGTGAGGGTGATGGTGAGTGTGAGGGTTGGTAAGTGAGTGAGGGTTGGTGAGTGAGTGCAAGTGTTGGTGAATGAATGAGTGAGAGGGTTTTTTAAAAGTTCATTCATGGGATGTGGGCTTCGCTGGCTGGGCCAGCATTTATTGCCCCTTCCTAGTTGCCCTTGAGAAGGTGGTGGTGAGCTGCCTTCTTGAACCACTGGAGTCTATCTGGTGTAGGTACACCCACAGAACTGATAGGAAGGGGGTTCCAGGATTTTGACTCAGCGACAGTGAAGGAACAGCGATATATTTCCAAGTCAGGATAGTGAGTGACTTGGAGGGGAACGTCCAGATGGTGGTGTTCCCATCTATCTGCTGCCTTTGTCCTTCTAGATGGTAGTGGTTGTGGGTTTGGAAGGTGCTGTCTAAGGAGCCTTGGTGAATTCCTGTTGTGCATCTTGTAGATGGTACACACTGCTACCACTGTTTGTTGGTGGTGGAAGGAGTGAATGTTTGTGGATGTGGAGCCACATAGACCAGGCTGCTTTGTCCTGGACGGTGTCAAGCTTCTTAAGTGTTGTGAGAGCTGCACTCATCTAGGCAAGTGGGGAGAATTTCATCACACTCCTGACATGTACCTTGTAGATGGTGGACAGGCTTTGGGGAATCAGGGGGTGAGTTACTTGTTGCAGGATACCTAGCCTCTGACCTACTCTTGTAGCCACAGTGCTAGTCCAGTTCAGTTTCTGGTCAATGGTAATCCCCAGAATGTTGATAGTTGGGGATTTAGTGATGGTTCTGCTTAGGGAGTATGAGCAGCTTGGGGTTAAATTAAAAAGCAGAACTTTCAAGATAATAATCTGTGGATTATTACCTGAGCCATCAACAAATTGGTGTAGAGTAAATAGCATTAGATGAATGCGTAGCTCAAAGATTGGTGTGGGAGAAATGTGTTTTGATTCATGGGGCACTGGCACCAGCACTGGTGAAAGTGGGAACTGTACCATTGGGACGACCTACATCTGAACTGTGCTGGGACCAGTGTTACGGTGAATTGTATGACTAAAGCGGTAGAGAGAACTTTCAATTAAATAGTGTGAGAGGAGATATAGTAAAGGGTAGCAACAAAGTAATACAACAGAGCAGCAATTTGGGTAATGAGTACCAGAGTGTGACAGGAAGGGACGGAACATACAGTCATAGAGTGCACCAGCAGGTAAAGCTTAAAATGGTATAAAAAAGAGCTTGAGGCCCTATATCTGTATGCACATAGCATTTGTAACAAAAGGGTTACAAAACGCTATCTGTTAGCGCAGATAGAGATAAAAATGTATGATCTGATAGAGACATGGTTGAGAGACTGGGACCTGAATGTTGAAGAGTATTTAACATATCAGAATGACAGGAACCTAGGAAAAGGTAGTGGGTAGCCCTGTTAATTAAGGATGGCATTAGTTCAATACTGAGAGAAGACCTTAGCTTAAAAGAGCAAGATATAGAATCAGTTTGGGTAGAGATAAGAAATAGTAAAGGTGAGAGGTCACTTGTGGGAGTAGTTTATAGGCCCCCTAACAGTAGTCACACTTGTAGGACAGAGCATACGGGAAGAAATAAATGGGGCGTGTAAGAAAGGTATCGCAATAATCATGGGTGACTTTACATATATATTGGGAAAATCAGATTGGCAAAGGTAATCTGGAAAATGAGTTCATACAGTGTTTTTGGGACAATTTCTTAGAGCAGTATGTTGTGGAGCTAACCAGGGAGCAGGCTATCCTAGTGGTGGTGTGCAATGAGACAGGATTAAGCAATAACCTCATGGTAAAGGAGACTCTAGATGAGGCACAATCACAACATGGTAGAATTTCATGTTCAGTTTGAAATAGAGAAGCGTGGGTCCATGACTACTGTTTTAAACCTAAATAAAGGTAACTATGAGAGTATGAAGGCAGAGTTGGCTTAGGTGAACTGGGAAATTGGTCAATAGGTAGCACAGAGTTGCAGTGGCAAACTTTTAAGGAGATATTTAATAACACTCAGAAAAGATTTATCCCAGCGAGAAAGAAAGACTGTGAGAAGGATATGCACACCTGTGGCTAAGTAAAGAAATTAAGAATAGTATTAAATTGAAAGAAACATTGTACAAATCTGCAAAGATTAGTGGTAGGTCAGAGGATTGAACAGATTTTAAGAACCAATTTTAAAAACCAAATTTAAGAACCAATAAAGAATGACTAGAAACATAATAAGAAGGAGAAAGCAGGAAACTAGAGAAAGCTATCTGGGAAAATAAAATCAAATAGCAAAAGTTTCTACAAGTGTTTGAATACAAAGAGTAACTAAAGCTAGTGTTGGTCCTCTAGAAAGAGTGTCTGGGGGATTGATAACGGAAAACAAAGAAATGGCAGAGGCGTTGAACAGGTATTTTGTGTCTATCTTCATGGTAGAGAACTTGGAAAACTTCTCAAAGGTTCTTGAAAATCAACAGGTGATAGGGATGGATGGACTTAATACAATCCCCATCACCAGGGAAAGGGTGGTCAGAAAACTATTCGACCTAAAGGCTGACAAGTCCGCAGGACCGAATGGCCTGCATCCTCGGGTCTTAAAAGAAGTGGGGGCACAGATAGAAGATGCATTGGTTAAAATCTTCCAAAATTCTTTAGATTCAGGAAAGGTTCCAGCGGATTGGAAAATAACTAATTTAACAGCCATTTTAAAAAAAAGGAGGCAGAAAGCAGGAAACTACAGGCTAGTTAGCCTAACATCTGTCACAGGGAAAGTGCTAGAATCCATTGTTAAGGAGGTTACAGAACAATCTTGTTCAACCGCCTCCATGTGGCCCCTGGAACGATTGTTGAAAAACAGTAAGAGGCTCAGTGCTTTTGAAGATATCTTCAGGGGCCTGTTCCTCCAATCACAGCCTGTTTTTCTTGTTTACTGCTGATAGGCTCACTATTTTCCCCGGCTGCAACTGCTTTCCCCCGGCTGCAGCTGCTTTCTCCTGACTGCTTTCCCCATGTTCCACCAGTGTCTCCCCCCCACCCCAAACCATGTACCCCGGCTCTCAGCTCTCCCCTTGGTGGGCACCCAGGTTGAGGTGCCACTTTACCTTGCTCCAGCTCTCATTGCACCTACCTGCACCCGAAGCCAATTTTGTGAGTGATGGTGAGTGAGTGTGAGGGCTGGCAAGTGAGGGTGATGGTGAGTGTGAGGGTTGGTAAGTGAGTGAGGGTTGGTGAGTGAGTGCAAGTGTTGGTGAATGAATGAGTGAGAGGGTTTTTTAAAAGTTCATTCATGGGATGTGGGCTTCGCTGGCTGGGCCAGCATTTATTGCCCCTTCCTAGTTGCCCTTGAGAAGGTGGTGGTGAGCTGCCTTCTTGAACCACTGGAGTCTATCTGGTGTAGGTACACCCACAGAACTGATAGGAAGGGGGTTCCAGGATTTTGACTCAGCGACAGTGAAGGAACAGCGATATATTTCCAAGTCAGGATAGTGAGTGACTTGGAGGGGAACGTCCAGATGGTGGTGTTCCCATCTATCTGCTGCCTTTGTCCTTCTAGATGGTAGTGGTTGTGGGTTTGGAAGGTGCTGTCTAAGGAGCCTTGGTGAATTCCTGTTGTGCATCTTGTAGATGGTACACACTGCTACCACTGTTTGTTGGTGGTGGAAGGAGTGAATGTTTGTGGATGTGGAGCCACATAGACCAGGCTGCTTTGTCCTGGACGGTGTCAAGCTTCTTAAGTGTTGTGAGAGCTGCACTCATCTAGGCAAGTGGGGAGAATTTCATCACACTCCTGACATGTACCTTGTAGATGGTGGACAGGCTTTGGGGAATCAGGGGGTGAGTTACTTGTTGCAGGATACCTAGCCTCTGACCTACTCTTGTAGCCACAGTGCTAGTCCAGTTCAGTTTCTGGTCAATGGTAATCCCCAGAATGTTGATAGTTGGGGATTTAGTGATGGTAATGCCATTGAACGTCAAGGATGATGGTTAGATTCTCTCCTGTTGGAGATGGTCATTGCCTGGCACTAGTGTGGCATGAATGTTACTTGCCACTTGTCAGCCCAAGTATGGATATTGTCCAGGTATTGCTGCATTTGGACATGGACTGCTTCAGTATCTGAGGAGTCATGAATGATGCTGAACATTGTGCAATCATCAGCGAACATCCCCACTTCTGACCTTATGATGGAAGGAAGGTCATTGTTGAAGCAGATGAAGATGGTTGGGCTCAGGACATTACTCTAAGGAACTCCTGCAGTGTCCTGAAGCTGAGATGACTGACCTCCAACAACCACAACCATATTCCTTTGTGCTAGGTATGACTCCAACCAGTGGAGAGTTTTCCCCTGATTCCCATTGACTCCAGTTTGGCTAGGATTCCTTGATGCCACACTTGGTCATATGCGGCCTTGATGTCGAGGGCAGTCACCCTCACCTAACCTCTGGAGTTCAGCTCTTTTGTCCATGTTTGAACCAAGGCTGTAATGAGGTCAGGAGCTGAGTAGATCTGGCAGAACCCAGATGGAGAGTAGACTGATGGGGCGGTAATTGGCCAGGTTGGATTTGTCCTGGTTTTTGTGTACAGGACATACCTGGGCACTTTTCCACATAGCCAGGTAGATACCAGTGTTGTAGTTGTACTGGGACAGTTTGGCTAGGGGTGCGGCACATTCTAGAGCACAAGTCTTCACTGCTGTTGCCGGAATATTGTCAGGCACCATAGCCTTTGCAGCAAACAGTGCCTTCAGTCATTTCTTGATATCACGTAGAGTGAATTGAATTGGCTGAAGACTGGCATCTGTGATGCTGGGGACCTCCAGAGCAGGCCAAGATGGATCATCCTCCTGGTACTTCTGATTGAAGATTGTAGCAAATGCTTCAGACTTATCTTTTGCACTGATGTGCTGGGCTCCTCCATCAATGGGGTGGAGATATCTGAGGAACCGCCTCCTTCAGTGAGTTGTTTAATTGTCCACCACCATTCACAACTAGATGGGGCAGGACTGCAGAGCTTAGATCTGATCCATTGGTTGTGGGATCATTTAGCTCTGTCTATCACTTGCTGCTTATGCTGGTTGGCATGCAAAGTCTTGTGTCATAGCTTCACCAGGTTGACACCTCATTTTTAGGTATGCCTGGTGCTGCTCCTGGCATGCCCTCCTGCACTCTTCATTGAGCCAGGATTGATCCTCTGGCTTGATGGTAATGGTAGATTGGGGGATATGCTGGGCCATGAGATTACAGATTGTGTTTGAGTACAATTCTGCTGCTGCTGATGGCCCACAGCGCCTCATGGGTGCCCAGTCTTGAGTTGCTAGATCTGTTCGAAATCTATCCCATTTAGCACTGTGGTAATGCCACACAATACAATGGAGGGTATCATCAATGTGAAGGCAGGACTTCGTCTTCACAACAACTTGCAGTGGTCATTCCTACCGATACTTTCATGGACAGATGCATTGGTGAGGATGGGGGCAAGTATGTTTTCCCTCTTGTTGGTTCCTTCATCACCTGTTGCAGACCCAATCTAGCAGCTATGTCTTTTAGGACTCAGCCAGCTCAGTCAGTAGTGGTGCTACCGAGCCACTCTTGGTGATGGACATTGAAGTCACCCACCCAGGGTACATTCTGCACCCTTGCCACCCTCAGTGTTTCAAGTGGTGTTCAACATGGAGGAGTACTGATTCATCAGCTGAGGGAGGGTGGTACATGGTAATCAGCAGGTTTCCTTGCCCATGTTTGACCTGTGATTTAATGGTCAATGTTGAGGACTCCCAGGACAGTTCCCTCCTGACTATATATCACTGTCCCGCCACCTCTGCTAGGTCTGTCCTGCCAGTGATGGTGATGTCTGGGACGTTATCTGTAATGTTTGATTCTGTGAGGCTGTTGCTTGACAAGTCAGTAAGACAGCTCTCCCAATTTTGGCACTAGCCCCCAGAGGAGTTCGTAAGGAGGACTTTGCAGGGTTGAAAGTTGTTGGTTGATGCTGGGTGGTCCGTCCAGTTTCATTCCTTTTGTGAGGCTTTGTAGCACTTTGATATAACTGAATGGCTTGCTAGGCCATTTCAGACTACATTAAGAGTCAACCACATTGCTGTTGGTCTGGAGGTCACATGTAGGTGGGAAGATTTCCTTTCCTAAAGGGCATTAGTGAACCAGATAGGTTTGTACAACAATGGTTTGATTAAACTTTTAATTTCATATTTTTATTAAATTCAAATTCCACCATCTGCCATGGCGGGATTTGAGCATTACTCTGGATTACTCTTCTGACAATAATGCCACTATGCCATCGCCTCTCCTCCAGAATGTTGGTGAGGGAGTGTGAGGGCTGGTGAGTGTGAAGGTGAGGGTGTGTGAGGGTGAATGAATGAGAGTGAGTGATTGAGGGTGAGGGTGAGGGAGAGAGTGTGAGGACGGGTGAGTGTGAAGGTGGGTGAGTATGAGGGTGGGCGAGTGGGTGCGTGTGAGGGTGGGCGAGTGGGTGAAGATGGGCGAGTGGGTGAGTGTTAGGGTGGGTGAGTGTGCGTGCATGACAGAGAGGATGAGGGTTCCCGAGAGAGGGTGAGTGTGTCCGAGAGAGTGAGCACATGTATGTGTGGCAGAGAGTGTGAGCATGTGCGCCTGTGTGCGCGTGTGTGTGAGAGAGAGAGAGAGGTGGAGTGATAGGGAGGAGTGCGTGTGTGTCTGGCTCACTCCCAGTTGTAGGGTTCTCATTGACCCTTACCCCCACACATCAACAGGCACACTCACAGTGGGTGAGTGAGCACATTGAGACTCAGAGTTAGCTGGACACAAACACTCTCGCCCTTTCACACTCGATTAGTCATCTTTATTACTCATTTTTTAATTATCAATTTATTGTTGTGATTTTTTTTTGCTCAGCAAGTTGTTTCCAACCGTATGTCAGCTTTTTTGGAAATTCACGTTTAGTGTTGCGCCAAACCTCATCTTTCTGAAATTTGTTCATCGGCCCCCCACCCCCCAAAAAAGTGAGAGAAAAATTGAAATGTGCCCTCCCGGCAAGAAAAGGTTACGCAAGCCTGTTACAGAAGGATACTTAGATAATCACGATTTGATCAGACAGAGCCAACACGGCTTTGTGAAAGGGAAATTGTGTTCAACTAATCTGTCAAGAGTTCATTGATAAAATAACATTCAAGCTGGATAAAGTGGAACTGATAGGTTTGGTGTACTTGGATTTCCAAAAGACATTTGATAAGATACCACATCAAAGGTGTGGTATAAGATATAAGCACATGGTGTAGGTAGTAACAGCTAACAGAAGCAGAGATTAGGGATAATTGGGTCTTTTTCAGGTTGGCAAGCTGCTACTAGTGAAGTGCCACAGGGATCAGTGCTGGGTCCTTAACTATTTACAATCTATATGAATGATTTGGATAAAGGAAGCATATGTATGGTAGCTAAGTTTGCCGTTGACACCAAAATAAGTAGGAAAGTAAGTTATGAAGAGGAGTCTGAGTCCATGAAGGGACATAGACAGGTTAAGTGAGTGAGCAAAAATTTGGCAGATGGAGCATAATAAATGTGAATTTGTCCACTTTGACGGGGAGAATATAAATGGAGAAAAATTGCAGAACTCAGTGGTACATAGGGATCTTAGTGTCCTGGTATATGAATCATAAAGTTAGTATGCAAGAACAGCAAGTGATTATGAAAGCAAATGGAATGTTGGCATTTATGCAAGAGGAATGGAATATAAAAGTAGAGAAGTTTTACTGCAGCTGTACAGGGCCTTGGTGAGACCACATCTGGAGTACTGTGTACAGGTTCGGTCTCCTTATTTTAAAAAAATGTATCATTGCTTTAGATACAGTTCAGAGAAGATTCACTGAACTCATTCCTCGATGAAGGGTTGTCTTATGAAGGAAGGTTGAACAGGTTAGAAGATTGAGAGGTGATCTTAGACCATAAGACATAGGAGCGGAAATTAGGCCATTCGGCCCATCGAGTCTGCTCCGCCATTCAATCATGGCTGATAACTTTCTCAACCCCATTCTTCCACCTTCTCCCCGTAACCTTTGATCCCCTTACCAATCAAGAACCTATCTATCTCCGTCTTAAATACATTCAATGACCTGGCCTCCACAGCCTTCTGTGGCAATGAATTCCATAGATTCACCACTCTCTGAAAAGAAGTTTCTCTTCATCTCTATTCTAAAAGGTCTTCCCTTTACTCTGAGGCTGTGCCCTTGGGTCCTAGTCTCTCCTACTAATGGAAACATCTTCCCCATGTCCACTCTATCCAGGCCTTTCAGTATTCTGTAAGTTTCAATCAGATCCCCTCTCATCCTTCTAAACTCCATCGAGTATAGACACAGAGTCCTCAAACGTTCCTCATATGTTAAGTCTTTCATTCCTGGGATCGTTCTTGTGAACCTCCTCTGGACCCTCTCCAGGGCCAGCACATCTTTCCTGAGATACGGGGCCCAAAATTGCTCACAATATTCTAAATGTGGTCTGACCACAGCCTTATAAAGCCTCAGCAGCACATCCCTGCTTTTATATTCTAGTCCTCTTGAAATAAATGCCAACATTGCATTTGCCTTCCTAACTACCAACTCAAGCTGCAAGTTAACCTTAAGAAAATCTTGGACTAGGACTCCCAAGTCCCTTTGCACTCCAGATTTCTGAATTCCCTCCCCATTTAGAAAAATGGTCTATGCCTCTATTCTTCCTACCAAAGTGCATGACCTCACACTTGCCCACGTTGTATTCCATCTGCCACTTCTTTAGACTTTTCAGTTTTCCTAGCACCTTCTCCTTGGTAATGGCCACCATACTCAGCTCTGCGCACCCCCCCCCCCACCCCGACTCTCTTGAACAATTGTTAAAACATACAAGATCCTGAGAGGACTTAATAGGGTAGACACCAGGAGGATACTTCCAGTTGTGTGGGAAATTAAAACTAGGGGACATAGTTTAAAAATAAGAAGTCTCCCTTTTAAGACAGAGATGAAGAGAAACTTTTTGTCTCAAAGGGTCCTTGATGTGTAGAATTCTCTTCCCCAGAAAATAGGGGAGGCTGGGTCTTTGAATTTGTTCAAGTCAGAGTTAGACAGATTTTTGTCGGGCAAGGGAGTCAAGGGTTATGGGGTGCAGACAGGCAAGTCGAGCTGAAACCACAACCAGATCAGCCATGATCTTACTGAATAGTGAAGCAGACTCAAAGGGTCAAATTGCCTACTCCTGCACCTGTGTATTGTTCAATTGGGTTCACTCCACGTAACACCATGAAACAGCGAAGGGCACTGGACACAGCAAAGGCAGTGAACCAAGACAACATCCCTGTTATAGTGCTATAGAAATGTGCACCAGAACAAACTGCTCCCTAAACATTTCCAGTACAAATATGACACTGACACAATACAAAAATGTGAAAGACTATCCAAATATGTCCTGGACACAAAAATAAACAGTATAAACCTAACCCAGCTAATTATTACCCTACCTGCCTCTTTCCAATCATCAGTAAAATGATGGAAGGAGTGATCAATAGTATCATAAATAAACAAAATAGTCAATAGCTACTCTGATGTTTAGTTCAGTTTTTACCAGAACCACTTGACTAATAATCGTATGTCTTAATCCAGGCTTCAATGCAAGAACTGAATACCAGACCAAAGATAAAAAGTAATTGCCCTCATCATTAAAACAGTATTGCACAAAGGAGCAAAACTGAAATCAATGGAGTTCATATAGTAAACTGCCCAATGGCTCAACCACCAATAGGGACCCACTCCCCTTGTTTGCCAATAATTCTGGAATCATAATTTAGCTTCAGAATAGTATAATCGAATTGCACAGGAGGCGGCCATTTGGCCAATTCAAGAGCCATTTGGCTCTTTCAAAGAGCATTCCATTTAGTCCCGTTCCCTGCTCTTTCCCCATATCCCTGCAATTTTTTTCTCTTTCAATATTTATCCACTATCATCAGTTAGTTTAAGTAGAACAGGGTTAAATAACTGAAGTAGATAATTCCACAATAGCCAATCTGCTCACCTGCTAATGATACTCATGTCCTGACGGTCTACAATTATAACGTCTGGGTCCACAGGCTGAGGTGGATGGTCTTGAAACTGTTCTGGCAGATAATACCCAGTGATAATGTTTTGGACAAAACTGTTCCTTTCTTCTGTCATTTGTAAATCATTTATGATGGGAATGGTCATTCCAAGATAATGACCTAGACAATAGGAGAAGAAATGGGTAAAATAACAGGAGGGAAGTTGCACTGGAGAAAAATAATGAGGAAGTATGGGCGCATGATAGTTAATAAATTGAATATTCCATTCCAGGTCTCCAATGGCTTAATGGTTAAAGGCATCATCCATTACATAGCAGTAAACCATACAGATCAAAAGATAACAAGGACCAACATGTAAACAAGGTAAGTTAACTGATCTTAACAAGGGTAGGAGGCTTACTAAAATAAGAACAGAAAATGCTGGCAAAACTCAGCAGGTCTGGCAGCATCTGTGGAGAGAGAAACAGAGTTAATGTTTTGAGTCCGGATAACTCTTTTTCAGAGCTAAAGAGAAGTTGAAATGTGATGGAATTTATACTGTTTAAGTGGGGGTGGAACAGGTGGCGCAAAATAGAAGGTCAAGGATAGGTGGGAGCTCAGGAGAGATTGACAAAGATGTCATGCACACCGGAAAAAGGGTGTGTTATTGGTAGTGCTGAAGACTAAAGAAGGTGCAGATAGTGGCATAAAGGTACGATAACAGAATATGTTAAAAAGCAGAACAAGGGTCAGCGCTCTGTGAAAGTACAATATAGAAACAAGAAACAGATAACCAGGAGGTGGGGAGGTGGGAGGGGAGGGGGTGTTGAGGAAAAAGGATTTTAAAAGATTTTAAAAATATAATAAATAAAAATAATTAAAAATTTTTAAAATTGCATTAAAAAGGGTTAAAGATGGAGGACAGAGTTTATGGTCTGAAGTTGTTGAACTCAATATTCAGTCCAAAAGGCTGTGAAGTGCCTAATTGGAAGCTGAGGTGCTGTTCTTGCAGTTTGCGTTGGTTTTCTCTGGAACATTGCAGCAGGCCAAGGACAGGCATGTGGGAATGAGAGCAGGAAGGTGTGTTGAAATGACAAGTGACAGGAAGGTCTGGGTCATGCTCACAGACTGAGCGAAGGTGTTCTGCAAAGTGGTCACCCTGTCTGCATTTAGGCTCCCCAGTGTAGAAGAGACCATATTGGGAGCAGTGAATACAGTAGACCAAATTGAAGGAGGTGCATGTAAAGCACTGCTTCACCTAAAAGGAGTGTTTGGAGCCTTGGACAATGAGGATGGAGGAGGTAAAGGAGGTGTTGCATCTTCTGCAATGGCAAGGGAAGATGCCATTGGAAGAGGATGAGGAGTTGGTGATGATGAGGGAGTGGACCAGAGGTCACAGAGGGAACTGTTGCTACAGAATATTGACGGTGGGTTGGGGGGGGGGGGGGGGGGGGGGTGGGGATGTGGCAGGTGTGGAAAGATGTGTTTAGTGGTGGTATCATGCTGGAGTTGGAGGAAATGACGGAGGATGATCCTATGAATGCGGTGGCTGGTGGGGTGAAAAGTGAGGATCTGGTTCTGGAAATTGGAAGAAAAATCGATACATTTTTCCAGGTCCAAGACGAGAGCTTAAAATGGCACCAATACAGCATCGATATACCGAGAAAAAGAGTTGTGAGAGGGGGCCTGAGTAGGACTGGAACAAGGAATGTTCCACATAGCCCACAAAAAGACAAGCATAACCAGGACCCATGTGGGTACCCATAACTTTTCTGGGATAGGTTTCCTGGCCCTAACCATCTCCTCTTCACTACGGACATCCAATCCCTCTACACCTCCATCCCATATCAGGATGGTCTTCGGACTCTCTGCATCTTCCCTGAACAGAGGCCTGAACAATCCCCATCCACCACCACGCTTCTCCACCTGGCTGAACTTGTTCTATCACTGAACAATTTCACCTTTAACTTGTCTCACTCACTTCCTCCAAATAAAAGCTGCGGCTATGGGTACTCGCATGGGCCTCAGTTATGCCTGTCTTTTTGTGGGCTATGTGGAACATTCCTTATTCCAGTCTTACTCAGACCCACCCACAACTCTTCTCTAGGTATATCGATGACTGTATTGGTACCACTACATGCTCTCATCTGGACCTGGAAAAATTTTATCGATTTTGCTTCCAATTTCCACCCCTCTGTCACCTTTACATGGTCCATCTCCGACACTTCCCTTCCCTTCCTTGACTTCTCTGACTCCATTTCTGGTGACAGAATGTTTACTGTTATGATCCCCAGCTGAGGTTATCACTGGATAAGCCTGATTCCCAGGGTGGAACCCAGCTTGATAGATCCTAACTTTCGTTTGTTTGTTTAGATTCGTGGAGAGGGTACTGAACAGAGTCACTGGAGTCAGCTAATGAACTTTTAACAGAAGAAAACAACATTGATTAAATAAGAAAAGATTAACTATATTACAATACTCCTTCATCCACAACTACAGATATATACAGATTTGTAAGGATAACACAAGTTACAAAAGCTATCTTGTGCTTTAATGTTCACAGTAAGCATGCAGTCCATATAAACCTGTTGGCAACCTATGGTCAGGCACACCACACTCTGAAACCAAGTGACAGATGCCACCCCAAATAGATGCTATAATCTCTCCTCAACTCCCCCTGGATGCTTGTCACACCGTGAACCCATCAGTCTCACTGAACTATGTCTTTCACACAAGGGTTTCCAATTTCTGGTCTCCAAGAACTCGCTTTTGAATCTTCACCCAAACCGATGCTTTCTCTCAGATGCCTTCCGCAAGGGTACACATCCCTTCAAACTCTCCTTCCAATGTTTCTCTCCCCAAATCACCACGTGCATTCAAGCTTTCTTCCATGCACTCTCTCTCACTGACTCAGCTGTCAACAGTACACCATTGCTTCATATGCCCATAGAAAAGAGTTCCAGACCTTCAGCTGTCTCTTTAGTCTTTCTGGCCTCTCGCTTAAAATCTGCTTCCTTTACGGATGAAACTTGGAGCCTTCCTCTCAGCTCCTTACTTTCACTTCCATAGAACAGGACCTTTCCCAGGTTTCTATCCTTCTTTTGACTGGAAGGTCTTCTTGGGACTTTCTCCTGTTCCACTCCCCTGGATTTGGAGACTTTCTTCTTTAGTTTGGGACTTGCTATCTGTGTCCTTTGCTCCAGTCTCTCTCTGGCAGCTACTTTCAACCAACTTTAGCGTGGAACTGACTATCTTCCCCTTCTAGGTTGTTTCTGCTTGGCAGCTGTCTTCAAAACCAAATGAACTCAAACAGCTTCCAAATCAAACTGTTGTTTCTAGTTTCTTGTGTGTGTGTGTGTGTGTGTGTGTGTGTGTGTGTGTGTCCGTGTGAGGGGCCTGCCTCTCTGGACCCCTGTTGCTAGGCAACAGCCCAGTTTTTCTACTCTTGCATGTTTAAATTTGCTGCAACAGTCGTAAAACTCTCAACAGAAATGCAGGCACCTTTTAAAGTAAAACTAAAACTCAACATGACCTTTTCTTAACACACAAATACAGAAATACATATCAAACTTAAAGTTTAAAGCTAAAACTCATTCCTAACACTCACAAATACTAATATAACCTACTTAAACTATCTCTATTTCCTAACGCTACCAATATTCATTACAAGCCCACCAACTCCCACAGCTGCCTCTACTACAGCGTCTCAAACCCTGCTTCCTCTAAAGGACTCCATCCCATTCTTCCATTTCCTCCACCTCCACTGCATCTGTTCTGATGATGCCACCTTCGAAAATGGCGCTTCTGATATGTCTTCCTTCTTCCTTAACTGAGGGTCCCTCCCCGCCACTGTGGTTGACAGGGCCTTCAACCATGTCCAATCCATCTCCCACACCTCTGCCCTAACCCCTTCCCGTCCCTCCCAGAACCATGATAGGGTCCATCTTGTCCTCACTTTTCACCCCAACCAGCCTCCGCATCCAAAGGATTACCCTCCACCATTTCAACCAACTCCAGCATGATGCCATTACCAAACACATCTTCCCCTCACCCCTTTGCCAGCATTCCGTAGGCACCATTCCCTCTGTGACACCCCGGTTCACTCCTCCATCACCCTCAACTCCATGCCCTTCTCACACATCCTTTCCATGCAATCGTAAATGGTGCAACACCTGCCCCTTTACCTCCTCCCTCCTCACCATCCATGGCCCCAAACACTCCTTTCAAGTGAAGCAGAGCTTCACTTGCACCTCCTTCAATTTGGTCTACTGTATTCGCTGACCCCAATGCGGTCTTCTCAACATTGGGGAGATAACGGAGAGTGGGTGGCTGCTTTGCGGAACACCTTCGCTCAGTCTACAAGCATGACCCAGACCTTCCTGTCGCTTGCCATTTCAGCAGACCATCTTGCTTTCATGCCCACATGTCTGTCCTTGGCCTGCTGCAATGTTCCAGTGAAGACCAACGCAAACTGGAGGAACAGCACCTCATCTTCTGACTAGGCACTTTACAGCCTTCCGGATTTAACACTGAGTTCAACAAATTCAGACCATAAACACTCTCCTCCATCTTTAACCCTTTTTAAAGCCAATTTTTAAATTTTTACTTTTTTAAATTGTTCATTTGTTTTTATTTATTCATTTTTTTCTATCTTTTTTTTATTTTAATTAAAAAAATTTTAATCCTTTTTCCCCCAACCCATCATTGCCACTTATTTCTATGTTGTGCTCTAATAGAGCACTGACCTTTGTTCTGCTATCTTACCTTCATGCCACTATAAGCACCTTCTTCAGTCTCCAATACTGGGGGAGGCTGTGGCATAGTGGTATTTTCACCGGCCTGGTATTCCAGAGACCTAGGGTAATGCTCTGGGGACCGGGATTCAAATCCCAACAAGACAGGTGAAATCTGAATTCAATAAAAAGTCTAATGATGACCATGACATTGTGTTTTGTTGCAAAAACTCATCTGGTTCACTAATGTCCTTTAGGGAAGGAAATCTGCTGTCGTTACCTGGTCTGACTCCAGGCCCACAGCAATGTGGTTGACTTTTAAATTTAGGGTAAGGTTCAATAAATGCTGGCCTAGCTAGCAATGCCCACATCCCATGGACAAATAAAAAAAACCTACCAGTGACACTCTCTTTGTCTTGTGCCCATGTCAATCTCTCCTGAGCTCCCACCTATCCCAGAGCTTCTATTTTGTTCCACCTTCTCTTTTAAACAGTATAAAATCCATCACATTTCTACTTCTCTTTAGCTCTGAAAAAGTCATACAGACTCAAAAGGTTAACTCTGTTTCTCTCTCCACAGGTGCTGCCAGACCTATGTTTTTCCAGCGTTTTCTGTTTTTATTTCAGATTTCCAGCATCCACAGTACTTTACTTTTATCTTAGGAGGCTTGCGATCACTTGAACAAATCCGGTAAACTTTTGATTGCTAACCAGTAACTCCTTTGAGAAAGTACATGAGTAAGATTATCAGACGAGGGCAGAACTGGATCACATTAGGCTGTCAAGGCTCTCCAAGATAGAGTTGTCTGTTAGCACTTTGTCAAATATAAGTTACAAAGGTTGGCTACTTGGGTAGCATATCAAAGGGCTGCAGCCGTCCATTGAATAATTTGCCAGCATACCTTCAGGGAGAGAGGGCAAATGAGCAGGAAAATAGAAAATATAACAATTAATAAAAGGATTTTAGTTTATTGAGAAAAACAGTACCAGTATGCATAGTACAAATAGGTATAAATGTTTCTGCAAATCTTCTTGCACATATTTTACAAGTCTTCGGTCCTCCTACCTGCTGAATTTTCGCCACAGATATAATGCATCAGTTTCATGAATGCCAGTGATACGCTTTGTTCATATAATTTTTCCCCTTTGATTACATGAGCCCATTTCCCAGAAGGGTAGAAGCATTCCTCATAAATGATTTCATTGCACTATGACAAAAAATTGAAATCATACATTTGTTTATATCTCTTGCCATTTAAACAAGGAATGTATTTTATACACTTTGTTGTATGAGTAGAATTTCTATGACTATAATTCTGTGAACTGGAATATCTTTGTACAAAATTTAATTATTGGCTTGGCTCAGTTAGTTACACTCGTAGCTCTGAGTCAGAAAGTTGAGTTCATACCATACCAAGAACATAATCAAGGTGGCACTACCATGTAGTTCAAACAAAGTGGTGCATTGCTCTCCCTGTTCCCTTGAGATGGTAAATCAATACAGTAGGGGTAAGCTAGATAAACACAAGAGGGAGAAAGTGATAGTAGGATGTGCAAATAGGTAAGGAAGCTCCTTCAGTCCATAATTAGCCATAGTTCATGATGGACCGTAGGCATCTTTTTCTTTTATAGAGAGACAAATGGTTATTGCTTGAGGGACACTACTCTGCATCAAGTGAAGCTGACCAGGAATCTCTCCCACTCTTACCACCTCTATGAGTCTGTTGGAATGATTAGCAGGTTGATTATCAACATATTTGGCTGTCATTAACCCTTTTTCTGTGGCCAACAAGTCCTAGAGTAGGACTTGAACCCAGAAATTGTGGCGCAGAGGCAGGGATGCTATCTACTGAAGTGAGGAAGCTCACATGCAGTATAAACATCGGAATGAATTCGTAAGGCCAAAAGACTTGGTTCATGCTGCGCATTCTATAATTTATGTAATGAATCACAAAGTTGTGACACTGGTGAATCAGGCCCTAACAAAAACAAACCAAGCACTACGGTTTATTTCTAGAGGGATCGAATTGAGAAGTTATGCTAAACTTGTATCAAACTGTGGTTAGATCAGAACTGTAGTACTATCTAAAGTCATGACTGAATCTGCCTGCACCACAATTCAGGCAGTGCATTCCAAATCCAAACCACTTCTGTGTAAAAAAAAAAAAGTTTTCCTCATCTGGCTCTGGTTCTTTTACCAATCACCTTAAATCAGTGCCCTCTGTTTCTCTATCCTTCCGCAAATGGGAACAGTTTCTCCCTATCTACTTTGTCCAGACCCCTCTTGATTTTGAACAACTCTATTAAATCTCCTGCCACCTTCTCTTCACTAAGGAGAACAGTCCCAGCTTCACCAATCTGTTCATTTAACTGAGTCTCTCACCCCCAGAACTATTCTTGTAAATCTCCGCTGCACCCTCTCCAGTGCCTTCAGATCCTTCATAAAATGTGGTGCCCAGAATTGAACACACTACTCTGGTTGAGGCTGAACCAGAGTTTTACAAAAGTTCATCATAACATCCTCGCTTTTGTACGCTGCCTCTATTTATAAATCTCAGGATCCAATATGACTTATTAACCATATTCTGAAACCGCCCTGCCCAATGATTTATGCACATGTACCCACCCTCCCCCCACCACTCCACCCCTGGTCCTCTGCTCCTGCAACCCTTTAATGAGGAGAGATGGGAGGAGCTTTGAATGGAGCATAAATGCGTGGACTGATTGGGCAGACTGGCCTGTTTCTGCTGTATATTCGTTGTCATTCTATGTTGTTAAGATCCAATGGCATTATTCAAAGAGCAGGGAGTTCTGCTGGTGTCCTGGTGAACATGCTTCCTCAACCATCCAGCAAAACAAATAAACTGGTTACTCAAAAGAACTTGGCACAAGTACAAGACCACAGAAGTTAATTTTGGTCCATGGTCCTCAGAATTCAGAGAACACGCAGTACACTGTCTGCAACATTCAACTGATTCTCTCACCAAATGTCTGTCCAGATCTAGAAATACCAGGAATAGGGTAACCTAGGGTCTTAAAAAGAGTGAGGTAGTTAATGTGATTAATATCAACAGAGGAAAAGTATTGGAGAAACTTAACGGACTCACATCCAACAAAAACCTTAGGACCTGATGGCCTACACCCGAGTTCAAAAAGAGATGATTGCAGGGATACTGGATGTGCTCGTTATAATTTTCCAAAATTCCTCAGATTTGGGAATGGTCCCATCAGATTGGAAGTTGACATATGTAACACCACTTTTCAAGAACGAGAGAGAAAACAGCGAACTACAGGCCAGTTAGTCTAACATCAGTTGTTGGGAAAATGCTGGAATCTATTATTAAGTAAGTTTTAACAATGCACTTCGAAAAGTATAGTATCATTAGAACAAGTTAACATGAGTTTACAAAAGGGAAATCATGTTTGACAAACTTATTAGAGTTTTTTGAGGATGTAACTAGTAAGGTAGATAAAAGGAAACCAGAAGATGTAGCATACCTGGATTTCCAAAAGGCATTCGATAAGGTACTGCGCAAAAGATTAATAGGCAGGATAAGGACTCTTGCAGTTGGGATAATATATTGGCATGGATAGAGAATTGGTTAACGGACAGAAAGCAGAGATTGAGCATAAACAGGGCACTTTCAAGATGGCAGGCTGTGACTATCGGACTGCTGGAGCTTCAGCTATTTAGAATCTATATTATTGACCTACATGAATAAACAGAGGGTAATCTAAGTTTTTCTATTTATTCTTTTCACAGGATGTGGGTGTCACTGGCTAAGCAAGCATTTATTGCCCATCCCTAATTGCCCTTGAAAAGGCGGTGGTGAGACCTCTTCTTGAACCACCCCAGTGCTGAGGAAGGGAGTTCCAGGATTTTGACCCAGTGACAGTGAAGGAACAGCGATATATTTCCAAGTCAGGATGATGAGTGTCTTGGAGCTTCCAGGTGGTGGCGTTCCCATGTGTCTGCTGCTTTTGTCCGTCTAGATGGCAGAGGTTGCGAGTTTGAAAGGTGTTGTCTAAGGAGTCTTGATAAGTTCCTGCAGTGCATCTTGTAGCTAGTATACACAGCTGCCATTCTGCGTCAGTAGTAGATGGAGTGGATGCTTGTGGATGGGGTGCCAGTCAAGCAGGCACCCTGGATGGTGTCAAGCTTCTTGAGTGTTGTTGGAGCTGCACTCATCGAGGCAAGTGGAGAATATTTCATCACACTCCTGACTTGTGCCTTGCAGATGGTGGACATCTTGGAGAATTCCCAGTCCCAGACTTGCTTTTGTAGCTACAGTATTAATATAGTTGGTCCAGTTCAGTATCTGGTCAATGGGGGATTCAGCAATTGAATGTCGAGGGGAGATGGTTAGATTTCTCTCTTGTTGGAGATGGTCATTCACTGGTACTTGTGTGGCACAAATGTTACTTGCCACTTATCAGCCCAGCTGCTGACGATACAAAGCTAGGTGGGAAGATAAGCTGTGCTAAGAACGTAGAGAGCCTGCAAAGAGATATAGACAAGTTAAGTGAGTGGGCAACAAGATGGCAGATGAAGTATAATGTGGGCAAATGTGAAGTTATTTACTTTGGTCGTTAGAATAGAAAAACAGAATTTTTTTTAAAAAAAGGTGCAAACCTTGTAAATGTTGATGTTCAAAGAGATTTGGAGTACTTGTACAAGGAATGCAGAAAGAATGAAGGAACAGCAAGCAATTAGGAAGGCAAATGGCACATTGGCCTTGACTGGAGAACAGGAATAAAGAAGTCTTGCTACAATTGTACAGGGCTTTGGTGAACTCACATCTGGAATACTGTGTGTAGTTTTGCTCTCCATATTTAAGTAAGGATTACTTGCAGTACAGTGGGTACAGTGAAGGTTCACTAAATTGATTCCTGGGCTGGAAGGGTGCCTGGCGACTTGCTGCAGTGCATCTTTTGTCTGGTACACATTTCTGCCACTGTACTTCAGTGTTGGATGGGGTGCCAATCCAGCAGGCTGCTTTGTCCTGGATGGTGTCGAGTGTTGTTGGGAGTCCCGTACATTTAGACATACAGAGAATATTCCATCACACTCTTAAATTGTGCTTTGTAGATGTGTCTCAAATTTTGCTGCCCCCAGAAATTTGTCACCATCCTGCACCTATTCCATGATGACATGCAAGCTGTGATCCCCAGTAGATGTAATATATTTGGATTTCCAAAAGGTGTTCAATAAGGTACCACACATAAGGCTACTTAATAAGAGCCCATGGGGGTAGAACACTAAAATAGATAGAGGACTGGTGAACTAATAGAAGACAGAGAGTTGGGACACGGGAGGCATTTTTAGGCTGGCAACATGGAGTGCCACTGGCATCAGCGCTGGGGACATAATTATTTACAATATATATTAATGACTTCGATGAGGGAAATTAATATAATATCGATAAGTTTGCAGATGACACAAAAATAGGTGGGAATGCAAGTGGTGAGGATGTCACAAAGAGTCTACAGAGGGACACAGACAGGTTAAGTGAGTATGCAAAAATGTGGCAGATGGAATAAAATATGGGAAAATGTGAGGTTATGCACTTTGGCAGGAAGAAGAGAAGAGGTGAATATTACTTAAATGGAGAAAGACTGAGCAAAGCTGCAACACAGAGGGATTTGGGGGTCCTCGTGCATGAATCACAAAAAGCTAGCGTACAAGTTCAGCAAGTGATAGGTAAGGCAAATGGAATGTTGGCCTTTATTTCAAAGGGAATAGAGTATAAAAATAGGGAAGTCTTGCTAAAACTATACAAGGCACTAGTTAGATATACTGGCATTGGAGGCAGTCCAGAGAAGGTTCACTAGGTTGATCCCGGGTATGGAGGTATTTTCTTACGAGGAGAGATTGAGTAGGTTGGGCCTGTACTCATTGGAGTTTAGAAGAATGAGAGATGACCAAATTGAAATAACGCAATAGGGAGGAAAGATATTAGCTCTGATGATGTGGAATTTGTATGGGTAGAGCCGAGAAACACTAAGGGGCAAAAAACATTAGTGGGGACTGTGTATAGACCCCCAAACTGTAGTGATGTTGGGAATGGCATTAAACAGGAAATTAGAGATGCATGCAATAAAGGAACATCTGTAATTATGGGTGACTTTAATCTGCATATAGATTGGGCAAATCAAATTAGTAACAATACCGTAGAGGAGGAATTCCTGGAGTGTATATGGGATGGTTTTCTGGACCAATACGTTGAGGAACCAACTACAGAACAGACCATCCTAGACTGGGTATTGTGTAATGAGAAAGGAATAATTGGCATAGTTGTGTGAGGCTCCTTGGGGATGAGCGACCATAATATGATAGAATTCTTCATCAAGATAGAGAGTGACATAGTTGATTCTGAGACTAGGGTCCTGAATCTGAATAAATGAAACTACGAAGGTATGAAGCGCAAGTTGGCTATGATGGATTGGGAAACATTACTTAAAGGGATGGCAGTGCTTAGGCAATGGCAAACATTCAAAGAGCGCATGGGTGAGCTGCAACAATTGTTTATTCCTGTCTAGTGCAAAAGTAAAACAGGAAAGGTGGCAAAACCATGGCTTACAAGGGAAATTAGAGATAGTATTAGATCCAAGGAAGAGGCATACAAATTGGCCAGAAAAAACAACAAACCTGAGGATTGGGAGCAGTTTAGAATTCAGCAAAGGAGGACCAAGGGATTGATTAAGAAGGGAAAAATAGAGTACCAGGGTAAGCTTGCGGGGAACATAAAAACTGACTGCACAAGTTTCTATAGGTATTTGAAGAGAAAAAGATTGGTGAAGACAAATGTAGGTCCCTTACAGTCAGAAACAGGGGAATTTATAATGGGGAACAAAGAAATGGCTGACCAACTAAATACATACTTTGGTTCAGTCTTCACAAAGGAGGACACAAATAACAAACCAGAAATGTTGGGGACCACAGGGTTTAGTGAGAGGGAGGAACTGAAAGAAATCAGTATTAGTAGGGGGGTAGGATCAGTAAGTTTGTGGATGACACAAAGATTGGCCGGGTGGTGAACAGTGAGGTTGAGTGTCTTGGGCTGCAGGAAGATATAGACGGGATGGTCAAATGGACAGATTAGAGGCAGATGGAATTTAACCCTGAAAAGTGTAAGGTGATACACTTTGGAAGGAGTAATTTGACAAGGAAGTATTCAATGAACAGCATGACACCAGGAAGTTCTGAGGAACAAAGGGACCTTGCCGTGTGTATCCATAGATCTCTGAAGGCGGAGGGGCATGTTAGTGGGGTGGTGAAAAAGGCATATGGGACACTTGCCTTTATCAATCGAGGCATAGATTACAAAAGTAGGGAGGCCATGTTGGAGTTGCATAGAACCTTGGTGAGGCCACAGCTGGAGTACTGTGTGCACTTCTGGTGGCTGCATTATAGGAAGGATGTGATTACACTGGAGGGGGTGCAGAGGAGGTTCACCAGGATGTTGCCTGGGATGAAATATTTAAGTTATGAAGAGAGGTTGGATAGACTTGGGTTGCTTTCGTTGCAGCAGAGAAGACTGAGGGGCAATCGAGGTGTACAGGATTATGAAGGGCATGGACAGGGTGGATAGGGAGCAGCTGTTCCCCTTAGTTGAAGGGTCAGTAATGAGGGGACATAAGTTCACCGTGAAGGGCAGGAGGTTTAAGGGGGATGTGAGGAAAAACTTTTTTTATCCAGAGGGTGGTGACGGTCTGGAATACGCTGCCCAGAAGGGTGGTGGAGGCGGGTTACCTCACATTCTTTAAAAAGGACTTGGCACGTCATAACATTCAAGGCTATGGGCCAAGTGCTGGTAAATGGGATTAGGTAGGTAGGTCAGGTGTTTCTCACGTGTTGGTGCAGACTCGATGGGCCGAAGGGCCTCTTCTGCACTGCGTGATTCTGTGAGTAGGGAAATGGTGTTGGGGAAATTGATGGGATGATGGCCGATAAATCACCTGGGCCTGTTTCCGAGATTCTATAGACTCTGGAACCATAAGACCATAAGACATAGGAGCAGAAATTAGGCCATTCGGCCCATCGAGTATGCTCCGCCATTCAATCATAGCTGATACGTTTCTCAACCCCATTCTCCCCATAACCTTTGATCCCCTTACCAATCAAGAACCTATCTATCTCCGTCTTAAATACATTTAGTGACCTGGCCTCCACAGCCTTCTGTGGCAATGAATTCCATAGATTCACCACTCGCTAGCTAAAGCAGTTTCTCCTCATCTCTGTTCTAAAAAGTCTTCCCTTTACTCCGAGGCTGTGCCCTCGGGTCCTAGTCTCTCCTACTAATGAAAACTTCTTCCCCACGTCCACTCTATATCCAGGCCTTTCAGTATTCTGTAAGTTTCAATCAGATCCCCCCCATCCTTCTAACCTCAACTGAGTATAGACCCAGAGTCCTCAAATGTTCCTCATATGTTAATTCCTGGGATCGTTCTCGTGAACCTCCTCTGGACCCTCTCCAGGGCCAGCACATCCTTCCTGAGATACGGGCCCAAAATTGCTTACAATATTCTAAATGTGGTCTGACCACAGCCTTATAAAGCCTCAGCAGGACATCCCTGCTTTTATATTCTAGTCCTCTCGAAATAAATGCCAACTTTGCATTTGCCTTCCTAACTACTGACTCAACCTGCAAGTTAACCTTAAGAGAATCCTGATTTAGGACTCTCAAGTCCCTTTGCACTCCAGATTTCTGAATTCTCTCCCCATTTAGAAAATAGTCTATGCCTCTATTCTTCCTACTAAAGTGCATGACCTCACACTTCCCCATGTTGTATTCCATCTGCCACTTCTTTGCCCATTCTCCTAACCTGTCTAACTCCTTCTGCATAGTCCCTGCCTCCTCAATACTGCCTGCCCCTCCATCTGTAAACTTAGCCAGGATGCCCTCAGTTTCTTCACCTAGATCATTAATGTATAAAGTGAAAAGTTGTGGTCCCAACACTGACCCCTGTGGAAGTCCACTAGTCACCAGCTGCCATCCTGAGAAGGACCCCGCAACACCCCCCCCCCCCCCCGCCCCCCACCATCACCCCCTTATCCCCACTCTCTGCCTCCTGCCAGACAACCAATCTTCTATCCATGCTAGCACCTTGCCTCTAACACCATGGGCTCTTATCTTACTGAGCAGCCTCCTGTGCGGCACCTTGTCAAAGGCCTTCTTGAAGTCCAAGTAGATAACATCCATTGGCTCTCCTTTGTCTAACCTACTCGTTACCTCCTCAAAGAATTCTAACAGATTTGTCAGGCATGACCTCACCTTGATGAAACCATGCTGACTTTGCTTGATTTTACCATGCACTTCCAAGTATTCTGAAATCTAATCCTTAATAATGGACTCTAAAATCTTACCAGCGACCGAGGTCAGGCTAATCGGCCTGTAATTTCCCGTCTTTTGCCTCACTCCCTTCTTAAACGGGGGGCTACATTAGCAATTTTCCAGTCATCTGGGACCCTCCCTGACTCCAGTGATTCCTGAAAGAGGTGTTAGTGCCTCCACTATCTCTTTAGCTATCTCCTTCAGAACTCTGGGGTGTAATCCAACTGGCCCAGGTGATTTATCCACCTTCAGACCTTTCAGTTTTCCTAGCACCTTCTCCTTGGTAATGGCCACCATACTCACCTTTGCCCCCCGACTCTCTTGAACTTTGGGGATGTTACTCATGTCTTCCACCATGAAGACTGATGCAAAGTACCTATTCAGTTCCTCTGCCATTTCTTTGTTCCCCACTACTACTTCTCCAGCGTCATTTTCCAGCGGCCCAATGTCCACTTTTACCTCTCTCTTACAGTTCCTACAGATTGGAGGGTAACTAATGTAACCCTTCTATTTAAAAAGGGAGGTAGAGAGAAAACAGGGAATTATAGACCAGTCAGCCTGACGTTGGTAGTGGGGAAAATTCTAGAATCCACTATAAAAGATTTCATAGCTGAGCACTTGGAAAACAGTGGTAGAATTGGACAGAGTCAGCATGGATTTACGAAAGGGAAATCATGCTTGGCAAATCTATTGGAATTTTTCGAGGATGTAACTAGTAGAGTTGATGAGGAGGAGCAAGTAAACATGGTTTATTTGGACTTTTAGAAGGCTTTCGACAAAGTCCCACACAAGAGATTAGCATGTAAAATTAAAGCACATGGGATTGGGGTAGTGTATTGAGATGGATAGACAATTGGTTGGCAGACAGGAAACAAAGAGTAGGAATAAACAGGTCTTTTGCCTAATGGCAGGTGGTGACTAGTGGGGTACCACAGGGAACGGTGCTGGGACCCCAGTTATTCACAATATACATTAATGATGTAAATGAGGGAACTAAATATAATATCTCCAAATTTGCAGATGACACAAAGCTGGGCGGGAGGGTGAGCTGTGAGGAGGATGCAGAGATGCTTCTGTGTGATTTAGACAAGCTGAGTGAGTGGGCAAATGCATGGCAGATGCAGTATAATGTGGATAAATGTGAGGTTAATCACTTTGGTAGCAAAAACAGGAAGGCAGATTATTATCTGAAGGGCTATAAATTGGGAGAGGAGAATGTACAACGAGATGTGGGTATCCTCGTACACCAGTCGCTGAAGCTCTGCAAGCTGGAGAGCAGCAGGCGGTAAAGAAGGCAAATTGTATGTTGGCCTTCATAGCTAGAGGATTTGAGTACAGGAGCAGGGATGACTTGCTGTAAGAATACAGGGCCTTGGTGAGACCACACGTAGAATATTGTGCGTAGTTTTGGTCTCCTTATCTGAGGAAGGGTGTTCTTGCTATAAAGGGAGTGCAGCGAAGGTTTACCCGACTGATTCCTGGGATGGCGGGACTGACATATGAGGAGAGATTGAGTTGGTTAGAATTATATTCACTGGAGTTCAGAAGAATGAGGGGGGATCTCATAGAAACCTATAAAACTCTAACAGGACTAGACAGGATAGATGCAGGAAGGATGTTCCCGATGGTGGGGGAGTCCAGAACCAGGGGTCACAGTCTGAGGATACAGGGTAGACCATTTAGGACTGAGATGAGGAGAAATTTCTTCACCCAGAGTGGTGAGCCTGTAGATTTCGCTACCACAGAAAGTAGTTGAGACCAAAACATTGTATGTTTTCAAGAAGGAGTTAGTTGTAACTCTTGGGGCAAAAGGGATCAAAGGATATGGGGAGAAAGCGGGAGCAGGCTACTGAGTTGGATGATCAGCCTTGATTATAATGGATGGCGGGGCAGGCTCATAGGGCCAAATGGCCTACTCCTGCTCCTAGTTTCTATGAAACATAAGATTCTTAGGGGGCTTGACAGGGTAGTTGCTGAGATGTTTCCCCCTGTGGGAGAGTCTAGGACCAGAGGGCAAAATCTGAAGAGTGAGGGGGTGCCCATTTAAAACAGAGCTGAGGAGGAATTTCTTCTCTCAGAGGGTAGTCAATCTGTGGAATTCTTCACTACAGAGGGCTCTAGAGGCTGGGTCGTTAAGTATATTCAAGAGATAGACAGATTTTTAATCAGTAAGGGAATCAAGGGTAATGGGGAAGAGGCAGGAAAGTGGAGTTGAGGATTATCAGATCAGCCACGGTCCCATTGAATGGCAGAGCAGACTCGACCAGCCGAATAGCCTACTTCTGCTCCTATGTCTTATGCTCATCAACGGAACCACCACAAACCCAATGTCAGTGAAAACTGGGGTCAAACAAGGCTGTTTCATTGCACCAACTCTCCTCTCCATTTTCTTGGCTGTAATACTGCACCTCACCTCCAGAAAATTACCTGCAGGCATGGAGATAATCTTCAGGACAGAGGGGAAACCGATTCACCTACGCCACTTTCAATCTACAACCAAAGGCACACCAACCTCAAACATAGAGCTTCAGTATGTAGATGGCGCTGAGCTCCAGGTAATTGTCAACTGTTCTCTGAAGCATATGGGAAAATGGGCCTTTCACTAAACACCGGAAAACTAAGGTTCTCTTCCAACCAGCTCCCACAGCAGAACACCTGCACCTTCTACACAACCCCCACCCAACATTAAGTCAACAGCGAGATCTTGGAAAATGTGGACCATTTTCCATATTTTGGTAGCCTCCTCCTGACGATGGCAAATATACATGATGAAATCCATCATTGCCTCCAATAGAAGATCTTGTGACACAGTAGTAGCTTCCCTGCCTCTGTGCCAGAAGCTCTGGTTCAAGTCCCATGCCAAGACTTGTTGGTCATGGAAGGAACTTTCATGACGCTGCTCAATGGCCTGAAAATTAGCCCAGGGATCCCATCACCACCTCCCCATTATTTCCCAAGGGAAAAAAAGCGTGTGAAGATTCGCTAAAAAAAAAATTGCCTCCAACATGCCAACTCAGCCTTCCGCCGATTAAGGAAAAGCACTGGAGAAATACCACCAAAGGTGCCTTTGCAAAATCCTTCAAATCCGATGACAAGACAGACAGTCCAACAACAGCATCCTCTCCCAAGCCAACTTGACCAGCATTGAGGCTCTAATCACTTAAAACCAGCTCCACTGGGCAGGACGTCATTCATAGACCTGACACCAAACTCCCAAAGCAATTAGTCTACTCAAAACTTGGCCGTGGCAAGAGATGCCCAGGAGGACAGTGGAATTGCTTTAAAGATAACCTCAAAGCATCCCTAAAGAAGTCAAACATCTCTGTAGACTCATGGGAGTCCCTGGCTTGTGAGTAACTAAAATGGAGAAGGCTCAGCTCAGAAGGCACCAAATACATTGGGAGACTTCATCCAGAATGTGCAGAGGTGAAGTCAAGGCATTGGAAGAAACACACAAACCTCCAAACACCTCATCTACCCAACCCTTCAAGTACCATCTGCTCTGCAATGTAGCAGAAACTAGATTGTGCATTTGAACTTATCAGCCATCTCAGAACCCATCAAACCAGAGTAGTGGATTATCCTCAATTCCAAGGGACATCCTAAGAAGAAAAGGAGATGGTGGACAGGTTTGCAGAGTCAGGAGATGAGTTACTCGCCACATAATTTCCAGCCTCTGACCTGTTCTTGTAGCCACTGTATTAAAAGGCTGATCCAGTTAAGCTTCTGGTCAATGGTAACCCCAAGGATGTTGATAGGTAGGGTTTCAGCAACGGTTATGTCATTGAATGTCAAGCAGAGATGGTTAGATTCTCTCTTTGCAGATGATCATTACCTGGTATATATGTGATGCAAATGCTACTTGCCACTCATCAGCCCAAGCCTGAAAGTTGTGCATGTTTTGGTGCTTATTGACACGGAATGTTTCAGTATCTGAGGAGTTGTGAATAACATTAAACATTCTGCAATCATCAGCAAACATCTCACTTCTGACTTTATGGTGGACGAAAGGTCATTGAAGAATTAACTAAAGATGGTTAGGGCTAGGACACCACCTGGAGGAACTCCTGGGGCAGAATCTTCTGGTCGGTGTGCAGAGGGGGGGGCCTGCATGCCGATGCATAAAATGACACACGGTGATGTCGGGCATGCGTCATTCTGATCTTCAGTTTGGTGGGTGTGCACTGGAGTCAGCTGCGCGCCTGCCAACTGTCAAAGGCCTGTTAAGGCCATTAATCAACTAATTAAAGTACTTGTCAGCGCTGCCTGTCCAACCTTAAAGAGCCCAGACAGCCTTCGCATTTTTCATGGAACCTCATCCATGGGCAGGATAAGGTTTCATGAAGGGTTTATTAATTTAATAAAATGTTTCATGTAAATTCATAAACATGTCCTAGCTCATGTGACAATGTCACATGAGGGGACATGTCTGAATAATTTTTCTTTTATTTTTCAAATCTTTATGACCATTCTTAATCTCCGAGGCAGCTCCATACCTCAGGGAGATTTCTGCGTTCTTTCGCGCACGTGCGTGCAAGAGTACAAGCCCCGACTCTCCCTCCTCACCCCCCTCACCCCCCCTCCTGCACAGGTAGCGCTGAGCGCTTCCTGGTGCACATTACACTGGGCGGGCTTTAACTGGCCTGCCCATGTTAAATGATGACATGCAGCCGATCGCGGCTGGCAATCGGCTGCGTGCCTGCCAGCACCCGCTCCCACCCAGCCCACTTGACGGGGAGAAAATTCTCCACCTGCAACGTTATCTTGGGACCGTGATGACTGACCTTCAAAAACCACAACTACCTTCCTTTGTGCTAAGTATGACTCCAACCAGAGGAGTGCTCCCAACTTATTTGTTTCAAAATCTGAGAAGCAACAGCCTGAATAAAGTAGTGGCAAAATACAACTGTTTCAGGAATGAATAGAAAAATGCAAATTGAAATTTAAAAATTGATGGGTAAATGTAACTGGCCAGTAGAGGGCATTCTTATTCAAGATGCTCACAATGAGAACAAATGTTATGAAGGAAAATCTACTGGATCAAGCTCATACTGCATTTTCAATAAGAAAATACCTCAACATAGATTAACCCTGTGTCCATATATTGTCTATGAAATTCACATGTTACAGCCTTGTAGATCTCTCTACTTTTTCTTCAATTATTTTGATGAAATATTAATTAGAATCTCCCTTGAAGGAAAAACATTCCCAACGTGTATGAATATTGTAGTTGAGAATATTTACTATAGGGGAAAATAATTTAAATCTACAGCTCTATGTTGAGTCTCCTTCCTTCTGTAGCTGTGCACCTCTGAGTCATCTACACTCATCCTTGGTGGTGTGGTGAAGAAAGAGGTTGCGATTATAATCAGTGCTGTCAATCGTGAAACGACAAGAGGTAGAACCATCTCTTGAGAAATTGTCCCCTTGGTTTGTTTTCCTTTGTTACAGTTTATTCGTGGTGTTTCTTTAAGAGGGGGGCATTTACTATCCTCTTTGATTGCCAACAACACCTGACGATTGTTAAAATAAAAGGGTAGGCAGTCGTGGGGCAGGATACAGAGCCATCTAATGCTGGGAAAAATCAAAGCTGCTTCAGAACACAATGTCCTCACTAATAGCACATTGCTACTGGGAATCAATGCAATGGATTGGCGACCTGTCAAGTGTGAAGCTACAATATGAATAAATGGAGCCCCTCCACTTCAAAGACATCAACAGAGTGCAGACAAACAGGCCTAATTTTTTTTTTATTCAGTTGTGGGATGTGGGCATCACTGGCTAGGCCAGCATTTATTGCTAATCATAATTTCCCTTGAGAAGGTGGTGATGAACTACCTTCTTGAACCGTTGCAGTCCATATGCTGTAGGTACACCAACAGTGCTGTTAGGGAGGGAGTCCTAGGATTTTGACCCAGCAACAGTGAAGGAACGGCAATATGGTTCCAAGTCAGGATGGTGAGTGGCTTGGAGGGGAACTTGGAGGCGGTGATGTTCCCTGCATCTGCAGTCCTCGTCCTTCTGGGTAGTAGAGGTTGCGGGCTGTTAAAGGAGCCTTTATGAGTTGCTGCAGTGCATCTTGTAGATGGTACGCACTGCTGCCACTGTGCATCGGTGGCAGTGGGAGTGAATGTTGAAGGTGCTAGATGGGGTGCCAATCAAGCAGGCTGCTTTGTCCTGGATGGTGTTGAACTTCTTCAGTGTTATTGGAGCTGCGCTCCTCCAGGCAAGTGGAGAGTATTCCATCACACTCCTGAATTGTGTCTTGTAGATGGTGGACAGGTTTTGGGGAGTCAGGAGGTGAGTTACTCGCTGCAGAATTCCTAGCCTCTGACTTGCTTTTGTAGCTATAGTATTTATATGGCTAGTCCAGTGCAGTTTCTGGTCAATGATAACCCCCAGGATGTTGATAGAATGGGTTTCAGCAATGGTAATGCCATTGAATGTCAAGTGGAGATGGTTAGATTCTCTCTTGTTGGAGATGGTCAATTTCTGGCACTTGTGAGGCTTGAATGTTACTTGCCACTTATTGGCCCAAGCCTGAATATTGTTCAGGTCTTGCTAAACATGGACACAGACTCCTTCAGTGTCTGAGGAGTCACAAATGGTACAGAAGATTTTGATCTTATGATGGAGTGAAGGTAATTGATGAAGCAACTGAAGTTTTGGTCCAGGACACTACCCTGAGGAGCTCTTGCACTGATTTCCTGGATCTGAGATGATTAATCTCCAACAACCACAACCATCTTCCTTCATACTAGGAATGACTTCAACCAGTGGAAAGTTTTCCCCCCAATTCTCATTGACTTCAGTTTTGCTAAGGCTCCTTGGTGACACACGTAGTCAAATGCTGACTTGATGTCAAGTTTCCCTCCAAGCCACCCACCATCCTGGCTTTGAAATATATTGATATTCCTTCATCGTCGCTGGGTCAAAATCCTGGAACTCCCTCCCTAACAGCACTTGTGGATATACCTATATCACATGGACCACAGTGGTTCAAGAAGGCAGCTCACCATCATGTTCTCAAGGGCAATTAGGGATAGGCAATAAATGCTGGCCTAGCCAGCGACACCCAGCATCTGTGAAGCTGTGACTGGCATCTGTGAAGTTGGGACCTCCAGAGGAGGCCAAAATGGATCATCCACTCAGAACTTCTGGCTGAGGATGGCTGCAAATGCTTCCTGTCTTATACATTAATGTGCTGGGCTCCCACATCATAGAAACCTAGAAAATAGGAGCAGGAGTAGACCATTCGGCCTTTTGAGCCTGCTCCGCCATTCATTATGATCATGGCTGATCATCCAACTCAATAGTCTGCTTCCGCTTTCTCCCCATACCCTTTGATCCCTTTCGCCCCAAGAGCTATATCTAACTCCTTCTTGAAAACATACAATGTTTTGGTCTCAACTACTTTCTGTGGTAACAAATTCCATAGGCTCACCACTCTCTGGGTGAAGAAATTTCTCCTCATCTCAGTCCTAAATGGTCTATCCCGTATCCTCAGACTGTGACGCCTGGTTCTGGACTCCCCCACCATCGGGAACATCCTGCATCTACCCTGTCTAGTCCTGTTAGAATTTTATAGGTTTCTATGAGATCCCCCCTCATTCTTCTGAACTCCAGCGAATATAATCCTAATCGACTCAATCTCTCCTCATATGTCAGTCCCACCATCCCAGGAATCAGTTGGGTAAACCTTCGCTGCACTCCCTCTATAGCAAGAACATCCTTCCTCAGATGAGGAGACCAAAATTGCACACAATATTCCAAGTATGGTCTCACCAAGGTCCTGTACAATTGCAACAAGACATCCCTGTTCCTGTACTCGAATCCTTTGGCTATGAAAGCCAACATACCTTTTGCCTTCTTTACTACCTGCTGCATCTGCATGCTTACCTTCAGCGATTGGTGTACAAGGACACCCAGGTCTCATTGCACATTCTCCTCTCTCAATTTATAGCCATTCAGATAATAATCTGCCTTCCTGTTTTTGCTACCAAAATGGATAACCTCACATTTATCCACATTATACTGCATCTGCCATGCATTTGCCCACTTACTCAGCTTGTCTAAATATTGAGGATGGGAATATTTGTGGAACCTCCTCCTCCAGTTAGTTGTTTAATTGTCGACCACCATTCACAATTGGATGTGGCAGGACTGCAGTGCTTACATCATTGGTTGTGAGATTGCTTAGCTCTGTCTATTGCACACTGCTTCCACTGTTTGCCATGCAAATAGTCCTGTGTTGTTACTTCACCAGGTTGACATGTAATTTTTATATGCCAGTTGCTGCTCCCGGAATGCCCTCTTCATTGAACTGGGGTTTGATGGTAATGGTAGAGTGGGGGATATGCCGGGCCATGAGGTTACAGATTGTGTTCGAGTACCATTCTGCTGCTGCTGATGGCCAGTTTTAGATCTGTTTGGAATCTATCCCATTTAGCACAGCAGTAATGCCACACAACACAATAGAGGGTATCCTCAATATGAAGATGGGTAGTCACTCCTACCAGTACTGTCAAAGACAGATTCATCTCTGACAAATAGACTGGTGAGGATGAGGTCAAGTTAGCTTTTCCCTCACCATTTCAGAGGCCATTTAATGGCAGATTTCCTTCCCTAAAGGGCTAGTTTTTAATTAAAACCAGATCAATTTATTGAAGTTATATTCTATCAGCTGCCATGGTGGAATTTGAACTGTGCCCCCTGAGCATTAGCCTTGGCCTCTGGATTGCTAGTCCAGTAATAGCCCACTATGCCATTGCCTCCCCTGTAATCTTTAAGAAAGATTTGGAGTTACCCATTTAAAAGCCACAGTGATTTTTTAATATACCTTTAGCAGCAAAAATTGTGCTGAAACCTCACCCTTTTGAGGTCCTATTGTGCTTCTCCTTATACAATCAGTATCTAACGTACATTACATTAATTAGATTAGGTAATTCTTTACATACATGCTCAACACAGCAAAACAATCACCCAAACCCAGCATCCAAGTGTGAACTTCAATCCCTTACCTGCTCATGGCATGTGATGGGTTGATAGGGCACATTCTCCCGTGCTTGATTGTTTCTTGATAATTGCTGAATTGGGCCTGTCAACTCTATAAGTCACATTCACAGGGAAAGTAATGCAATAACTGTGAGAGGAAGAGATAACATTTACATAGACCTGTATAATGTCACCAGAATATCCTAAAACATTTCACAGCTAATGAATTATGAGTTAAGTGCAGTCACTTGTTTTGTAGGCCAACACAGCAGGGTTCCAAAATAGAAAATGAATGAATGACCTTTTTTTCTGTTCGTTCATGGGATGTGGGCGTCACTGGTTAAGCCAACATTTATTGCCCATCCCTAATTGCTCATGTGAAGGTGGTGGTGAGCTGCCTTCTTGAACTGCTGCAGTCCATGTGATGTAAGTGCACCCACAGTGCTGTTAGAAAGGGAGTTCCATGATTTTGAACCAGCGACAGTGAAGGAACGGCAATATATTTCCAAGTCAGGATGGTGTGTGGCTTGAAGGGTAACTTCCAGATGGTGGTGTTCCCATGTGTCTGCTGCCCTTGACCCTCTAGACGGTAGTGGTCTTTGGTTTGGAAGGAGCTGTCAAAGGAGCCTTGGTGAGTTTCTGCAGTGCATCTTGTCGGTGGTACACGTTGCTGCCACTTTGTGTCGGTGCTGGAGGAAGTGAATGTTTGTGGATGTGGTGCCAATCAAGCAGACTGCTTTGTCATCGATGGTGTCAAGCTTCTTGAGTGTTGTAGGAGCTGCACTCATCCAGGCAAGTGTTGAGTATTCCATCACACTCCTGACTTGTAGATGTTGGACAGGCTCTGGGGAGTCAGGAGGTGAGTCATTCGCCGCAGGATTCCTAGCCTCTGATCTGCTCTTATAGCCACAGTATATTTATGGCTCATCTAGTTCAGTTCCTGGTCAATGGTAACCCTCAGGATGTTGATAGTGGGGGATTCAGTGATAGTAATGCCATTGGATGTTAAGGGATGATGATTGGATTCTCTCTTGTTGGGGATGGTCATTGCCTGATACTTGTGTGGCATGAATGTTACTTGCCACATATCAGCCCAAGCCTAGACATTGTCCAGGTCTTGCTGCATTTGGGCATGGACTGCTTCAGTACCTGAGGAGTCGCAATCAATGCTGAACATTGTATAATCATCAGTGAACATCACTTCTGACTGTATGATGGAATGAAGGTCATTGATGAAGCAGCTGAAGATGGTTAGGCCTTAGACACTACCCTGAGGAACTTCTGCAGTGATGTCCTGGAGCCGAGATGACTGATCTCCAACAACCAGAACCATCTTACTTTGTGCTAGGTATGACTCCAAACAACGGAGAGTCCGTGTCTCCTCATGTGACACACACACACACACACACACACACACACACACACACACACACACACACACACACACTCGGACAAATGCTGCCTTGATGCCAAGGGCAGTCACTCTCACCTCACCTCTGATAATCTGTTTTTGGTAGCTAGAGGACTACTGAGCAAGATATCAGCAGAATCCTTGTAAAAGTTTAACCGCAATGTGAAGCAGATAGACGTTAACTATTACTTACCCAATGGAAACATTATTCTCCCATAATTTCCTCTTCTTCTCATGTAGCCAATGGCTCATGTTGGGATTTGTTTCTATAGATGTCAGGAATCTTCTGATAACTAACCCTATTATCAGCAATAGTCAAATACAGAGAGCAATAGGGCAAACCTGATCCTGTCCTCTCGGAACCCTCAATAAAGATCACAAAAACAGATTATCTATTGATAATATTTATGGCAGCTTGTTGCGCACAAATTGGCTGTTGCATTTCCTACATTACAACAGTGATGACTTTTCATCAGTACTTCATTGGCTGTAAAGTGCTTTGGGAAATCCTGTGATTGTGGAAGGTGTTCTATAAACGCAAGTTTTTCTTTTCCTTTTCACTGAGGCACACACACTTACCCGCAGGTGGCACTGGAGAGTAATCAGACAGTAAATTCTGGCTGACAGTTGTGCGTCTGCTAATCAGAGGCCACTACTTTCCTCTGCTGAACCTCCTAGAACATGCATGATTCTCCATACTTCCTTGGCTCTCTACTTTCCACAGGCATATCTTGAGCAGTGTTCCCACTTACCCCTCAAAGAGCTCTTGGATTCACTCACCCTCCACATCAGTTCACAGGTGCTTCAAGTTGATTCCACCCACTCTACAAATCAACTTCATTGTACCATGCCCCTCTGATTTATTGTTCCCTTCTTATTTTCCGTCCTCAACCAAGCCCTTATGCTAACAAATATTGTACATGGTTCCCCTTACTCAGATACTGTCCTTGTCCCTTTGAAATCTTCATCATAACTGTACCTCCGCCAAAAATACCCTTGATCCCAGACTTTACAAACTACCATATCTTCAACCTCCCTTTCCTTGAACCTGTTCTTGTTGTCACCAAAATCCAATTTCCCACAACTCCGTGGTTAAACCTCCAATCTAGTTTCTGCTCCTGCCACATAAGACCATACGACATAGGAGCAGAAGTAGGCCATTCGGATCTTCGAGTCTCCTCCGCCATTCAATGAGATCATGGCTGATCTGATAATCCTCAACTCCACTTTCCTGCCTCTTCCCCATACCTTTGATTCCCTTATTGATTAAAAATCTGTCTATCTCCAACCCAGTCTCTACAGCCCTCTTAGGTAAAGAATTCCGTACATTCATTACCTACTGAGAGAAGAAATTCCTCCTCATCTCTGTCTTGAATGAGCGACCCCTTCCTCTGAGATTATGCCCCCTGGTCCTATTCTCCCATAAGGTGAAACAGCCTATCAGCATCTACCTGTCAAGCCCCGTAAGAATCTTATAAATTTCAATAAGGTCGCCTCTCATTCTTCTAAACTCCAATAAGTACAGGCCCAACCTACTCAATGTCTCCTCATAAAAAACCTCTCCATACCCGGGATCAACCTACTGAACCATCTCTAGACTGCCTCCAATGCCAGTATATCTTTCCTTAGCTAAGGGGACCAAAATTGTTCATAGTATTCTAGGTGTGGTCTAACTCATGCCTTGTATAGTTTTAGCAAGACTTCCCGATTTTTATACTCCATTCCCTTTGATTTGAAGGCCAACATTCCATTTGCCTTACCTGTTACCTGCTGAACTTGTATGCTAGCTTTTTGGGGTTCATGCACGAGGACGCCCAAATCCCTCTGTGCTGCAGCTTTCTGCAGTCTTTCTCCATTTAAATAATATTCAGTTCCTCTATTCTTCCTGCCAAAGTGCATAACCTCACATTTTCCCACATTAAATTCCATTTGACACATTTTTGCCCATTCACTTAACCTGTCTATATCCCTCTGCAGACTCTTTGTGTTATCCTCACCACTTGCTTTCCTTATTTTTGTGTCATCTACAAACTTTGCGATAGTACATTCACTTACCCCATCCAAGTCATTAATATATATTGTAAATAATTGTGTACCCAGCACTGATCCCTGTGGCACTCCACTAGTTACAGGTTGCCATCCTGAAAATGCCCCTCTTTCCCAACTTTCTGTATCCTATTAGTTAGCCAAATCCTCTATCAATGCTAATATACTACCCCCAAAACCCTGGGCTCTTATTAAGTAGCCTCACGTGCGGTACCTTATCAAACACCTTTTGGAAATCCAAATATATTCCATTTGCTGGTTCCCCTTCATCTATCCTGCTTGGCACCTCCTCAAAGAATTCTACTAAATTCGTCAGGTATGATTTCCCCTTCATGAAGCCATGATGACTTTGCTTGATTAGAGTATGCATCTCTAAATGCTTTGCTGTTACATCCTTTATAATAGAGTCCAACATTTTCCCAATAACAGATGTTAAGCTAACTGGCCTATAGTTACCTGTTTTTTTGTCTCTCTCCCTTCTTGAAATAGGGTGTTACATTGGCAGTTTCACAATCCTCTTGGACTTTTCCAGAATCTAATGACTCTTTGAAGATTACTACCAGTGCATCTACTATCTCTGTAGCTACTTCCTTTAATATCCTAGGATGCAACCCATAAGGTCCAGGGGACTTATCGGCCTTTAGCCCCATTAGTTTCCCTAGTACTTTTTCTCTAGTGATAGTTATTGTATTTATTTCCTCCCCCCATTTTACCCCTTGATTATTTAGTATTTTTGGAATGCTATTTGTGTCTTCTACCATGAAGACTGATGCAAAGTATTTATTCAACTCCTCTGCCATTTCCTGGTTCCCCATTATTATTTCCCCAGCCTCATTCTCTAAGGGTCCTATGTTCACTTTGGCCTCTCACTTCCTATTTATATATTTAGAAAAGTTCTTATTGTCCATTTTTATATTACTTGCTAGTTTACCCTCAAAAGTTTATTTTCTCCCTCTTTATTACATCACCGAAAGGGTCCTTATCAAAGTCACAAACGATTTCTTCTGTGACCCTGGTGCACTTTCTCGTCATCCCTCTGCAGCCGTTGATATGGTTGACTACACCATTCTCCAAGTCCTCACTTCCGTTATCCGGTTGAGTAAGACTTCCTTTGTCTGGTCCCTCTTACTTATCCTGTCATAGCCAGAGAATCTCCTGCAATAGCTTCTTGCCACACTGTTGCCTCTAATCTCCCAAGGCTTCTCTTTGGCTCCCTCCTATTTCTCATCTCAATGCTGCCACTCAGTATCATCTGAAAACCAATCAGGCTCCACATGTACACTGACAATAACTAGCTTCACCTGACCATAGCCTCCCAACCACTTCACTGCGTCTCTGTGTTCTCAGACTACTTGTTTGGCATTCAGTCTTTCAGCAATTTGGGAAGACCAAAGCCATTGTCTTCAGCTCTCATCACCAATTTCATCTTCCCCCTAGACACCGTTGCAGGCAAACAAGTCTGTTTCCAATCTCGGCATTCTATTTGACCCTGAGCTGAACTTCTGACGCCATATCCTCTCTATCACAAAGTCCTCATATTTTCACTGGTGTAACACTGCCCCATCCTCAGCCTACATGCTGCTCAAACTCTCATCCATGCATTTATTACATTCAGACTCTATTTCCAATTATCTTATGGCCAGCTTCCCAACTCCTACTCTGCCCAAACTTCCAAACATCTAAAACTATGTTGTCTGTACCCTAACTCATCCATCCCTGTACTCATGACCCATATTCAGCAACTGGTCCAGTAATGCCTCGATTGACTATTCTCATCCTCATGTTGAATTCCCTCCATAGCATTGTCCACCCCTACTTCTGTAATCTCCTACAACCCTCTAAGAACTTGGCTCCTCCAGCTCTTTTCTCCCCCCTCACTTCCTCTGCCCCATCATTGCAGAATGCCTTCAGTCATCTGGGCTTTAAGCTATAAATTCCTTCCCTGCTTCAATTCTTCTTTAAGATATTGATTTCAAAGTATTTGATCAAGCTTTCAGTCACTTGTCTTTATCTTTGGCACTAGGTCAACTTTTGACTTATTATGCTCCTGTGAAGTGCCTTGGAATCTGTTACTATTTTAAAAGTGCTATATATAAATTCAAGCAGTTGTTGATTTCACCCTTCTCTAAAATAGTGTTATTGAGACCAATTATAGCACTCCCACCAATTCTCCAGTAGAGATCAATAAGAGACCAAATGTGAGACTTTTCAGTCCTTAGTGTGACAGTGGGCATGAGGTTGGTGGGACGGGTTAATGCTGAAATGTTCATGCCCCTGATAAACCTGATTTGCCAAATAGCCTTTTCTCTTTCTGAACTCTCTCATCTTCTTAGATCGTTCTAGGTCATTACCATTGCCTGACAAAGGTGACATGCTCCAGGCCTTTGTGTGAAAGAACAAACTAGGGTAACTTTCTGTGTCTCCCTCCCAGTGACGTTGTGTCTGGCTTCTGGTCTGTGGCTTTCCATTACAGCAGAGCCAAGAACCAGAAATCAAGGCACAAATTAGATCATACATTCCACAGCAAGAAGCAATGGCAAGTCACGAAATTGCACCAATGCAGTGATCCAATATGAAACATTTTAAAGTTACTGTGGGATTGATGTCTAGAATATATTTTAATATATATATATAAATCTCAAATGGAGTGATAATATGAATGTTAACACTGATCTCACCACTCTTGGCTTAAAGAAGGAAGGAAAACACAGCAGGATTCTGCCTTCCCACCAACGTCCCTCCCAGATCGCCAGCCAGTGACAGGTGCTACAAACTGTAATTGTGAACCTGTCTATGCTTATACATGAAGACTGGCAATTTGGGCAAGGTACTTGAGGGCCAATTAGCATCTCTACCCCAGCAAGAATGATCATCTTCAGATAAGAGGTTAATAAAAGGAAAAAGATAAAAACAAGGAGAAAAGTTAGCATGGTGACTCAGAATTCAGGGACAGCAGAAACAAAAGCTTTTTTTTAATTCATTCACAGAATGTGGGCTTCGCTGGCTGGGCCAGCATTTATTGCCCATCCCTAATTTGCCTTGAAAAGGTGGTGGTGAGCTGCCTTCTTGAACTGCTGCAGTCCATGTAGTGTAGGTACACCCACAGTGCTGTTAGGAAGGGAGTTCCAGGATTTTGACCCAGCAACAGTGAAGGAACAGCAATATATTTCCAAGTCAGGATGGTGAGTGACTTGGAGGGGAACTTCCAGATGGTGGTGTTCCCATCTATTTGCTGCTCTATCCTCCTGGATGGTGGTCGTGGGTTTGGAAGGTGCTGTCTAATAGCCTTGGTGAGTTTTTGCAGTGCATCTTGTAGATGGTACACACTGCTGCTACTGTGCATCGATTGTGGAGGGAGTGAATGTTTGTGGATGTGATGCCAATCAAGCGGACTGCTTTGTCCTGGACGGTGTCAAGCTTCTCGAGCGTTGTGAGAGCTGCACTCATCCAAACAAGTGGAGAGTATTCCGTCACACTCCTGACTTGTGTCTTGTCAATGGTGGACAGGCTTTGGGGAGTCAGGAGGTAAGTTACTCGTTGCAGGATTCCTAGCCTCTGGCCAGCACCTGTAGCCACAGTGTTTATATGGCTAGTCCAGTTCAATTTCTGGTTAATGGTAACCCCCAAAATGTTGATAGTGGGAGATTCAGTGATGGTAATGCCATTGAATGTCAAGAGGCGAAGGTTGTACAGAGAGGCCACAGAGGAAAAGCCAGACACAACATCACTGGGAGGGAGACACAGAAAGAAAGTTACCCTAGCTTGTTCTTTCACACAAAGGCCTGGAGCATGTCACCTTTGTTGGAGATGGTCATTGCCTTACTCTTTTGTGGCACGGATGTTACTTGCCACTTCTCAGCCCAAGCCTGAACACTGTCCAGGTCTTGCTGCATTTGGACATGGACTGCTTCAGTATCTGAAGAGTCACGAATGGTGCTGAACATTGTGCAATCATCAGCGAACATCCCCACTTCCGAACTTATGGTAGAAGGAAGGTCATTGATGAAGCAGCTGAAGATGGTTTGGCCGTTGAATGTAATCAATCCACAAGATTTAAATTACTACTCTCAAACTGAGAATACAGTTCTACATTCCCTTTGTTCTGTTTAACCACTTACCCCGTGGAAGCTCCACTTGATGTGCATTGGCAATGCTTTGCCAATGAGCAAAAAGTTGCTCCTCCTCGTCATTGTCTTCCTCCATGTGTTCAGGGATGTCCTCAGCAACATCATCTTCCAATGCATTTAGATCCTCCAGTGTGATGCGAGACATTGCACTGTTAGGAAACGGAGTGTTGGGTTGTTAAATGTACAGAACAGTATGAGTTCTTCTGAATTAAGTCTGTGTTCAGATCACCCTATGAATATCAACAATAACATGATGAATATCATGAACAGCACAAAAAGGAAATCAAATCCAGTTCTGACAAAAGGTCATCAACCTGAAATATTTCTCTCTCCCCAGGTGCTATTGTTGCTCAGTATTAACAACATTTTCAGTTTTATTCCAATTTCATCTTGTTCATTTTTACAGAAACACCATCTTTTCACCAGGCTTTATCCTAAGCCTCTTCAAAGGGCGCTGCCTGTTAATTGGGTATAGCTCCACAGGAACTGGTTAGTGCCTCTCTCCTGCCATGGTGTTTGCCTATGTGACCAGACAGCTTCCCATTAGCCTTGATCATATTTTGCAGTCCAATGGCCTTTAAAGGTCTATCATGGCACCTAAGTCCCTTTGCTTATCAATTCTCCCATTCAGCCCATCGTGTCTGCACTGACCCTCCTAGTGAGCATTTCATTTGGTGCCATTGTCCCACCTTCTCCCCATAAACCGCTCCCTTTCCCACTAGTTCTGCAATTTTTTTCTCTTTCTGTACTTATCCAATCCCTTTTTGAAAGCCACAATTCCTACACCACACTCTCAGACTTTGCATTCCAGATCCTAATCATTTGCTGCATGAAAACGTTTTTGCTCATGTCACTGTTAGTTTTTTTGCCAATTTATTTTAAAGAGGTGTTTTCTGGTTTGCAGCCATTCCGCCAATGGAAACAATTTCTCTCCATCTAGGCTGTCCAGACCGCTCATGTTTTTTTTTTACTCATTCATGGGATGTGGACTTCACTGGCTGGGCCAGCATTTATTGCCCATCCCTAGTTACCCTTGAAAAGGTGGTGATGAGCTGCCTTCTTGAGCCACTGTAGTCCATGTGGTGTGGGCACACCCACAGTGCTTTTAGGAAGGGCATTCCAGGATTTTGACCCAGCGACAGTGAAGGAACAGTGACATATTTCCAAGTCAGGATGGTGAGTGGCTTGGGGGGGAGAACTTCTAGGTGGTGGTGTTCCAATCGATTTGCTGCCCTTGTTCTTCTGGATGGTAGTGGTCATGGGTTTGGAAGGTGCTGTCTAAGAAGCCTTGGTGAATTCCCGCAGTGCATCTTGTAGATGGAACACACTGCTGCTACTGTGCGTCGGTGGTGGAGGGAGTGAACGTTTGTGGATGTATTGCCAATCAAGCTGGCTGCTTTGTCCTGGACGGTGCCAAGCTTCTTGAGTATTGTGGATGCTGCACTCATCCAGGCAAGTGAGGAGTATTACATCACATTCCTGACTTTTGCCTTGTAGATGGTGGACAGGCTTTGGGGAGTCAGGAGGTGAGTTACTTATCACAGGATTCCTAGTCTCTGACCTGCTCTTGTAGCCACAGTATTTATATGTTTAGTCCAGTTCAGTTTCTGGTCAATAGTAAACCCCAGAATGTTGATAGTGGGGGATTCAGTGATGATAATGCCCTTGAACGTCAAGGGGCGATGGTTAGATTCTCTCTTGTTGGAGATGGTCAATGCCTGGCAATTGTGTGGCGCGAATGTTACCTGCCACTTGTCAGTCCAAGCCTGGGTATTTTCCAGGTCTTGCTGCATTTGAACATGGACTGCTTCAGTATCTGAGGAGTCGTGAATGGTGCTGAACATTGTGCAATCATCAGCAACATCCCCACTTCTGACCTTATGATGGAGGAAGGTCATTGATGAAGCAACAAGGTGGTTGGGCTGAGGACACAACTCTGAGGAACCCCTGCAGTGATGTCCTGGAGCTGAGATGACTGACCTCCCAACAACCACAACCATTTTCCTTTGTGCTGGGTATGACTCCAACCAGGGAAGAGTTTACCCTGATTCCCATTGACTCCAGTTTTGCTCGGGCTCCTTGATGCCACACTCGGTCAAATGCTGCCTTGATGTCAAGGGCAGTGACTCTCACCTCACCTTGGGAGTTCAGCTCTTTTGTCTATGCTTGAACCAAGACTATCATGAGGTCAGGAGCTGAGTGGAACCCAAACTGGGCCTAAGTGGGCAAGTTATTGCTAAGCAAGTGCCGCTTCATAGCAGTGTTGATGACCCCTTCCATTACTTTACTGATGATGGAGAGTAGACTGATGGGGAGGTAATTGGCCGGGTTGGATTTGTCCTGCGTTTTGTGTAAAAGGACATATCTGGGCAATTTTCCACATAGCAGGATCAATGCCAGTGTTGTAGCTGTACTGAAACAGTTTGGCTAGGGCGCGGCAAGTTCTGAAGCACAAGTCTTCAGTACTATTGCTGGGATGTTGTCAGGGCCCGTAGCCTTTGCACTATCAAGTGCCTTCAGTCGTTTTTTTGATGTCACATGGAGTGAATTGAATTGGCTGAGGGCTGGCATCTTGATGCTGAGAACCTCCGGAGGAGGCCGAGATGGATCATCGACTCAGCACTTCAAGCTGAAGATTGTAGAAAATGCTTCAGCCTTATCTTTTGCACTGGGCTCCCTCATCATTGGGGGTATTTGTGGAGCCTCTTCCTCCAGTGAGTTGTTTACTACCATTCATGATTCAATGTGGCAGGACTGCAGAGCTTAGATCTGATCCATTGATTGTGGGGTCGCTTAACTCTGTCTATCACTTGCTGCTTATGCTGGTTGGCATGCAAGTAATCCTGTGTTTTACCTTCACCAGGTTGACACCTCATTTTAAGATATGCCTGATGCTGCTCCTGGCCTGCCCTCCTGCACTCTTCATTGAACCAGGGTTGATTCCCTGGCTTAAAGGTAATGGTAGAGTGTGGGATATGCTGGGCCATGAGGTTACAGATTGTGTTTGAGTACAATTCTGCTGCTGCTGATGGCCCACAGTGCCTCATGGATGCCCAGTCTTAAGTTGCTAGATCTGTTCAAAATCTATCCCATTTAATCTATCCCATCGGTAGTGCTACACAACATGATGGGGGGTACCCTCAATATGAAAGCAGGACTTTGTCTCCACGACGACTGTGCGGTGGTCACTCCTACCAATACTGTCATGGACAGATGCACCTGTGGCAGGCAGGTTGGTGAGGATGAGATCAAGTATGTTTTTCCCACTTGTTGGTTCCCTCACCACCTGCCACAGACCCAGTCTAGCAGCTATGTCCATTGTTTCCAGTGTCTAGGTCTGTCCAGTTTAATTCTTTTTTTTGTGACTTTGTAGCAGTTTGATACAACTGAGTGGCCTTTTGCAAGGCATTTAAGAGTCATTTGCTGTGGGTCATGTCGGTCATTAGTGAACCATATGGGTTTTTACAACAATCGACAATGGTTTCATGGTCATTATTAGACTTTTAATTCCAGATTTTTATTGAATTCAAATTCCACCATCTGCCATGGTGGGAATGGAATCTGGGTCCCTGGAGCATTACCCTGGGTCACTGGATTACTAGTACAGTGACAATACCACTATGCTATCGCCTCTCCTCCAGAGTGTTGGTGAGTGAGTGAGAAGAACAGGGTAGTGTCCTAGGCTCAACCATTTTCAGCTGCTTCATCAATAACCTACCCTCCATCATAAGGTCAGAAGTGGGCATGTTCACTGCTGATTGCACAATGGGCCAAATAGCTTCCTGTTCTGTAACAATTCAGTGATTTTGAGTGGAACTAGCTCAGTTGCTCTTGTAGGGATCCAGCACAGGTATGACAAGCTGAATGGTCTCCTTCAGTGCTATAACCATTCTGTGATGCTATGCAAGGTGGTGGGCATTGACTAGAGATTCACTTGTAACCCTATAGACACAGATCGAAACTGTAGTTGTTGAGTTAGAAGATGTGTGCTTATAATGTGTTATAAACACTTATAAAAGTGTGTAAAGGTCCCAAGCTCTATTCTTGACCAACTTGCTTTCTGTTATAGAACATGATAGCAGAAGTTGGTTGCCTCATGGTGAAATTGGGAACCTAAGAAAATAAATTTCAGACAAAAAACTACAATCCTAGGGACCATTGTGGAAAATGGCAGAAAGCAAGTGTAAATTGTTATGGACTGAATACCCACCAATATTCTCAGATTCTGAACCATATGACCAGTGGAAGAATTAAGTGGATATGTTGATACATTTATGTCCCTAACCAGAAGGAAACAAGGTATGGCCTTGGTGTTGTCACTTCCATGAAGAAGTAAAATCAGAAGTAAAGTATCTTGTGAGAAGACTGCCTGACAGTTGAATATTGATTAGGGTTTTGGGGCTTCGTTTAGATTTCTTGGATCAAACCCTACAATAAGATGATCTCTTAAAATGCTTATCAGGCATACATACGAACATACAAATTAGGAGCGGGAGTAGGCCACTCAGCTCCTCGAGCCTGCTCCATCATTCAATAAGATCATGGCTGATCTTACTGTGGCCTCAACTCAACATTCCCACCTACCCCAATAATCTTTCACTCTCTTGCTTATCAGGAATGTATCCACCTCTGCCTTAAAAATATTCAAAGACCCTACTTCCACTGCCTTTTGAGGAAGAGATCCAAAGACTCAAACCTCAGAGAAAAGATTTCTTCTCATCTCTGTCTTCAACAGGTGACCCTTTATTTTTAAGCAGTGACCCCTAGTTCTAGATTCTCCCACAAGAGAAAACATCCTCTCCACATCCACCCTGTCAAGACTCCTCGGAATCTTATATTTTCAATCAAGTCGCCTCTTACTCTTCTAAACTCCAGCAGATACAAGCCTAGCCTGTCCAATGTCTCCTTAAACGACAATCTTCTCATTCCAGGTATTAATCTAGTAAACCTTCTCTGAGCTGTTTCCAATCATTTACATTCTTCCTGAAATAAGGAGACCAATACTCCATATGTGGTCTCACCAATGCCCTGTATAACTGAAGCATAACCTCTCTACTTTTGTATTTAAATTCCCTCGCAATAAACGATAACATTTTATTAGCTTCCCTAATTGCTTGTTGTACCTGCATAAAAACGTTTTGTGATTCATGCACTATGACACCCAGATCCCTCTGCATCTCAGAGTTCTGCAATCAGACTTCTGCATGGTCAGACTTTGATATATTTCGAAAAACAGATTGTCATTTAATGGATGCATATATCAGAGTCTTTAAGTGATGGCAGAAACCATGCCCCCTTTTTACAGCACTAGCTGCTGTAAGGCAAGTTTAAATGTCCAGTGTGAATGTTAGTTAATGTGTGAATGGATGAATGAGTGAATAGGTAGGCTGGTGGGTTGGCTAAGTGGGTGAGGTAAGTGGGTAGGGTGAGTGAGCTAAGTGCTTGAGTGGGTAGGGTGGCAGGTGGGTGGGTAGTCAGGTGGGTAGGGTGGCAGGTGGGTAGGGTGGTAGAGTAGCAGGTGGATTAGTAGGTGTTGGCAGGGTTGTCAGGTCAGGTTGGGATGGGTTTTCAGGTGTGGAGTTAGTCAGATAGTGTGGACTAGTCGGTTCGGGGAGGAGTTGGGTGTAGTCAGTTGGTCAGGGAGAGTTTAGGGGGGTTGGGGGTGGTCAGTGATTGGGGTTGGGTTGGTTGTATAGTTACCCAGGAGTTAGACTAGGATTTTTCTGTCTACCATTTCCTGAGTAACTGTCTGAAGTCTCCAAATCCTGCTCAGAGTCAGCCTTTTTCGAAAGTGTTATGGCAGGCGGATGCTAAATGCCAAGCTGCCCAAATATCAGAGGGAAACTTGAAGCAGCTACCACAACTATTTCCAATTTGTACTTATTTTGAGATGTGGGCTTTGAATTCAGTAAAAGGAAGCCCAGCAAGTCTTATAGATTTCTTACAAAACTAAATTAAACCTTTTATTAATATAAAAAATTATTTTAAGCATACATAGATCTACAAATTACTATTATGATAACTTCTATATCCCCTAATTAATCTAAACCCCTGTTACACCTCCGTTAAAGCAACAGTGAGACACACAAATTTTAAAAGACCCAGGCAAAGTAACACACAATACCCCAGTTGAATTCAAAGTGAGTTTTTCTCAGTTTCAGTTCCTTGTAGACAGCAGCTTGAGGCTCAGATGCTGGAGGCTTTTCAGACTAGTGTTAGATCTTAGAATGCCTGCCCTTACACACAACCTTCGCTCCTTTATACATATTTTCCCCTCTGAATACAAATTCCCATTGTTTCACTATGTCTTTGGACTTTACCTCTCTAATAATAAAATCTATCATAGTACCAATTTTACCAGTAATCTTTGGGAAAAATAAACACACTGTTTCTTAACTTCTGGCTAGGTGTAACATTTCACATCCTCTTTTGAATTCAAGCTTGTCTGGTTTATTTAAAAATGCAAATGTTCCCTTTACACCTTACATTCTAAAACATCCCCCATGATTACCTACTTAACATTTCAAACCAAGCTAATCTTCCGATACATCAAAGCCTTCGGACCAGCTGCATTTAATTCAATTAAGTCCCCCAACACACACACACAGACACAGACCCCACTATCACTCTATGCTACAATAAATTCCAATCACATTATAAACATTATTATATCTTCCTGACAAAGGGCCTGGGGAGCAAGGGAATTGCCCATCGGAAGTTCACATTTCCTGGACAGTTCCCATGCAGTCAGCGCGTCAGGACTCTTGGAGGGTCCCAACATACATTTCTGGTTGTACGTCTGCTCTCTGATGATCCAGAGACTGGAAGATCTGGGTCGTAGTATTTAGCCTGGTCCTTGCTTAAAGAATCTGCCTTACGTGCATCATACACCCTCTTTGCTTTTCTTTCTTCATGTTATCTCATAGACTCTCAGACATTTACAACACAAAAGGAACCATTCAGTCCATTGGATCTGTGCTGGTCAGCAAAGATCTGACTACACTAATCCCATTTTCCAGTGCTTCGCCCATTGCCCTAGAAACTATGGCGACAGAAATGAATATCTAAATACTTCTTAAATTTTTATGAAAGTTTTGGACTAAACCATCCTTTCAGGCAGTGAGTTCCAGACTCCCACCACCCTCCGGGTGAAAAGTTTATCCTCAACTCCCCTCTTAGCCTTCTACCTCTTACCTTAAATCTGTGCCCCTAGTTATTGACCCCTCTACAAATGGAAAAAGTACCTTGCTCTCCACCCTATGTCACTCATAATCTTATACACCTCTATCAGGTCCCCTCTCAACCTTTGTTGCTCCAAGGAAAACAACTCCATCCTACCCAATCTTCCCTCAAAGCTCAGACCCTCTAGCTCAGGCAGCATCCTGGTAAATCTCCTCTGCACCCTCTCTAGTGCAATCACATCCTTCCTATAATGTGAAGACCAGAAATGCACACAGTACCTCCAGTTGTGGCCTAACCAGCGTTTTATACAGTTCCAGCATAACCTACCTGTTCTTGTATTGTATGCCTTGGCTAATAAAGGCAAGTATCCCATATGCCTTCTTAACCACCTGATCTACCTACCCTGCTACCTTCAGGGATCTGTGGATATGCACACCAAGGTCCTTCTGATTGTCAGTACTTTCCAGGGTCCTACCATTCATACTGTAATCTCTTGCCTTCTTAGCACACCACCCCCCGCCCCAAGTGCATTACCTCACACTTTTCCGGGTTGAATTCCATTTGCCATTGCTTGCCCACCGGACGAGTTTACAGCTATCCTCCTCACTATTTACCACCCTCTCAATTTTCATGTCATCCGCAAACTTCTGGATCATACCCTATACATTTAAGTCCAAATCATTCATGTACACCACAAACAGCAAGGGCCCCAGCACCGAGCCCTGCAGAACCCTACTGGAAACAGACTTCCAGTTACAGAAAAATCCCTCTAACAAGACTCTCTGCTTCCTGCCTCTCAGCCAATTTTGGATCCAACGTGCCACTTTGCCTTGGACCCCATGGGCTCTTACTTTCTTGACCAGTCTGCCATGAGGGACATTATCAAAATCCTTGCTAAAGTCCATGTAGACCACATCACCTCTCTATCTCCCTTGTCACCCAAGGGTCACCCTGAACCCAATAACTTCCTTGGGCATTCCTGGTATTAATTTGCCTGTTATTGCTGTTCCAATTCAGTCTTTTGATGTAATAGCCAAATCTACTAAAGACGCTTTCATCCTAATTCTGTTTGGCTCTAATCTTTTCGTTGTATTGACACCTGCATCAGTATATGGACCATTTCAAAATCTGGCAATCATTGAGCCCTCTAGTCCTTGAGTCACCATTTGTTCCCTGAAGGCTGAGAAAATGTCTGTTTTTCTAAGAATTCTTTCAGCGCAGCAGACATCTTATCCAATTGGGTCTCCATCTCCAAAAATGGAACATATGTTCATATGAGAGACCTTAGCACAATCCAGCAATTGAAATGCTAGTACTGATCCAGGGATTCCCAAGTTGAATTTCATCAACCTTCTATACAATTGCTTAAAGACTTTGATTCTCTTCACTGCTCTCTGTGTAGATTTCTGCATTGAGGGACTTCTGCACTGTGGATTGGAAGTCCCCTTTTTAAATGTATCCTGGTGAGTGGGTTGTTTTCAATTTGATCAGCGTACCAACTCTGATCAGAAGATTTGGGCCAATATGTTGAGAGGATAAGTGAAGAGGAAAATAAGAGTGCCAAACAGAGCATATGAGATTAGAATTTTTTTTAGTATTCATTTATGGGATGTGGGCATCACTGGCTAGGCCAGTATTTATTGCCCATCCTTAATTGCCCGAGAAGGTCGTGATGAGCTGCCTTCTTGAACCGCTGCAGTCCATGTGGTGTAGGCTCACCCACAGTGTTGTTCGGGAGGGAGTTCCAGGATTTTGACCCAGTAACAGTAAAGGAACGGCGACATGTTTCCAAGTCAGGATGGTGTGCAGCTTGGAAGGGAACTTCCAGGTGGCGATGTCTGCTGCCCTTGTCCTTCTAGATGGTAGCAGCCATGGGTTTGAAAGGTGCTGCCTAAGGAGCCTTGGTGAGTTTCTGCAGTGCATCTTGTAGATGGTACACACTGCTGCCACTGTTCATCGGCGGTGGAGGGAGTGAACGTTTTTGGAAGGGGTGCCAATCAAGTGGGCTGCTTTGCCCTGGATGGTGTCAAGCTTAAGTGTTGCTGGGGCAGAAGTAACAAATTCACTAACAAATCCCTTCAGAGGTTTTAAAAATTAAATGAAAACATTTATTAACAAAAAAGATTTCAAGCACATACATAAGATTACAGCTATTTAATGCTATGACAAATCCTAAAATTCTTAATTAAGCTAACTCCCAACTACACACCCCCTTTAAAGCAACTGTCCGAAATAGATTTTAAATTTAAAAAGCAAGCCAGCAAATTACCATGGCATCCACTCAACAGTGGAATTCCACAAGCTCTTTGTTCAGCAACTTTTTACAAAAATGGCCAGAGGCTTCTTCAAGGCTGTGTCACATACTCCACTTACACACGCACGCCACCTCCCCCCCCAACCCCCCCGCCAACCACCCACCCCCCGCCCACAGCGTGACCTTTCGTTCCTCTTTATATATGTTTCCCTCTCTTTAATCTGTGAATTCCATTGTTCCGTATGCCCTTGCAAATTTACTTTTCCCATAATATAAAAATCTTTCATGTTGCCAACGTGACCTCTTTCCTTTCGGGGAAAAATAAACACACTTCTTGACCTTGCTTATCTTACCAATTGTAAACATCCTACCATCCCTTTGAAATCCAAACAACTCCTTCACTTAACCAAAAATGCAAATTTCCTTCACATCTTATATGCAAAGGCCTCATCCATGTTTACTCATTAGCATTTCACACCTAACTCCTTTTAATAATTTCAAGCTTGCAATCTAGCTGACTCCAATTAAATTAAATCACACACAGATACCTACACTCACAACCATTAACCTACTTTACAATAAACGATAATAATATTATGAAAAATATTATAGTTTCGTAACACCTCCATCCTTATGGAAAAATGAACCATCATAATTTTAAAAGATGGCTTCATTTGCTCAACCCATCTTACACTACTTACTATACTTATCTATACACAAGCTATTATATTACCAAGTGCATGTATTAACATAGTATATACAAATCTTGCAATTAGATTTTCTCATCCAGCCACATGTATATTCTGTAAATTAAATGGTTGCAGTAATAGACTCCATCTGAACAGCTTTGCAATTCGGTCTCGAAATTTGTCCAGAAATTTTAAAGGATTGTGGTCTCTATGAACAATTGTTTCTGAAGAATTGCTTGCAACATAAACCTCGAAATGCTGCAGTGCTAACACCAGACCCAGAGTCTTCTTTTCAATGGTTGAATATCTTCTCTGATGTACATGCAGCTTTCGTGAAATATACCTATCCGGTTTCTCAATTCCAGTTTCATTTTCTTGCGACAATACAACACTAATGTCGACATCACTTGCGTCAACTGCCAACTTAAATTGCTTGGTGTAATTAGGTACTGCCAAAACTGGCATCCTAGTCAATACAATTTTTAAACTGTCCAATGCATTCTGACACTCCCCTGTCTATTGAAACTTCTTGTTCTTTTTTAATAGTTCAGTCAATGGAGAAACCATGCTGCTAAAATTTGGTACAAACTTTTGGTAAAATCCACTCATGCCCAGAAATCTCAAAACTTCTCATTTTGTTGGGGAAACTCATGATGGCTTTTACTTTCACATATCTTAGAGCCACCTTACCATGTTCAATGGTATGGCCTAGATATGTAACTTGCGCTTTTGCAAACTCACTCTTAACCAACTTCACCACCAAATTAGCTTCTTGCAGTCAAACAGTTCTTTCAGATGTTGTAAATGCTCCACCTACGTTTGACTGAAAACTATCAAGTCGTCAATATAAACAGCACAATTGCTGAGCCCTGCAATCACTTTGTTTGTCACTCTTTGACATGTTGCTGGTGCATTTTTCAAACTAAATGTCACAACTTTAAATTGATTTAGTCCATCTAGTATCACAAAAGCCAATATCTCCTTTGCTTTCTCTGATAACGGTACTTGCCAAGTCAATTTTTGTAATAAACTTTGATTGTCCCACTTTCTCAATGCAACCAACCAACCGTGGAATAGGACATGAATCCACTTTTGTCACTACATTTACTTTTCAATAATCTACACACAGTCTTTGTGTTCCATCTGGTTTTGGCACCAGCTTAATAGGCGAACTCCAGTTACTGCAACTAGACTCAATGATGTCAATTTGAAGCATGAATTCGATTTCTTTCTGTTGTGATAATTTTGCTGGATTTAATCCATAAGGAAAACTGAATCTTCACATTTACATCATGTGTAGCTAAATTTGTTCTCCCGAGCTTATTCCCACAAATAGCTTTGTGTGACTGCAATAGTTTCTCCAAATCGCTTTGACACTTGTCTGGAAGGTAACTCAATATTATGTTGGGAAAGAGAGGTGGTTTGAGTGGGTTGTCTTTGGTGTTTGTGGGTGTTGGGAATGAGTTTTAGTTTGATTTGTGTTTCTGTATCATTTGTTGGGGGGGGGGGGGTCAGGTTGAGTTTTGTTTCGCTTTGAAGGGTGCCTGCATTTCTAATGAGTTGTACAAATGTTGCAGTTCTGTTAAACAAACATAAGTAGAGAAGCTGGGCTGTTGCCAGGCAACAAAGCTCCACAGACGCAGGACCTCCCACAGACACACACAATGAAGCTGGAAGCAGCAGTTTGATTTGGAAGTTGTTTGTGTTCAGTTTGTCTTGAACGTATCTGTCCAGGGAGAGTTCTTGGAGAGTGGAGATTAGAAACCCTTGTGTGAAAGACAGAATTCGGTGAGACTGGTATGACAAGTGTCTGGGGGGAGTTGAAGAGAGATCCATAGCATCCGTCTGGGGTAGCATCTGTCACTTGGTTTCAAAGTGTGATGTGCCTGTATCAGAAGGTGGACGAAGGCAAGGCAATGGTATATATCTGGTACAAAAATGGCCGGTTAACAAAATTCTGGCTCATGGAATTGCAGGATTAGTGTCAGGTTGGATTCAAAAATGGCTTAAGGACAGAAAACAGCGAGTGGTGGTAAATGGTTGTTTTTTAGACTGGAGGAGGTAGACAGCAATGTTCCCCAGGGGTCAGTGCTACGTCCACTATACATATATACACACAAATATATATATGTGTGTGTATATGCATATGTATATATCGCAGATGGAATTTAATACAGTGAGGTGATGCATTTTGGCAGTAGTGCAACGGAGAGGCAACATACATTTCATGACATAGCTCTAAAGAGTGTGCAGGGATATTGGAACCCAGGGTTCATGTACATAGATCATTGAAAGTGACATGACATATTGAGAGTAATTTGCAAAGCATATGGGATCTTGGGATTCATAACGAGATTTTCAGAACAAAAGTAGGGAATTAATGCTGAATCTTTATAAAGTTCTTGTTGGGCCACAACTGGAGTATCATATCCAGTTCTGGTCACCACACTTTAGGGTAGATGTGAAGGTCTTTGAGAGGGTGCAGAGAAGATTTACCAGAACATTTCCTGGGATTAGGGGTTTTAGCTACACAGTACCAGGCTAGTTTGGAAAAGCTGCACTTCCCTTGCAGCGCAGGAGATTGAGGGGAGATTTGATCGCGGTGTACAAGATTATGACAGGTAGACAAAGAAAAGCTGTTTCCAGCTGATATTACCTGATCCTATAAGGATTAGATACAGATTTAAGGTTTTGGGGAAAGAGGTGGCTCATCAGCCATCCCAAAACCCATCAAACCAGAGTGAAAGCAAGTCCTTTTCAATCGCAAGGGACTGCCTAAGAGAAAGAGACTAAATGCTTTGGTTGTTACGAAGGAAGAAAATGCTGCCTATGATTGCTTTAAAATTGATACGGTGGTGGTATTGGACAGACTGACTGTACTTAAATTTGATAAAGAACCAGAATATGATAAAGATGCATCCAAGTATACAAAGGAAAGTGAGAATGGAAACTGTTGGAAACACTGGTCATAATTTTCCAATCTTCCTTCAACTCAGAGTGCCAGAGGATTGGAGAATTGCAAAGGGATCCTTGTTCAAAAAAGGGTGCAAGGATAAATCCAACAAATACAGGGCAGTCAGTTTAACTTCAGTGGTGGGGAAGCTTTTAGAAACAATGATTTGGGACAAAATTAATAGTCAGTTGGGCAAATGTGGGTTAATTATGGAAAACCAGCATGGATTTGTTAAGGGCAAATCATGTTTAACTAACTTGCTTGAGTTTTTTGATAGATCACAAAGAGGGTGGATGTGGGTAATGCAGTTGTTGTATACATGGAATTCCAAAAGGCATTTGAAGAAGTGCCGCATAACAGACTCATGAGCAAAGTTAGAACTCATGGAATAAAAGGAACAGTAGCAACATGGATATGAAATTGGCTGAGTGACAGGAAAAAGAGAGTAGTGGTTAATTAATGTTTTTCAGACTGGAGAAAGGTTTATAGTGAAATTCCCCATGTGTGGCTGTTAGGACCCCTGCTCCTCCTGATATATATTAATGACCTAGACTTTGGTATACAGGGCACAATTTCAAAATTTGTGGTCAACACGAAACTTGAAAGTATTGTGAAATGTGAGGAGGCTAGTGTTAAACTTCAAAAGACATGGACAAATTGGTGGAATGAGCAGACAATAGCAGATGAAACTTAATACAGAAAGTATGAATTGATACATTTTGGTAGAAAAAGATGGAGAGACAATATAAACTAAAAAGTATAATTCTAAAGGGTCAGCAGGAGCAGAGGAACCTGGGGGTATATGCACACAAATCATTGATGGTGGCAGGACAGATTGAAAGAGCAGTTAAAAAGTGTACAGGATCCTGGGCTTTATAAATAGAGTCAAAAGCAAGAAAGCTATGATAAACCTGTATAAAACACTGGTTCAGCCTCAGCTGGAGTATTGCATTTGGTGCTGGGCACCACACTTTAGGAAAGATGTGAAGGCATTAGAGAGAGTGCAGAAAATATTCACGAAGATGGTTCCAGAGATGCGGAACTTCAGTTAAAGAGATAGATTGGAGAAGCCAGGACTGTTCTCCTTTGAGAAGAAGGCTGAGGGAAGATTTTTTGAGGTGTTCAAAATTATGTAGGGATTGCTCACAGTAGAAAGAAAGAAACTGTTCCCATTGGTGTAAGGATCAAGAACCAGAGAGCACAGATTTAAGGTAATTGGCAAAAGAAACAATGGCAACATGAAAACCTTTATTACACAGCAAATGGATATGAACTGGAAAGCACTGTTTGAGAGAGTGGTGGAGGCAGATTTAATTGCAACATTCAAAAGGGAATTGGATCATTATCTGAAAAGGAAAAATATGTGGGGGAGGGGGTGTGGAAGGCAGGGGAGTGGCACTTGGTGAATAGCTCTTGCAGAGAGCCAGCACAGAAACAATGAGCCAAATGGTCTCCTCTTGAGCTACAACCATTCTATGACTCTCAAAACAAAGAACTTAAAACAATCACTAACACTAGAGAAAAAGTGCTAGGAAAACTAAAGGAACTAAAAGCTAATAAGCCCCCTGGACATGATGGCCTGCACCCTAGGGTCTTAACGGAAGTGAATGCAGAAATAGTGGATTCATTGGTTGAAATCTTCCAATAATTCCCTGGATTCTGTAAAGGTCCCAGCAGTTTGGAAAAATGCAACTATATCACCACTATTCAAGAAAGAAGGGAGGTAGAAAGCAGGAATCTATAGGCCAGTTAGTCTAACATCTGTCTTAGGGAAAAGGCTAGAATCCATTATTGAGGTGGTAATAGCAGGACACTTAGAAAATTGAAATACAATCAGGCAGAGTCAACATGATTTTGTGAAAGGGAAATTGTGTTTGACAAATTTATTAGAATTATTTGAGAATATAATAAACAGGGTGGATAAAGGGAAAAGTGGATAAAGATGTAATTTATTTGGATTTTCAAAAGGCATTTGTTAAGGTGCTGCATAAAAGGTTATTACACAATGTCAGAGCTCATGGGATTGGGTGTGATATACTAATATGGATAGAGGATTGGCTAACTATCAGGAAGCACAGACTATGGATAAATGGGTCATTTTCAGTTTGAAAACTGTAACTAGTGGAATGCCACAGAGATCAGTTCTGAGACCTCAACTATTTACCATCTATATTAACGATTTAGCTGAGGGACAGACTGTATTCTAACCAAACTTGCTGATGATACAAAGATAGATAGGAAAACAAGTTGTGACCACAAAGAGTCTGCAAAGAGATATAGATAGGTTCAATGAGTGGGCAAAAAACTTGCAGATAAGTAAAACATAAGGTTGTCCACTTTGGCAGGAAGGATAGAAAAGCAGAATCTTATTTCAATGGAAAAACTACAGAATGCTGCAGTACAGGGATCTGGGTTTCCTTGTACATGAATCACAGGACGTTAGTGTGCAGGTACAGCAAGTGATTAGGAAGGCAAATGGAATCACACGATTTGTTGCAAGGGGGTTGGAATATAAAAGTAGGGAAGTCTTGCCACAAATGAACAGGACATTGGTGAGACTGCACCTGGAGAGCTGTGCACAGTTTTGGTGGTCTTATTTAAGGGGGGGGGGAAGATAAGCTTGCTTTAGAAGCAGTTCAGAGAAGGTTCCCTCAGCTGATTCGTGGGATGAAGGTTTTGTCTTATGAGGAAAGGTTGGGCCTACACTCATTGGAGTTAAAAAGAATGAGAGATGATCCTATTGAAACATAACATTCTGAAGGACTTGACAGGGTAGATGCTGGGAGGATATTTCCTCTTGTGGGGAAATCTAGGACTATGAACTAGTTTAAAAATTAGGGGTCTCCAATTTAGGATGGAGATGAGGAGGAATTTCTTTTCTCAGAGGGTTGTTATTCTTTGGAATTCTCTTCGACAGAGAGCAGTGGAGGCTGATTCATTAAATATGTTCAAGGCTGAGTGAGACAGAGGAGTTAAAGGTTATGGGGGCAGGCAGGAAAGTGGAGTTAAGGCCACAATTAGATCATCCATGATCTTATCGGATGGTGGAGCAGACTGGATGGGCCAAATGACCTACTCCTGCTTCTATTTCTTATCATATGACTCCATGAAGAACCATAGAAGAAATTTGCGACCCAGAACTGACATCATCCTCAAATCTAGGAGAGCCAACAATCATATTGGTACCTCATGTATAGATATGCCTAATGCTGCTCCTCATTGAGCCAGTGGTGGTCCCCTGCTTATTGGTAATGGTAGATCCAAGGATATGGCAGGCTAAGATTACAGGTACTTGTTGAATATTATTTTGCAGCTGCTGATATCCCACAGCAATTCATAGATCCCCAATTTTGAGCACTGTCGTAATGCCACACAACACGATGGAGGGTGTCTTCAGTGTGAAGATGGGAATTTGTCTCCATATCGATTGTATGGTGGTCACTCCTATCAATGTTGCCATTGACAAATGCATCTTTGACAAGTAGATTGGTGAGGATGAGGTCAAGCAGATTTTTACCTTTTGTTGATTCTCTCACCATCTGTTGCTGAACTGGTCAAGCGAACTTGTCCTTCAGGACTCAGCCAACTTAAGTCAGTAGTGGTGCTTCCAAGCCACTCTTGATGATGGACATGGAAGTGCTTCTGTATTCTGTAGCATTGCTACCCTCAGTGCTTCTTCCAAGTGGTGTTCAACATGGAAAAGTACTGATTCATCAGTTGAAGGAAGCAGTAGATGGAAATCAGCAGAGTTCGTTACCCATAGTTGACCTGATGTCATGAGACCTCATGGGGTTTGGAATTAACACTGAGGTCTGTCAGGGTCATTCCCTCCTGACCGCATACCACTTTGCCATGATGTCTGGTTCATTCTGTGCATGATCATATGATTAAGATCAACAGTGAGATCTTATAAAACGTGGACCATTTTTCGTATTTTGGGAGGCTCCTATGGGAGGCATACGTAGATGGCAAAATCCATCATCACCTCCAATGTGCAGGATCAGCCTTCGGCCCAGCTCTTATGATTTTGATGAAAAGATAGAGTAATATATCAAGGTTTGCTGATAATACCAAGCTAGGTGGGAAGGTAAGCTGTGGAGAGGACACAGAGGCTGCAAATAGATATAGACAGGTTAAGTGAGTGTGCAACAAGATGGCAGATGGAGTATAATTTAGGGAAGTGTGAAGTTATTCACTATGATCGTAAGAATAGAAAAGCAAAATATTTTTTAAAAGGTGTGAAGCTTGTAAGCATTGAGAATCAAAGAGACCTGGGTGTACTTTTACAAAGAACGCAGAAAGTTAACTGCAAGCAATTTAGAAAGTAAATGGCATGTTGGCCTTTATTGCAAGGGGTTTGGAGGACAAGGATGAAGAAGTATTACTACAGTTGTAGGTTTTGTTGGGATCATATCTGGAGGACTGTGTGCAGTTTCGATCTCCACATTTAAGAATATACTTGCATTTGAGGCAGTACAGAGAAGGTTCACTAAATTGGTCCCTGGGATGAGGAGATGTCCTATGATGAGAGGCCAAGTAAATTGAATTTATATTCTCTGGAATTTAGAAGAATGAGAGGCGATCTCATTGAAACCTACAAAATTCTGAGGGGGCGGGATAGGATAGATGCTGAGAGGTTGTTTCTGCTAGTGTCAGGAGTCTAAAACATGGGGCACAGTCTCAGGATAAGGGGCCAATCATTTAGGACTGAGATGAGGATAAATTACTTTACTCAAAGGCTCGTTAATATTTGGAATTCTCTACCCAGAGGGTTGCAGATGCTCCATTGTTGAATACATTTAAGGCCAGGACAGATAGAGTTTTGGTCTCTCAGGGAATTAAAGCTCATGGGGAACGGGCACGAAAATGGAGTTGAAACCCAAGATCAGCCATGATCAAATTGAATGGTTGAGCAGGTTCGATGGGCCATACAGTCTACCCCTGTTCCTATTTCTTGTGATTGAGGAAAAGGATGTTTCAAAGGCCAGGATCTCAAACCTGAGACTAAGGTCATGATCTCAGGGACAAGAGTGGGCAAAGACAAAAGAGTCTGAAATTTTTGTGACAAGGAATCATATAATTATAACATTTTTTATGATCTATAGTGAGTGTAAATGATGCTAGACCACTTCAAATGGGTGGAATTATTAGATTTCAAGTGTGTAAAAATGTGTTTTTCCTTTGTTTACCTTCTGTTACTGTCAAGACTGTGGACCAATGCATTTGTATCAAATCACCAAAGTGATCTCAGCATTTCAATACATGTACACATTGTCCTATACACTATCAAGTATTTTACTAAGAACTTTAAGTCAAAAGAGAAATCAGCAAAATCATGGGAAATATTTGTAATGACCATGTTCCACACAAGAATAACAGGGCAATCTGCTCTAAACACTGGTAGCAACCATTTAACAACGACTGCAAGTGCTAGTGATTTAATTACTGGATTTGTTCACCTATTAACTACTGTAAACTGGTATCTTTGGACCAACAAACCTTTTAACATCATCTGACAGAACAGGAATTGCAAAAGTACCATGAGATGAATACAGTTGGGCTCATTTTTGGACTCTAAATCTAACAATCACCTGATCTGGCCAAGATGCTGACTTTCCAGTCACGTCATTATAAAGGAACAGAATATGAACCAAATTAAAATATCTGCAATACTCGAGTGATGAGAGCGGGTTGTGCCTCTTCACTTGACAGCCAATATTAACAGATGCTCATGTCGGGTCAGCAGGTATCTCAGGATTATCGAACACCGTCACTGCTGGAGTTTTTTTTTTAACCAGTTCAGTGGTTTAGTATTCAGGGTGGGCTGAAACCCTTCATTCAATTTCAGTCCCTTGAATTTGTAACTCTTTCGATTACAAACCATTTTCCATCTGGTTCAGATGAAGTTACATTGTTTCATAGTTTGCCACTGTGAGATTTGAACTCTTGAGAAAATGAAAACCAAATCAACAAAATTGGGATAAATCAGGCACAGCCCCTAATTCAGGTCAGCTGTAAAACCAAGGACAAAAATTTAAAGGAACCTTACAAACTTTATATCAAAATGTGATTAAAGGGGTCAACAAAACACTCCAGTCCCCGCGGTGCCCACCGAGCACGGAAGGCCTCGAGAGTGCCAGCAGACACCGCGTGCTCCCTTTCCAGGGACATCCGGCAGCGAACGTAGCCGCGGAAGAGGGACAAACATTCGGGCGGGACTCCCCCGTCGATCGCCCGCTGCCTGGACCTGTTAATGGCCAACTTGGCCAGGCCCAGGAGCAGGTTCACGAGGAGGTCCTCCTCCTTCCCGACCCCCTTCCGCACCGGGTGCCCACAGGTCAGGAGCGTGGGGCTGAAGTGCAAACAAAACATCAATAAAAGGTTTTTCAAATAACTAAAAAGGGAGTGCAGCCTACAACACCCTATGTATACATGGTCCACGGACTCCACAAGACCGCAAAAAGGGCACGTGTCCTGAGAGTCCGTGAACCTATGCATCCTCTTATTATAGGGGACTGCTGCATGCAACACCCTCCAACCCAGGTCCCCGATAGAAAGGGGGAGGACACCTCCGTAGAGGGCCTCCCATCGGGGGCCTCCGCCGCCGGACGGCAACAAGGCACGCCAGGGCGTGTCCGGTCGACGGACAAGGGCGAGAAAATGGAAGGTGTGCAGCAGCAGTCCGTACAAAAAGCCCCTCTTTGCCGTGCCAAAAGGCACGGAGGGCATATCCCCGAGGCGGCTCATATTGCGGGGCACCAGCACCCGAGGGAGGGTTCGGGGCTTGGGGCCAATGTGGAATTCTGTCCGAACAGGGGAACGTTCAGACGGAAGACCACCGCGCACCTGGGCCACCTCAAGACCCAAAATAACGTCGGATCCGAGCACGACCGTTCTCAGGTCTTGGATGGCATCGGCTGCGACCTGGACACTCACAAACGCGCGTCGCGCCAACTCCTGCGGGAGCATCCAGCCCAGTCCTCCGCCACCCAGCACGTCCCCGATCCTGGTCACCCCTGCGGCCACAGCCCTCCTCTCGGCCAACCACTGAAAAGGACGGAGGGGCAGACTCCTGAGCAGCGGCTCGCTGACGATAGCCGCTACTCCTGACGGGGGAGAGCTGCGTCGCGAGGCGACCACTTTCCAGACTTTGATCAGGACCTGGTAAAAGACGGGCAACGCCTGCAAGGAGCCACCGAGGCCCAGCTGTTCTATAAACAGGAGCTGCACGTCATAATTCAGGCCGTGCATCTGACGGAAGAAATACGTCGTCAGGGCACACCATCTAGGAGGAGGCTCGACGTAGAGGTATCGCTGCAGGGTCTGAAGGCGGAAAGTCACCACCTGTGTGCGTAGGCACACTAGCGCCTGACCACCCTCCCTAAGCGGGAGACTCAGAACCTCGGCAGCGACCCAGTGCAATCTTTTGTCCCAGAAGAAGTCGACTAAATCTCTGGATTCTTGTGACAAAGTCTGGGAGAGGGGTCAAAGTGACCAGCCGATACCACAACATGGCGGCGATCAGCTGGTTTATGACCAGAACTTGACCTCGGTAAGATAACACTCGGAGCAGTCCTGTCCAGCGCCGCAGGCGAGCGGTGATGTTCGTCTCCAGTTCCTGCCAGTTTGCCGGCCAGGATTCCTCAGCGGGGCAGAGATGGACCCCCAGGTAGAGGAGGCTGGTCCTGCTCCAGGTGAAAGGCCTGAGCTCCTCGGGTAGGGGATCCATCTGCCACTGACCGACCAGGAGTCCAGAACATTTACCCCAGTTGATCCTGGCAGAAGAAGCGGCAGAGTAGACCTCCTGGCACTCGCGCATCCTCCGCAGGTCAGCCAGGTCACTAAACATAAGGAGCACGTCATCAGCGTAAGCCGAAAGGACCACCCCGATGCCCAGCTGGCGCAGAATCAATCCTGACAACCTCCTCCGCAAGAGGCGCAGGAAAGGCTCCACGCAAATAGAATACAACTGGCCAGACAGGGGGCAGCCCTGATGTACCCCTCTCCCAAAGCGAAGGGGCGCCGTCAGGGACCCGTTAACCTTCACTAGACACTCCGCGGCGGTGTACAGAAGTCGGATCCGGGCGACAAAATGCGTCCCGAACCCGAAAACTAGCAGAGTTCCGAATAAGTATTCGTGATCCACCCTGTCGAACGCCTTCTCCTGATCAAGAGACAGGAAGGCGCTCGACAGACCAGCCCTCTGGGAATGGTGGATGATGTCCCGGACCAGATGGATGTTATCATAAATGGTTCGGTCCGGGACGGTGTAGGACTGGTCAGGGTGGATCATGTGGTCCAGCACGGTGCCAAGCCGAGACGACATGGCTCGGGCGAAGATTTTGTAGTCCGTGCTGAGGAGGGAGACCGGGCGCCAGTTTTTAAGAAGGCGGAGATCCCCCTTCTTCTGCAGCAGGGCAATCAGGGCCCTGCGCCACGAAAGGGGCATCTCCCCGGTAGCAATGCTCTCCCCCAGGACCCCCGCGAAGTCGCTCCCCAAGACGTCCCAGAACGCCCTGAAGAACTCCACGGTCAGCCCGTCTAGTCCCGGGGTTTTGCCCCTAGAAAGACCGTCGAGTGCGCCGGTCAGCTCCCCCAGACTTATAGGGGAGTCGAGCTTTCCGGCGCACTCCGGGCCGACCTGCGGCAGGTCCTCCCACAAAACTCTAAGCATCCTCACTGGACGGATCCGGAGAGAACAGGGCAGTGTAGTAATCTCGGGCGATGGCCCTGATGCCCTCCGGATCCGAGACAAGGGATCCGTCGTCGGCCAGAAGCGTAAAGAGCTGCTTACGGACCCCGTGCCTTTTTTCCAGCGAGTAGAAGGGGAAGCCGCGGTCCATCTCCTTGAGGAACCGGATCCGCAACCTCACGAACGCGCCCCGAGACCCGACCAGTTGCAGGTCCCGCAGCGCGCCCTTCTTCTCATCGTACACCAACCGCAGGGCCGGGTCCGCATCGGGCTGACGGAAATGTGCCTCCAGGTCGAGCACCTCCTTCTCCAACTCCTCGACCCTGGATTTGCGTCTCTTTGTCGACCCCTTCGCGTACTCTTGACAGAAAACTCGGACGTGAGTCTTGCCCACGTCCCACCATAGCCTCAAGGAGGGGAAGCCTCCCCGCTTCCTTCTCCAGCCGGCCCAGAAGCGACGGAACGAGTCCAGGAACCGCTGGTCTTCCAACAACAGGTTATTAAAATGCCAGTACGCGGACCCCGTCCGAGCGCAGAACGAAGTGAGCTCCGCCCACACCAGACGGTGGTCCGTGCACGGAACCTGCTGTATAGAAGCAGCCGGAACGCAAGACACGTACGCCTTCGAAACGTAAAGGCGGTCGAGTATGGACGCTCCGACTCCAGGTGACACAAAGGTGAACACGCTGGAGTCAGGATGGAGATTTCGCCAGACGTCCACTAATTCGAAGGACCTGACCAGGTCCCGCAACTTACTCACACCTCGCGTGCAGTGCGGGGTACCGTGACGGTCCCGGACCCCGAGGGTGCAATTGAAATCCCCCCCGAGGACGATGCACTCGCCAGCGTCGATGGAGCCGAGATGAGTGGACACTTCTTCAAAGAAGCTCGCTTGCTGCTGCGTGCCCAGGGGAGCGTACACATTCACAAAGTGAAGCACCGCCCCCCCCAGACGCACAGTCAGGTGCAGCAACCGGCCTGGCACCGGCTCCTTGACCCCCAAGATCTCCGGCTGAAAATGCGGGGCCAACAAGATAGCCACCCCGCCCGAATTGGAGGCTAGGTGACTCATGTAGACCCCCCTCGCCACTCCAGGAGCCACGTGGCTTCGTCTCCCGGAATGGTATGGGTTTCTTGCAGGAAGCACAACGCGTACTTCCCGTCCCTGAGGACCGAGAAGTTCTGGAACCTGTGCTGTGCGCCTCTGCTGCCGCGGATGTTGAGGCTGGCTATAGTCGTCTTCATTGTCAAAGGTACATCAAACCTTCACCTAAGTCATTAAAAAGAAGAGGACTTTTTAGTCCTACCTCTCCTTCAGGAGCCCAGCGAGAAACGTTTGGACCCTCCGCCGCGCGTTCCTATCCAACTCGGGAGACTTGAGAGCCTTGCGAGTGGACCAGAACACCAGCGGAAAAGAATGCCACCGGTCCAAGGCCAACTGAACCCTGTCTCGGCGACCGCGATGACTCGCCAAAAAGTCCCGGAGTTCCCTTGGGGGGATGAGGGGGGAGTCAGTGGAGGGCACCAGGGGATCCACCGCCTCGCTTGAGAGCGACTCAGCGTAATCTCCAGCGCTCACCACGGACACCCCGTCCTCCTCCAGGTCGTCGCCTCCAGCTTCCGACCCCTCCCCCGCATTGAGTACGGGGGCTGATTCGGAGCTGCCAGCTGGCCCCACCTGTACCTCGATCCCACCCCCAGGATCAAGGCCAGAGGGGTCCTCTATGGTCTCCTCTAAACGTTTTGGGTCAGAGGGCAGCGGCAGTTCTGATGCCCGCTCTCCTCCCGGCACCGGGTCGTCCGGGGAGCTCAGGACAAGCTCCTGACCCAAACCTAGGACGCCCGGTGCTAAGGTTTGGGAGCGAGTGGGAAGGCCTTCCTTTTCGCCGCCACCCAATGACCCGTTAACATTTTTTAAATTTTGAAAGCTACAGTCCCCCGACGAGCCAGAAGGTACCTCGGGGGTATCGAGGGTTCCTGAGTCGGGCACCACCTCAAGGGAGGTGCCTTCAGTGACCCCCGAGGGGCCCTGTTCAGGGGACTGCAGCAGGTTGACGGGGTTAACAGTGGTGGGAGTAGGTGCAGGGGTTTTGGGTTCCCCCAGAGGACAGGGCGAGATTTTACTTGGTGGAGACGCCACCACCTCTTCATCGGGGGAAGGGACACACCCAACTTCTTCAGTTTGGGCATCAGCCACCTCCTCCTCCGAAGCGTGACGTCTCTTCCGGGTCAGGCTGGGGGCTAGGGAGACCTCCATTTCCGAGGCCCCCTCCTCCTTGTCCAGCCCTCCCGGACACTCCACCCTCTGGGTTTTGGGCGTTAGATTCCCCAGCTCGGGTTACCGCGTCTTTTCCCCGCCGGCCCCGGGAGCACGCGCAGCGACGACGGCGGGCCCAGCACTCGGCGCCTTAGCACCCACGGGCCCGGGAGCACACGCAGACACAACGCCGGGGCCGGATGATGCCTTTTCCCCCGAGCCGGTGCTTGCAGGTGTTTGAGGGTTTTGAGGCGTTTCAGGGGCCGCCTCCAGGTTGCGGGTCTTCCTCCGCGCCTACTTACGGCGCGGGGGCTCTCCCTCCGCCTCACCGGCAGCCGAGATGGCAGTGGCCGCCGGCGTCGCTTCCCCTTGCGGGGAGGGAGATGGAGTGGTGGCGGGGGGAGGAGGGGCGGTGCCAGCCGTGGCCGCTTGGGTGGGGCTCGTGGCCTTGGAGGCGGGGCAGTTCTTCCTCACGTGCCCCACCTCCTTACAAGCATGGCACCGCACGCCCTCCACGGTCCAGAAGACCCGATAGGCGGTCCCCTCAAATTTGATAATGAAGGCCCCCTCCAGGCACTCCTCCCGGGTCAAGCGGACAAATACCTGGCGCCGGAAGGAGTACACATGGCGGAGGGCCGAGTCTTTGAGGCCGAGCGGGATTGGTGCAACCCCCGACCTGACCTCCCCCAATTTATTAAGGTGGGGGAGGAGGAGCTCACTGGATAGAATAGGCGGGACGTTCGAAATAATAATTCTCTGGGCGGTGGCCTCAAGGGGGTCCACCGCCAGAAAAGTCCCGCCCACAGTGAGTCCTTTTTGCAGGGCGAGGTGCACCGCCCGCTCGGACCTCAAGAAGAATATGGCCTTCCCATACATTTTAGAGGCCGCGACAATGGCTGAGGGGCCGACGACCCCAGCCATAGCCTTTACGCAGGCCTCTATTGTCATTTCAGGGTGAGCATAGCTCTTTACCCCAAGGGCCCTGGTCAGGAGGCGGAATGGTGACAGGGCAGCGGGAGCAGCTGGAGCCGCAGAAGCAACCACCCCCGCATAGGTTTTCTTTTTTTGAGGCCCTGCCACCGGTGACAAAACCGCCTCCATATTAGCCCTCGAGGGCCCGGCCACAGGCGATGGTGAATTGGCCTTAGGGCCAGAGCCACGCCCACCCTGGGAAGGATTGGCCATTTTGTTTGAGGAAAGGGGGTGGGGGAGAGAGGTAGAAACAACCTCCCCTCTTTTAGGCAGGAGAGGAGAGGAGGGAGAGGAGTAAAAGACAGGGAGGCACAGGAGGGAAAGAGGTAAATGTCCAGGTGGGTGTCCTCGATGGTGGATGGACGGTGGGTGGGGGCCTGATGTTCTTCAGGCAGGGGGAGGCGATGTCTTCACCAGCTATTGCTGGCCTTACTGGGAAAAGGGCTGGGTTGGGGGGAGGGGTGGCAGAAAAATGGTTTCAGCACACACACACACACCCTCCCTATCTTCCTTCCCCAACTCCTCTGGCAGTCTTCTTGCCTCCCCCTACAAAACACAGTCCTTAATTGCCCCCACCTTAAACAAAAATACACAGTTCAGACACCCACCTAGGATGTTGTTTTTCAACTCAGTCCTGGCCTCCTGGCCTTCCTGTCCTGTAACAACAGCAGCAACTGTTCTCTTCTCTCCCTCTCTCTCCTTTGGCACCACAGGGGCAAGGCAGCAGCAGCAGCAAACACCCTCGAGTGCAGGTCCAGCAGCAGCACACAGCAGAAGCAACAACCCCAAAGGCAGCAGCAGAAACAGTTGAAACACTGAGAAGCAGCAACACCACACACCTTCTCTCCTCAGTATCAGGAAACCAACTGAATCCACAATTACCTCCACGAGATCGTTAAGAAAATGAACTCTTGATAATGTTTTAAATGAAAACCAAATCAACAAAATTGGGATAAATCAGGCACAGCCCCTAATTCAGGTCAGCTGTAAAACCAAGAACAAAGTTTAAAGGAAACTTACAAACTTTAAATCAAAATGTGATTAAAGGGGTCAACAAAACACCCCAGTCCCCGCGGTGCCCACCGAGCACGGAAGGCCTTGAGAGTGCCAGCAGACACCGCGTGCTCCTTCTCCAGGGACATCCGGCAGCGAACGTAGCCACGGAAGAGGGACAAACAATCGGGCGGGACTCCCCCGTCGATCGCCCGCTGCCTGGACCTGTTAATGGCCAACTTGGCCAAGCCCAGGAGCAGGTTCACGAGGCGGTCCTCCTCCTTCCCGACCCCCTTCCGCACCGGGTGCCCATAGATCAGGAGCGTGGGGCTGAAGTGCAAACAAAACATCAATAAAAGGTTTTTCAAATAACTAAAAAGGGAGTGCAGCCTACAACACCCTATGTATACATGGTCCACGGACTCCACAAGACCACAAAAAGGGCATGTGTCCTGAGAGTCCGTGAACCTATGCATCCTCTTATTATAAGGGACTGCTGCATGCAACACCCTCCAACCCAGGTCCCCGATAGAAAGGGGGAGGACACCTCCGTAGAGGGCCTCCCATCGGGGGCCTCCGCCGCCGGACGGCAACAAGGCACGCCAGGGCGTGTCCGGTCGACGGACAAGGGCGAGAAAATGGAAGGTGTGCAGCAGCAGTCCGTACAAAAAGCCCCTCTTTGCTGTGCCAAAAGGCACAGAGGGCATGTCCCCGAGGCGGCTCATATTGCGGGGCACCAGCACCCGAGGGAGGGTTCGGGGCTTGGGGCCAATGTGGAATTCCGTCCGAACAGGGGAACGCTCAGACGGAAGACCACCGCGCACCTGGGCCACCTCAAGACCCAAAATAACGTCGGGTCCGAGCACGACCGTTCTCAGGTCTTGGATGGCATCGGCTGCGACCTGGACACTCACAGACGCGCGTCACGCCAACTCCTGCGGGAGCATCCAGCCCAGTCCTCCGCCACCCAGCACGTCCCCGATCCTGGTCACCCCTGCGGCCACAGCCCTCCTCTCCGCCAACCACTGAAAAGGACGGAGGGGCGGATTCCTGAGCAGCGGCTCGCTGACGATAGCCGCTACTCCTGACGGGGGAGAGCTGCGTCGCGAGGCGACCACTTTCCAGACTTTGATCAGGTCCTGGTAAAAGACGGGCAACGCCTGCAAGGAGCCACCGAGGCCCAGCTGTTCTATAAACAGGAGCTGCACGTCATAATTCAGGCCGTGCACCTGACGGAAGAAATACGTCATCAGGGCACACCATCTAGGAGGAGGCTCGACGTAGAGGTATCGCTGCAGGGTCTGAAGGCGGAAAGTCGCCACCTGTGTGCGTAGGCACACTAGTGCCTGACCACCCTCCCTAAGCGGGAGACTCAGAACCTCGGCAGCGACCCAGTGCAATCTTTTGTCCCAGAAGAAGTCGACTAACAATCTCTGGATTCTTGTGACAAAGTCCGGGGGAGGGGTCAAAGTGACCAGCCGATACCACAACATGGCGGCGATCAGCTGGTTTATGACCAGAACTCGACCTCGGTAGGATAGCACTCGGAGCAGTCCTGTCCAGCGCCGCAGGCGAGCGGTGACTTTCGTCTCCAGTTCCTGCCAGTTTGCCGGCCAGGATTCCTCAGCGGGGCAGAGATGGACCCCCAGGTAGAGGAGGCTGGTCCTGCTCCAGGTGAAAGGCCTGAGCTCCTCGGGTAGGGGATCCATCTGCCACTGACCGACCAGGAGTCCAGAACATTTACCCCAGTTGATCCTGGCAGAAGAAGCGGCAGAGTAGACCTCCTGGCACTCGCGCATCCTCCGCAGGTCAGCCGGGTCACTAAACATAAGGAGCACGTCATCGGCATAAGCCGAAAGGACCACCCCGATGCCCGGCCCGCGCAGAACCAATCCCGACAACCTCCTCCGCAAGAGGCGCAGGAAAGGCTCCACGCAAATAGAATACAACTGGCCAGACAGGGGGCAGCCCTGACGTACCCCTCTCCCAAAGCGAAGGGGCGCCGTCAGGGACCCGTTAACCTTCACTAGACACTCCGCGGCGGTGTACAGAAGTCGGATCTGGGCGACAAAATGCGTCCCGAACCCGAAAGCTCGCAGAGTTCCGAGTAAGTATTCGTGATCCACCCTGTCGAACGCCTTCTCCTGATCGAGAGACAGGAAGGCGCTCGACAGACCAGCCCTCTGGGAATGGTGGATGATGTCCCGGACCAGATGGATGTTATCATAAATGGTTCGGTCCGGGATGGTGTAGGACTGGTCAGGGTGGATCGTGTGGTCCAGCACGGTGCCGAGCCGAGAAGACATGGCTCGGGCGAAGATTTTGTAGTCCGTGCTGAGGAGGGAGACCGGACGGCAGTTTTTAAGAAGGCAGAGATCCCCCTTCTTCGGCAGCAGGGCAATCACGGCCCTGCGCCACGAAAGGGGCATCTCCCCGGTAGCAATGCTCTCCCCCAGGACCCCCGCGAAGTCGCTCCCCAAGACGTCCCAGAACGCCCTGAAGAACTCCACGGTCAGCCCGTCTAGTCCCGGGGTTTTGCCCCTAGAAAGACCGTCGAGTGCGCCGGTCAGCTCCCCCAGACTTATAGGGGAGTCGAGCTTTCCGGCGCACTCCGGGCCGACCTGCGGCAGGTCCTCCCACAAAACTCTGCAAGCTTCCTCACTGGACGGATCCGGAGAGAACAGGGCAGTGTAGTAATCTCGGGCAATGGCCCTGATGCCCTCCGGATCCGAGACAAGGGATCCGTCGTCGGCCAGAAGCGTAAAGAGCTGCTTACGGACCCCGTGCCTTTTTTCCAGCGAGTAGAAGAAGGGGGAGCTGCGGTCCATCTCCTTGAGGAACCGGATCCGCGACCTCACGAACGCGCCCCGAGACCCGACCAGTTGCAGGTCCCGCAGCGCGCCCTTCTTCTCATCGTACACCGACCGCAGGGCCGGGTCCGCGTCGGGCTGACGGAGACGTGCCTCCAGGTCGAGCACCTCCTTCTCCAACTCCTCGACCCTGGATTTGTGTCTCTTTGTCGACCCCTTCGCGTACTCTTGACAGAAAACTCGGACGTGAGTCTTGCCCACGTCCCACCATAGCCTCAAGGAGGGGAAGCCTCCCCGCTTCCTTCTCCAGCCGGCCCAGAAGCGACGGAACGAGTCCAGGAACCGCTGGTCTTCCAACAACAGGTTATTAAAATGCCAGTACGCGGACCCCGTCCGAGCGCAGAACGAAGTGAGCTCCGCCCACACCAGACGGTGGTCCGTGCACGGAACCTGCTGTATAGAAGCAGCTGGAACGCAGGACACGTACGCCTTCGAAAAGTAAAGGCGGTCGAGTCTGGACGCTCCGACTCCAGGTGACACAAAGGTGAACACGCTGGAGTCAGGATGGAGATTTCGCCAGACGTCCACTAAGTCGAAGGACCTGACCAGGTCCCGCAACTTACTCACACCTCGTGTGCAGTGCGGGGTTATGTGACGGTCCCGGACCCCGAGGGTGCAATTGAAATCCCCCCCGAGGACGATGCACTCGCCAGCGTCAATGGAGCCGAGATGAGTGGACACTTCTTCAAAGAAGCTCGCTTGCTGCTGCGTGCCCAGGGGAGCGTACAGATTCACAAAGTGAAGCACCACCCCCCCCCCAGACGCACAGTCAGGTGCAGCAACCGGGCTGGCACCGGCTCCTTGACCCCCAAGATCTCCGGCTGAAAATGCGGGGCCAACAAGATAGCCACCCCGCCCGAATTGGAGGCTAGGTGACTCATGTAGACCCCCCCTCGCCACTCCAGGAGCCACGTGGCTTCGTCTCCCGGAACGGTATGGGTTTCTTGCAGGAAGCACAACGCATACTTCCCGTCCCTGAGGACCGAGAAGTTCTGGAACCTGCGCTGTGCGACCCTGCTGCCGCGGATGTTGAGGCTGGCTATAGTCGTCTTCATTGTCAAAGGTACATCAAACCTTCACCTTAAGTCATTAAAAAGAAGAGGACTTTTTAGTCCTTCCTCTCCTTCAGGAGCCCAGCGAGAAACGTTTGGACCCTCCGCCGCGCGTTCCTATCCAACTCAGGAGACTTGAGAGCCTCGCGAGTGGACCAGAACACCAGCGGAAAAGAATGCCACCGGTTCAAGGCCAACTGAACCCTGTCTCGGCGACCGCGATGACTCGCCAAAAAGTCCCGGAGTTCCCTTGGGGGGATGAGGGGGGAGTCAGTGGAGGGCACCAGGGGATCCACCGCCTCACTTGAGAGCGACTCAGCGTAATCTCCAGCGCTCACCACGGACACCCCGTCCTCCTCCAGGTCGTCGCCTCCAGCTTCCGACCCCTCCCCCGCATTGAGTACGGGGGCTGATTCAGAGCTGCCAGCTGGCCCCACCTGTACCTCGATCCCACCCCCAGGATCAAGGCCAGAGGGGTCCTCTCTGGTCTCCTCTAAACGTTTTGGGTCAGAGGGCAGCGGCAGTTCTGATGCCCGCTCTCCTCCCGGCACCGGGTCGTCCGGGGAGCTCAGGACAAGCTCCTGACCCAAAACTAGGACGCCCAGTGCTAAGGTTTGGGAGGGAGCGGGAAGGCCTTCCTTTTCGCCGCAACCCAATGACCCGTTAACATTTTTTAAATTTTGAGAGTTACAGTCCCCCGACGAGCCAGAAGGTACCTCGGGGGTATCGAGGGTCTCTGAGTCGGGCACCACCTCAAGGGAGGTGCCTTCAGTGACCCCCGAGGGGCCCTGTTCAGGGGACTGCAGCAGGTTGACAGGGGTAACAGTGGTGGGAGTCGGTGCAGGGGTTTTCAGTTCCCCCAGAGGACAGGGTGAGATTTTACTTGGCGGAGACGCCACCACCTCTTCATCGGGGGAAGGGACACACCCAACTTCTTCAATTTGGGCATCACCCACCTCCTCCTCCGAAGCATGACGTCTCTTCCGGGTCAGGCTGGGGGCTAGGGAGACCTCCACTTCCGAGGCCCCCTCCTCCTTGTCCAGCCCTCCCGGACACTCCACCCTCTGGGTTTTGGGTGTTAGATAACCCGGCTCGGGGTCCCGCGTCTTTTCCCCGCCGGCCCCGGGAGCACGCGCAGAAACGACGCCGGGCCCAGCACTCGGCGCCTTAGCACCCACGGGCCCGGGAGCACACGCGGACACGACGCCGGGGCCGGATGATGTCTTTTCCCCCGAGCCGGTGCTTGCAGGTGTTTGGGGGTTTTGGGGCGTTTCAGGGGCCGCTTCCAGGTTGCGGGTCTTCCTCCGCGCCTTCTTACGGCGCGGGCGCTCTCCCCCCGCCTCAGCGTCAGCCGAGATGGCAGTGGCCGCCGGCGTCGCTTCCCCTTGCGGGGAGGGAGATGGAGTGGTGGCGGGGGGAGGAGGGGCGGTGCCAGCCGTGGCCGCTTGGGTGGGGCTCGTGGCCTTGGAGGCGGGGCAGTTCTTCCTCACGTGCCCCGCCTCCTTACAAGCATGGCACCGCACGCCCTCCACGGTCCAGAAGACCCGATAGGCGGTCCCCTCAAATTTGATAACGAAGGCCCCCTCCAGGCACTCCTCCCGGGTCAAGCGGACAAATACCTGGCGCCGGAAGGAGTACACATGGCGGAGGGCCGAGTCTTTGAGGCCGAGCGGGATTGGTGCAACCCCCGACCTGACCTCCCCCAATTTATTAAGGTGGGGGAGGAGGAGCTCACTGGATAGAATAGGCGGGACGTTCGAAATAATAATTCTCTGGGCGGTGGCCTCAAGGGGGTCCACCGCCAGAAAAGTCCCGCCCACAGTGAGTCCTTTTTGCAGGGCGAGGTGCACCGCCCGCTCGGACCTCAAGAAGAATATGGCCTTCCCATACATTTTAGAGGCCGCGACAATGGCTGAGGGGCCGACGACCCCAGCCATAGCCTTTACGCAGGCCTCTATTGTCATTTCAGGGTGAGCATAGCTCTTTACCCCAAGGGCCCTGGTCAGGAGGTGGAAAGGTGACAGGGCAGCGGGAGCAGCTGGAGCCGCAGAAGCAACCACCCCCGCATAAGTTTTCTTTTTTTGAGGCCCTGCCACCGGTGACAAACCGCCTCCACATTAGCCCTCGAGGGCCCGGCCACAGGCGATGGTGAATTGGCCTTAGGGCCAGAGCCACGCCCACCCCGGGAAGGATTGGCCATTTTGTTTTTTTTCCTTTTTTTTTTATATATATATAGGGAGGAAAGGGGGTGGGGGAGAGAGGTAGAAACAACCTCCCCTCTTTTAGGCAGGAGAGGAGAGGAGGGAGAGGAGTAAAAGACAGGGAGGCACAGGAGGGAAAGAGGTAAATGTCCAGGTGGGTGTCCTCGATGGTGGATGGACGGTGGGTGGGGGCCTGATGTTCTTCAGGCAGGGGGAGGCGATGTCTTCACCAGCTATTGCTGGCCTTACCGGGAAAAGGGCTGGGTTGGGGGGGAGGGGTGGCAGAAAGATGGTTTCAGCACACACACACACCCTCACTCTCTTCCTTCCCCAACTCCTCTGGCAGTCTTCTTGCCTCCCCCTACAAAACACAGTCCTTAATTGCCCCCACCTTAAACAAAAATACACAGTTCAGACACCCACCTAGGATGTTGTTTTTCAACTCAGTCCTGGCCTCCTGGCCTTCCTGTCCTGTAGCAACAGTAGCAACTGTTCTCTTCTCTCCCTCTCTCTCCTTTAGCAGCACTGGAGGAGCAGCAGCAGAAGCAGCAGCAGCACACAGCAGAAGCAACAACCCCAAAGGCAGCAGCAGAAACAGTTGAAACACTGAGGAGCAGCAACACCAACACCATACACCTTCTCTCCTCAGTATCAGGGAACCAACTGAATCCACAATTACCTCCACGAGATCGTTAAGAAAATGAACTCTTGATACTCTTTTGAGTAAACCTGTTTCCATCTGTTTCAGATGAAGTTACATTGTTTCATAGTTTGCCATTGTGAGATTTGAACTCTTGATAATGTTTTAAATGAAAACCAAATCAACAAAATTGGGATAAATCAGGCACAGCCCCTAATTCAGGTCAGCTGTAAAACCAAGAACAAAGTTTAAAGGAAACTTACAAACTTTAAATCAAAATGTGATTAAAGGGGTCAACAAAACACCCCAGTCCCCGCGGTGCCCACCGAGCACGGAAGGCCTCGAGAGTGCCAGCAGACACCGCGTGCTCCTTCTCCAGGAACATCCGGCAGCGAACGTAGCCACGGAAGAGGGACAAACAATCGGGCGGGACTCCCCCGTCGATCGCCCGCTGCCTGGACCTGTTAATGGCCAACTTGGCCAGGCCCAGGAGCAGGTTCACGAGGAGGTCCTCCTCCTTCCCGACCCCCTTCCGCACCGGGTGCCCATAGATCAGGAGCGTGGGGCTGAAGTGCAAACAAAACATCAATAAAAGGTTTTTCAAATAACTAAAAAGGGAGTGCAGCCTACAACACCCTATGTATACATGGTCCACGGACTCCACAAGACCGCAAAAAGGGCATGTGTCCTGAGAGTCCGTGAACCTATGCATCCTCTTATTATAAGGGACTGCTGCATGCAACACCCTCCAACCCAGGTCCCCGATAGAAAGGGGGAGGACACCTCCGTAGAGGGCCTCCCATCGGGGGCCTCCGCCGCCGGACGGCAAAAAGCACGCCAGGGCGTGTCCGGTCGACGGACAAGGGCGAGAAAATGGAAGGTGTGCAGCAGCAGTTCGTACAAAAAGCCCCTCTTTGCCGTGCCAAAAGGCACAGAGGGCATGTCCCCGAGGCGGCTCATATTGCGGGGCACCAGCACCCGAGGGAGGGTTCGGGGCTTGGGGCCAATGTAGAATTCTGTCCGAACAGGGGAACGCTCAGACGGAAGACCACCGCGCACCTGGGCCGCCTCAAGACCCAAAATAACGTCGGGTCCGAGCACGACCGTTCTCAGGTCTTGGATGGCATCGGCTGCGACCTGGACACTCACAGACGCGCGTCGCGCCAACTCCTGCGGGAGCATCCAGCCCAGTCCTCCGCCACCCAGCACGTCCCCGATCCTGGTCACCCCTGCGGCCACAGCTCTCCTCTCCGCCAACCACTGAAAAGGACGGAGGGGCGGATTCCTGAGCAGCGGCTCTGTGACGATAGCCGCTACTCCTGACGGGGGAGAGCTGCGTCGCGAGGCGACCACTTTCCAGACTTTGATCAGGTCCTGGTAAAAGACGGGCAAAGCCTGCAAGGAGCCACCGAGGCCCAGCTGTTCTATAAACAGGAGCTGCACGTCATAATTCAGGCCATGCACCTGACAGAAGAAATACGTCATCAGGGCACACCATCTAGGAGGAGGCTCGACGTAGAGGTATCGCTGCAGGGTCTGATGGCGGAAAGTCGCCACCTGTGTGCGTAGGCACACTAGTGCCTGACCACCCTCCCTAAATTGAGACATGACATGAGGTAACTCTTTTGAGTACAAACACATTTCTATCTGTTTATACAGACGAAGTTACATTGTTTCATAGTTTGCCATTGTGAGATTTGAACTCCTGATAATCTTTTAAATGAAAACCAAATCAACAAAATTGGGATAAATCAGGCACAGCCCCTAATTCAGGTCAGCTGTAAAACCAAGAACAAAGTTTAAAGGAAACTTACAAACTTTAAATCAAAATGTGATTAAAGGGGTCAACAAAACACCCCAGTCCCCGCGGTGCCCACCGAGCACGGAAGGCCTCGAGAGTGCCAGCAGACACCGCGTGCTCCTTCTCCAGGGACATCCGGCAGCGAACGTAGCCACGGAAGAGGGACAAACAATCGGGCGGGACTCCCCCGTCGATCGCCCGCTGCCTGGACCTGTTAATGGCCAACTTGGCCAGGCCCAGGAGCAGGTTCACGAGGAGGTCCTCCTCCTTCCCGACCCCCTTCCGCACCGGGTGCCCATAGATCAGGAGCGTGGGGCTGAAGTGCAAACAAAACATCAATAAAAGGTTTTTCAAATAACTAAAAAGGGAGTGCAGCCTACAACACCCTATGTATACATGGTCCACGGACTCCACAAGACCGCAAACAGGGCACGTGTCCTGAGAGTCCGTGAACCTATGCATCCTCTTATTATAAGGGACTGCTGCATGCAACACCCTCCAACCCAGGTCCCCGATAGAAAGGGGGAGGACACCTCCGTAGAGGGCCTCCCATCGGGGGCCTCCGCCGCCTGACGGCAACAAGGCACGCCAAGGCGTGTCCGGGCGACGGACAAGGGCGAGAAAATGGAAGGTGTGCAGCAGCAGCCCGTACAAAAAACCCCTCTTTGCCGTGCCAAAAGGCACAGAGGGCATGTCCCTGAGGCGGTTCATATTGCGGGGCACCAGCACCCGAGGGAGGGTTCGGGGCTTGGGGCCAATGTGGAATTCCATCCGAACAGGGGAACGCTCAGACGGAAGACCACCGCGCACCTGGGCCGCCTCAAGACCCAAAATAACGTCGGGTCCGAGCACGACCGTTCTCAGGTCTTGGATGGCATCGGCTGCGACCTGGACACTCACAGACGCGCGTCGCGCCAACTCCTGCGGGAGCATCCAGCCCAGTCCTCCGCCACCCAGCACGTCCCCGATCCTGGTCACCCCTGCGGCCACAGCCCTCCTCTCCGCCAACCACTGAAAAGGACGGAGGGGCGGATTCCTGAGCAGCGGCTCTCTGACAATAGCCGCTACTCCTGACGGGGGAGAGCTGCGTCGCGAGGCGACCACTTTCCAGACTTTGATCAGGTCCTGGTAAAAGACGGGCAACGCCTGCAAGGAGCCACTGAGGCCCAGCTGTTCTATAAACAGGAGCTGCACGTCATAATTCAGGCCGTGCACCTGACGGAAGAAATACGTCATCAGGGCACACCATCTAGGAGGAGGCTCGACGTAGAGGTATCGCTGCAGGGTCTGAAGGCGGAAAGTCGCCACCTGTGTGCGTAGGCACACTAGCGCCTGACCACCCTCCCTAAATTGAGACATGACATGAGGTAACTCTTTTGAGTACAAACACATTTCTATCTGTTTATACAGACGAAGTTACATTGTTTCATAGTTTGCCATTGTGAGATTTGAACTCCTGATACTCTTTTGAGTAAACCTGTTTCCATCTGCTTCAGATGAAGTTACATTGTTTCATAGTTTGCCATTGTGAGATTTGAACTCTTGTTCTTGGGGTTACAAACCCAGTACCATAACCACTTGGCTATTTAGGCCAAGCCCCTTGAATTTGTAACCAGGCAAAAAAATGGTGAGGGCAGGCTGCACATAATAGGAGCTGATCGACACTTTAATTGACTTCTCCTCACATGGATTCTCACAGGCCTGACCTTCAACAATCAATTAAAAGTGTCACGACACAGTATGGTAATTCAAACCAGCACCTTGTTTCATTGTTAAAAAGAGCAGACAAATGAACAAATCACAGTGCAAACTACCACCTGCTAACAGCTCAACAACTGAACTCCCCAGCTCTTGCAGCCTCCGAACTGAATCAACACTAAGTAACATTTTGTGCTTGCATGTCCAACAGGGAGGGTGTGGGGCAATGATTCAACACTCGGGGTCTGTAGCGCAGCACAACTCAACCTCTCCAGATGGCTTAGCTGGTAAAGACAACACATAACTGAGCCATTGGCTTAAGACTAATTTTTAACTGCCCATTTGCACAGAAGCTTATTGACATGCGAAGGCTGATATGTTAGTCCTTTATGCTCGGTCTCAGGACAGTGGGCAAAATCAGCAATCGTTTAGTGACCTGTTTACCCACTGCTGGAAAGATGATGTGAACCTGTGAACGCAGGATCCCAGTGGATTGTGATGTCCCCCAGCCTAGCTCCACTGGTTCGCTTTCATGTCATGGCTATATGATATCTCAGTGCAATCACAGTATTTTACCCCTGCAGCTTTTTAAAGGTTGTGGTTGTGATTTTCTGACCTGGACATTATTTGGAATAGTCAATTTCTCCGGTCAGTAATTTAACACAAAGGCAGGCATTTTACCTAGTTTATCTTGCTCTCCAGGTCTAAAGAAAGCAGTCGCCAAGTCCTCTGCTTGTATAGCAACAAAACTTGTTACTAACTCCCAACAAACAGAACTCTCCTCACATGAGGCAAGCAAGAAAGGCAGAACGGGGAGGGGAAATCTGGTGTGTCCTACTCGGCCAATAATTGCTGTTGTTCTGGTAGTGTCCAAAGCAGCCAGTCAGTGGATGCAATGAACCAGGCAGAAGCAGAGCAAAACCTGTGCTCGATGATGTATATGAGAATTGAAGTAATGGACTGTGGAAAGGGGGCGGTGGCAGTCAGAGAAAATTCCAAATGGCAGAATTCCACAATCAAAAAATTAGAAATCCGCCATTTGGCAGAAATTACTCATTCCTGGAGAGCAAGATAAACTCATTCCTGTGGTTTACTGAGCAGCAGTGATCCTCGTACTCCTGCATGCTTTGAAGACTTGGATGACCTACAGTAGGCACCTCAAAATACTGGAGAAGTACCACCAGTGCAAGATTCTCCAAATCCAGTGATGTGAAAGACTGTCTGATAACAGCCTCCTCTCCCAAGTGAACTTGCCCAGCATTGAGGTGCTAATCACTCAATACCAGCTCCACTGGGTGGGACATGTCGTTCAAATGCCTGACACCAGACTCCCAAATCAAATGCCCTACTCAGAACCCAGTCGCAGCGGAAGACTCTCAGGTGGACAAGAGAAATGCTTTACCCTCAAAAGCATCCCTAAAGGTCAAATTTACCCGCTGACTCATGAGCGTCCCGAGCTTGTGACCAACCAAAATGGAACAAGCTCATCGAGCGACTTCATCAGGAACACAAAGAAGTGAAGTTGAGGCATCAGAGACAGCACACAAACCTCCAAACAATCCATATATCCAATCCTTCAAGCATCACCTGCCACATGTAGCAGAATCTGCAGATTGCACATTTGGACTTATCAACCATTTTAGAACACATCCAATCAGAGTGGAAGCAAGTCATTCCAAGGGACTGCCTAACAATAAAAGACTTTTGGTCATCAATCCTACTTGTCCTTCTTGCAGCTCATAATAATCTGTTTGTAACATTTGCCTGATATTGATAGCCCTGATATTAATACCATCAAAACCACAATATAAACTGCCGAACAAAAAATGATCAAAGCAAATTAACTTCAGTTAGTAGTTCCTGATAGACACAATAACACAATGAAATACTTCTGGTCGAAGGGCCTATTTTTTCTTACATGTGTTTCTGTTAGATTTCTCCGAACCAGCCTCCCATCTTACACTGTTTGTAAACTTGAGTTCATTACAAACTCTTTAGACTGGCATCCGATCGCGCACCAAGTCCCATTCACATTTGTATCTGTGCTCGTTGGCCTACACAAGCTCTCAGTTGACCTTTAGGAAGTTTTACTCCATTAAAGGTGTACTATAAATAAAAGTTGCTGCTGATGACAATGTTGAAGTTGAGGGAGAAAACGCCTGTGGAGCAGAAGAAACACGGAAACAGACGAGTTAGACCGAATGGCTAATTTGTGTTTTCAATTGGAGGTAATTCTATTCAACCACTATAATATGATGCTGCAAATGATTTCACTTTTCCCAGCTCATAACTTGCTGTATTGGGGTCACAAATGAATTAATTTCCTCCTTATGCCTTTTGTTCTTTTACCTGCATTGGCCGCTGCTTTCATTCTTTTGCAGCCGCTCCGAGAGGAAAACTTGTCCCGACACAGAACGAAAGGGGGCGAGAGAGACAAAAGAGAGAAACGGCCAAGGAGCCATTCAAATGAGGCAATTTCCGCTCTCCGCTTCCTCTTTGTCTGTTTGTGTGGAGTGACCGGCGCCATTTTCAACTCCTGCAGCTTCACCCACTCAAGTGCGCAGCAACCCCGCCACCGCCACCATGTCTGAAGAAGGAAAGTTGTTCGTCGGCGGCCTCAACTTCGAGACAGACGAGCAGTCCCTGGAAGAGGTTTTCTCCAAGTACGGGCAGATCTCTGAGGTGAGAGTGATTAAGGACAGAGACACCATGACGTCCCGCGGTTTCGGCTTCATCACTTTCGAGAACCCGGAGGACGCCAGGGACGCGCTGCAGGCGATGAACGGAAAATCCATCGACGGGCGGCAGATCCGAGTGGGTCACGCCGAGAAAAAGTCGGGAGGTGGCCGCGGGTATGGTGGAGGCCGAGGCGGTGGCGGCTACGGTAGCCGCAGGAGAGGAGGCGGCGGCTACTGGGATAGTGACAGGAGCAGCGGCTATAGCGGTGGAGGCCGGTACGATACGGGAGACCGGGACAACTATTCGGGTGGGTACAAGAGCCAAGGTGGTGGTTATGGAGGCCGCTCATACAGGGACTATGACTGATCAAATCTAGAGAAGCATTTCTGCCAGATTCAGGATCAACCTCCCACCTTGTTAATTCAATGGCTCTTGGAACCGCAGAAAGCAGTATCTGATGAATTTGATTTGCCTGTTATGTTAAAATGCTAGAAACCCATTTTCACCATTGTCATGATTTAATCTTGTTACCTGTTGTTTAGCCTGGAGTACTGCCTTTTGTCGGGGCTTTCGACTCTGAACCTCCAAATACCATGTCGTTTTCTATATTATTTTAAAATAAGACCGATGTTCATTTCGACATTATATTGGCGACTTAAATCGCCACTGAGTTTCCTTTCGTCAGCTCCTTTTGGAATTTGTCGAAATCGTTTTGCTTTCTGGTGAGATTTTTCCACAATTCCATGCGGTGCAAAGAATGAAAGAGCGCGGAAAAGCACTTCACTCCCACTGTCTGGCCCGTCCTTCGGCACCATCTTATCTTTGGGAACCCGGACTGCCATTCTTAAGATGACTGGTCTCCGAGAATATTTTTCTTTTAATCGACTGATTTTCATTGAATCCGTTGTATCCACCTGTTGACTCAACCAACTCCTTATGAGGATTGAACATTTCTAAAAAAAAACAATTAAGCCTTGTGGCTTTGAATGAATTTAAACAACTTCACTTGGAAAATTGGCATGGGACTTCTAGGAACTTTTTTTTGTGGGGGAGACCTTAATTTGAATGTTGCCAGCAATGTGCCCGATTCCTTTTGAGTCATTTTCCTTGCCACTGAAAAGTAATGAAAGATTCCCCCTTCGCAGCAACGTTTTCATGTAATTTATTTCAAGACTCTTTGAAAGAAAACTGGTCTTTTGTTTTAAACTCATTTATTGAAAACTGTATACTGATTTTAAAAAAATCAATTGTCTTTTGTTGTACTTTCATCAACTGGCATGATCCTTTGAACAGAACATTGCCACTTGGGAGACAAATCTTTGCCAGTGGATTTATCTGAATAAAATGCAGCTTCAGGAACACTAGTGACTTGTCTTTGTTATAAATCTTTCAAATTCCTTCCAAGGAAATTAACCTGAAGATGATCCTTTTATTCCAAACTTGCCTCCTCCCATTATTTGATTTTTCTTAATTAAATGCTGAAGATTTTGTGGTGCAAAATCAAGAAAACTGCAAAGACTAAGGTAAATCATTGGTAGACTTATTTCATATACTTGTTTAAAACAATCTCAAATTTGCTTTGCAGATGCAAAAACACTGCATTATTAGTTCTTATTGTGAAATTATTTAACAAGATCCACATTAATTGCAGTTGTGAAACGATTGAGTAACATTTAGGTATCAGAACTCCAGCCGTTTAAACTTATGTCCTTTCCAAAGATGCTTTTTATTATGCTATCCATTGGGTGGCTGCCATTACCATCATTTGAGTGAGCTTGAATACTGTGTTGGCAATATATTTGATAGTGGTGATTTCAGCCAATGTGATAACAAAAGTAGTTGTAGGTAAATACAAATCAGGTGAGAACTCTGACGAGCCTCCCATTTTCCACCCTTGGTAAACCAGCTCATCCAAAACTCCACTGTCCATATCCTAATATATCAAGTTCTGTTTACTTATTACCTTTATGCTTGATGTTCTACATTGGCTCCCCAGTCCACCAACCTCTTGATATTAAAGTTATCATCCTCATGTCCAAATCACTCCATCACCTCTCCCCTCTGTAGTTTCCTACAGCCTTTCAACTCTGAGAAGTCTCCAATTTTGGCTTCTGTCTACTACCATCACTTACTGTCGGCGGCTGCGTCATCAGCCGTATAAGCCCCATGCTTTGGAATTTCATCCCTAAACTTCTCATTTAAAACATGCCTTAAAACCTACCTCTTTGACCGAGCTTTTTAGTCAAACCTTTTTCTAATTTCTCCTTTGCTTGGTGCTACAGAATTACGTGGTAATGCTGAATAGGTGAAATCTTGTGGGTCAGATATTTCTACTGCCTTATGGATATAATAATGTACAAAGTGTAGAAAACCATGATAGATCGTGTAGCATCTCTCCTTGCAGCATGATTTTTCCCTGGAGAAATATCCCATTGACAATGCTGTACATTATGTACATTCAAGGTCCATGATTGACCTGAAAAATAATGTTCACAACCTGGAATCCTATGTTAATGAAACCAGACTTGTACGTAGAATTTATAGAACTGAAGTGGGTCATTGGGTCCAACAAATTGATGCTCCATATAAACCTCATCTTGTCCTATCAATATATCCTTTTGTTCCTTTCTCACATGTTACCTATCTAACTTCTGCTTGAAATGTATATATGTTACTTGCTTCAAATGATCAACATGATAGCAAGTTTCACTTTCTCACCACTCTCTGGATAAAGAAGTTTCTTCTGAATTCTTAGTGGACTTATTTATAACCATCTTATATTTATGGTCTCTAGTTTTGGACACCTTACAATTCAAAACATCTCGACCTTATTGAACCCATTTGTAACTTTAAAGACCTCTTATCGGGTCAACTTTTCCAGAGAAAAGAGCATCTGTCGGATTCAGTCTTTAATAATAACTGCTCAGTTCTGTATTCATATTTGCAAAACTGCACTTTGTTCAGAGCTGTATCCTCTTTATAATAGGGCCACCTGAACTGTGCACAGCACTCATAAGTCTTGTCTAACTAAAGCTTTGTAAAGATTTAACCTGCCTTCTCCACTTTTGATTTCTGTCTCCTTAGAAATGTATATTCTATTGTGTTTGTATATTCAATGGCTTGATTAACATGCATTCACCCCCTTTAGATACTCCTTTTTCTAAGGAATACGTGGTCTAATTTTTCCTACCCAAATGTACAATTTCTTAGATATGTGCTAACTCATTCACAGTAAAGCAGGATTTGCTCATCTAATGAGATGAATGGCTGATTGTACACCTGTACTTTCTCAATATACCTTAGCTGAGTACAGAGAGCAGCAGCAGTAAACCTAACTGATAAAATGACTCCTCCTTCCACCACCCCCCCGCAAAAAATAGATTTTGACCAATGTCTCTATTAGCACCCAAGTATCAAGATGATGTGCGTTTCGTGGTACAGCTGGCTGACATTCACTTTGTGGGTTTATGCATAAGAAACAAAAAGTGAGTAAAGATAATGCAACGGGTGTTCTGTGATTTGGAGGAGAAACTTCGGTGACAGGGTTCTCATGTTCCTGGTGCCCTTGTTCCTCTGGGTAAGAAATGTCACAGGTTTGGAAGGTGCTGTTGAAGCCGAAGTCGGAATGGTGTCCTGATCTTGCCACGTGCAGCCATGGATTGCTTCGTTATTTATGAGGAGTTGCAAATGGAACTGAATACTTAGCAATCATCAGTACTTTACATCTTATGCTGAGGGAAGAGAAAGTCTTCAGCAATGTGCTGGGCCTGAGATGATTTCCTCCAGCAATCACAACCATTGCTCCTTAGAGCGTAGAAATTTTCCACATTGCCATTAATCTGAGGCCCCTTAATTACATATTTTGTCAAAGGTAGTCACCCTTGTCTCACCAATGGAATTCAGCTCTTTTTGTCCATAGTTGGACTGTGTTGAGGTCTGGAGCTAAGCGGTTAAGGTGGAACACAAACTGAGCATTAGTGAACAGGTTATGGCTGAGTAAGTGCCATTTGATAACACTGTAGATGACACCTTCCATCAGCTAATGAATGGGATGATAATGGGCCAGATTGTATTTGCCTTGCTTCTTGTGAACAATTTTCCAAATTGCTAATTCATGGCTAGTTCTAGAGCACAAGAATTCTTTAGCACTACAGCTGGAATGTTGTCAGGGCCCACAGACTTCGCTACATGAAGTTTACACAGAATGCACTTCTTCAGTTGAAAGTTACAAAACTTCAAAAGCATCTGGACTTGGTCCAGAATGTTCAGGAGGGAAAAAGCTTTCTGAAACATTTGTTCCAGAGGGTGATCACCTTACATTGCTAGGAATGGAGCAGCTGTAAATGAAGACTATGACCATCAGGGCAGGAAGCAACAGGTGAGAGTAGAATGTTGTTCATCGATGGAGCTGGATTTGGCTGAGAAGTATACCTGTTTAGGCACTGGTGATATGAACAAAAATGTTAAGTGATTGTTGGGTGCTGAGGGTCATGATAAACTGTACAGGTGAGTTGTTATTGTGGGGTATTCTCAAGTTGGGGAGGTTGAGATTCAAGGTCCCAAAGTATGTTGCTCTGTAAGTGTCTTTCAGAATATCACAGGAGACACAAAGTTCAAGAATGTAAGAGTGAGCAGCCAGAAGTTACACAGGTGAGAACCAATGGCATGGATTGGAATAGGTTCAAGGTTCTCTAAAAAGATTATGGAGCTTTAAAAACTGTAGGTTAGAGAGCAGATCCTCCAGGGCAGTAAAGTCTGGATTACTCCCAACTACATGCTGCAGAGATAGAAAGATTGACATTCTGCCACTCACTCACTGATTCTTGAAGAAAAACATGCATTTATATGATGCCTTTCACCACCACTGCACATTTCAAAGTATTTTACACCCAGTGAAGTAATTTTGAAATGAAAAGTATTTTGTAATATCTGACAGCCAATTTGCAAACAGCAAAGTGAAAATAACCATTTTTTGAGAGATGCTGACTGAGGAACACAGGATAACTTCACCTGCTCTTCTTTGAAATAGCACCATGGGATCTTTTACATCCACCTAAGTGGACAGAAGAGGCCTCTGCGTAAGGTCACATCTGATGGACGGCCACTGTGGTGCAGCACTCCCTCAATACTGATTGTTGTGCTGCGAGTCCTTAAGTGTGACTTGAAACCAGAGGCTATGAACTGAGTTTCTGATGTCTCAGGCACCGAGGCCACCTTCGAGACTAGGTGGAGCATACAGACAGGATAGCTATCAAGTAAATCAGACAGCCGCCCGTGTTGCTGTGTGAAAAGTAGATAGGGAAAGATTTAAATTAATTATGGGTGGAAGGGGAAAATCCACATCTAAACTTTTAAAAACTGGAAAAAATTAGTAGGGTACATGGTCAGTTGCCCTAAAGACTCCTGTACACAAATGCACCTAACATGGATTAAATAAATGAGAAGCCCAAATGTGCTTAAGGAATATGATCTAGTAGCCCATTGGATTCCTGACTACAAATTGGGCATGATTGGGAGCTGAATATTCCAGCCTTTAGGATCAGGGAAAGAGGAGAGATTAGCAATATTGATAAAGACCCAAGTACTGCTGTTGAAAGAGGGGATTTCAGTCTGGTAAGAGCAGTGAGAAAGGAATAGCAAACGATGCAAAACTGGAAGTTGTCTACAGAACTCCAGATTGTCTGCTTGAGAGAGGGAAGGAACATAGAAATACAGAGATCAGGGAAGCATGTAGTAAAAGGAATTAGGCAAAAATGGGAGATTTTAATTTTCACTGACTAGGAGATGTAGAACAGCACAATCAACAAAGAATAATTAAATATCCTCGCCATAGAACGCCCCCCCCCCCCCAATGATTTTCTAGAAATCTTCGAGATGGTTTTTCTGAGCCATATGGACACAAGCCAAACTAGATATAGAGATCAGTAACATAACATTTTGTTAACAATCTTAACAGCAATTCTGGCCACAATATGTCTTTGTCTTTTCACAGATGCTGTTAGATCGGCTGAGTTTTTCCAGCATTTTCTGTTTTTGTTCTGGCCACAACATGATTGAGTTTGAGAGGGAGAATGGAGTCTCAGACCAAGGCAAGAGATGAAAAATGAGTTGACCACAGTAAATTGGATTGAATTGTTAATGGGTATGTCTACAGGCAACAGTAGGAAGTATTAAAAGAAATATTTGGTATGGTGCAAAACCAGTGAAATGTCACTAAAAAGGAAAAGCTTGTCATGTAGTTAACTAATCATGCGTGACAAATGAAGGGACAGTACCAAGCTGAAGGAAAAGGCTTGCACAAATGCAATAATAAGTGAAAATCCAGCAGACTGAGAGCTATATAAAAAAAAAATTAACTAAGTGACACAAAAAGAGTAAAGTTGCAAAAATAAATGTCAGACTTTGTTTTCTTACTGATGGTGATCAAACTGTTTTGTATGTCAGATGTGTGTATATTTTACCCTTGGAATGATAGCCCTAATTTAAATAATCCCAGCAGCAAGCTACTTTGTGAGTTTTAAAATAAGAGAGGTTATTTATTATCCCACACTTACCCTGGAGATTTAAAAATGTCTCTCACGCTGTCACTCTCAAAAAAAAAGTTACAATTTGGGATTGTTTCAGTCTCTTTTGTAGTAGGCCCTCTAAGGTTCTTAGATGAGTTGATGCTTTGGCTGGCGCAAAGGTCTTAAAGCATAGAATTCTCAGTAAGCTGTGAGGCTTCTTGCAGTTGTATTGCTAAGATGTTGATTCTCAGATGAACTTCAAGTTGCAGGAGGTTGGAGAGAGTCCTCCCATTTTGAAGTTTTGGCTGTGTATTATCTTGGCTGCTTAGTTGATTGTTGCTGGTTCAGTGGCTTTCTGCTGGTCTCTTATGTCTCTGCAGAGCTGATTCTTGCTGTTTTAAAAGCTGGCAACAAACATGGCTGTCTCACCCATCTGATTTGTTACAAGTTCGAAGTCCTTTTCCAAAAATGATGGTGTTTGGCCAATAACTATCTGCATTGTGGTTTTCACACTGAGAACTTGAGGCAGGAAAGCTCTTTGCATTGTGATGGCCCCTCATCCAATCACAGTGAAAGTCAGAGGGATCCATTTTGCATTTGTATAACACCCATTCTGGCGAGATGGTGGCATAGTGGCATTATCACTGGACTAGTGTTCCACCGACCCAGGGTAATGCTTTGGGGTCCCCAGTTCAAAACTCACCTAGCAGATGGTGAAAATTGAAACAATAGATATCTAGAGTTGAAGCAATGATGATGACCACGAAACTATTGCCAATTGTCATAAAAACCCATCCAGTTCACTAATGCCCTTTAGGGAAGGAAACCTGTCCTCACCTGGTCTGGCCTACATGTGACCCCAGACCCACAGCAATGTAGTTGACTCTTACATGCCCTCTGAATGAGGGCAATAATTACTGGCCGAGCTAACAACACCCACATCCCAGGAATGAATATTAAAAAATTGAGTTTGTTTCTTTTTGAGCCTGGTGAAGCGAGGTAGATGAGTTGTCTACAAACAACTCACTGTCCACAGGTTTTGATCCATTCTTAAAACAAAGAGATGTGAATTTCACAAGTGGCTGTGATGTTCCTTCACACAGGGCCTCATGTTTAATCATCTTTTGGCCACAGACTGTCAACAATTCAAATGCCAAAAGTTACATGGTATGCTGCAGCAATCTTAACAGCTTTTATGTTCACGTTTTTAAAGTATAGCTTTAAAATTTGGAATATCTTTGGCCTGTCCTGTTATCTGACCCTGATAACCTTTGATTCCCTGGCTTAATAAGAATCTATCCAACACTGCCTTAAAAATATTCAATGCCCCCTCTTCCACCAGCTTCTGAGGCAGAGTTCCAAAGTCGCAAAACCTTCTGAGAAAAAAATTCTCCTCATCTCTGTCCTAAAAGGGTGACCCCTAATTTTAAAACAGTGCCCCCTAGTTCTGGACTCACCCACAAGAGGAAACATCCTTTCGATATCTACCTTGTCAAGGCCGTTCAGGATCTTGTATACTTCAACCAAATCACCCCTCACTCTTCTAAATTCCAGTGGAAACAAGCCCACTTTGTCCAACAACCTTTCCTCATAAGACAACCCACTCATTCCAGGTATCAATCTAGTAAACCTTCTTTGAATCGCCTCCAGTGCATTTACATCCATCCTTAAATAAGGAGACCAAAACTGCGCGCACTATTCAAGGTCTGGTCTCACCAGTGCCCTGTATAACTGAAGCATAACGTCCTTACTTTTATGTTCAATCCCTCTCATAATAAAGGATAGCATTCCATTAGCCTTCTTAATTACTTGCTGTACCTGCATACTAACTTTTTGTGATTCATGTACTGGAACACCTTGATCCCTCTGTACCTCAGAATTATGCAGCCATTCTACATTTAAGTAATACTCTGCCTTTTTGTTCTTACTGCCAAAGCGAAAAACTTCACATTTTCCCACATTAAACTCCATCTGCCAGGTCTCTGCCCACTCACTCAACTATCTATATCCATCTGCAACCTCCTCATGTCCTCTCCCCAACACACTTTCCTACCTATCCTTCTGCCATTTGCAAATTTAGCTACCATGTCTTCAGTCCCCTCATCTAAGTAATTGATGTAAATCGTAATAAGTTGAGGTCCCAATACAGACCCCTCTGGGACTCCACTCATCACATCCTACCAATCAGAAAGAGACCCATTTATGCATACTCTGCTTTCTGCCAGCCAGCCAGCCAATCTTCTATCCATACTAATATCTTACCCTCCTGCACCATGCACTTTTATTTTCCGCAATAATTTTTGATGTGGCACCTTCTGGAATTCCAAGTACGGGACGTCTACAGGCTCCTCTATCCACTGCGCATGTTATGTTAATATGGCAATCATCTTGTTAAAACCAATTACTGGTTAAACAGGTGATGTGCATTAATCATCCCACCTAAATAGAATAAAAAGGTACAGCTGGAACACTTTGGGTGGAAGCTACAAGGAAGTTCTTAGCACTGAGGAGTTGTCTTGGAAATAAACCAGCTTTCACCAAGAAACCAGCCTGGATTAATTCTTCCACCACAACCTCTTACTGTGAGTAACATGGTAGCAGAGGATGAACTTTAAGCTTTGCTGATTGATTGCTGTATATGAAGCTTTCTGTCTCAGTCCCGATAGCAAAGAAGTATACTGTTGCTAACAATTTAAGTTACAGAATGGCAGGACGACAGTGCAAAATCGCAAGCTTTGAATATCCACCAATTTTTTCTGACTCTGAACCTTACCAGCAATGGAAGGCTGAAGTTGAAATGTGGATCTGGGTTACTGCTATACCCTAGAAGAAGCAAGGTATAGCTTTGGCATTATCAAAAGTAAGATAAGGAGTAAATTATTTTCAGAGTGGAAAATGGATGATTTGGATCATGAAAAGGGATTAAACCATCTTATACAATTTTTGGATAAGTTCTACAGAAAGGATGAGTTATTGGAAGCGTATGAAGCTTGGCGATCTTTGATAGGTTTAAGAAATCAGATGATCAGTCCATGGAATAATATATCATGGACTTTGATAAATAGTACAGGAGACAACAGCAATTTGAACTTGAAATTCCAGAATTGGTATTGGCAGTTAAATTATTACTGTTTGCATTTCCCATGTCGATAGTGTTTTAGTACTAACAGGGGTTCAGTTCTGGGGGAAAGAACCTCTCTTAAATCAAATGGCTGCTGCCCTAAAAAAAATTTCTGGGGAAACAGTCATTCCCTGCCACTTTTTTAGCAAATGCGAACAACAATGCTATAAAACAAAGGATAGAGGATTCAATAGTGACTGAATTTTGCGGTTGACCAAGTATTAGACAAAGATTCCAATACAAAGATGGAGTTAGTGACAAGAGGTCTGAAAATGGTCATGACCCTAGCCAATTTTAGAGTCGGGACAAAAAGCGTGTCTGGGATGGTGACCGTAGATGTTTAAACCCAAAAAATGCATGGGGAACGGCTAGTCGGTGTTTTCGGCGTGAATCCCAGTACCATTACACGATGAACTGCCCACAGTGAAGGAATCATGTTTTTTAAGTAACCCACGAGACGGATTCATCTGAAACTGAAAATTATGATGGTGACTGCCATGATGGAATCACAATGATTACAGAGTTTGAATCCGGCTCTGAGTATCTTGATGGTAGATTCCTTCAACTGTGCAGCTCTGGACAGTGGTTGCATTTCTACAGTGTGCAGCATAGATTGGCTTGCCTGCTATCTGGAGTGTCTTGATGAGGCAGACCGGTGGAAGGTCGAGGAGTACGAAAGCTCTACCTGCTTCAGATTCAGAGATGACAATACATTAACATCCTCCAAACGGGTGATCCTCCCTTGTAAGATAGCAGGGATCAATTTGTTTATCAGTACTGATGTGGTTTCTAATGAGATACTGCTATTGTTGAGTTGATCTGCGATGAAGAAGGCTCAGATGATGCTAGCTATGAAGAATGATAGAGCAGTCATGTTTGGGGAAAAATGTGGATCTACATTTTACTTGCCACTAAGGAAGCCAGAGATTTCTCATCAAAAAGTTCGTTAAGTTTTTTTTAACTGCTGAGAATGAGAATTTGGTGGACAAAAAGATCATTTGGAAATTACATAGTTTGCACATCTGGTGCCACAAAAACTGAAGATTCTGCTTCGAGATGTGGGAATGGTCAATAAAGGATATGATGATCTTATTGAATAAATCACTGCTCAGTGTGAAATTTGGCGTAAATATCGCAAGACACCACTGCGTCCTGTTGTGAGCTTGCCACTAGCCAGGGAGTTTAACGATGCAGTGACAATGGACTTGAAAGTTTGGGACAAGGATAGGGTTTTTTACCAAACTTCATAGATACGACAACCTGATTTAGTCTATCCACTGTGATACATAGTAAAGACAAAAGGACCATTGTCGATAAGGTTATGGAAAAATGGGTAGGAACAGGATTAGGAACTCCAACGAAGTTCCTAACAGATAATGGTGGGGAATTCGCCAATGAGGAATTTGGAGATATGTGTGAAAATTTAAACATTGTAGTTATGCGCACTGCAGCCGAGAGCCCATTTAATAATGGTCTTTGTGAAAGAAACCATGCAGTAATAGATGACGTTATATAAAATATTAGCTGAGCCACCAGGTTGTAAACTGCAAATGGTGCTAGCATAGGTGGTGCACACAAAGAACTCTCTGCAAATGGTTGGGGGGTACAGTCCATATCAGTTGGTGTATGGAAGAAATCCAAAGTTACCTTCGGTGTTGTCAGATGCTCCCCTTGCTCTAGAAGGGACTCGTATTTAGCTCCACTTTTTCTGCTCATCTGAACGCTTTGTATGCGGGTAGAAAAGCTTTCATAAAGCTGAGATTTCAGAGAAAATTTGGCAGGCTCTACGGCACCACATAAGACCATCGGGAATACAGTTTAGACAAGGAGGCATGGTATATTATAAAAGGGAAGGCCAGAAAGAGTGGAAAGGACCTGGCTAGGTTATAGGGAGTGATGAGAAAGTAGTAATTGTGCAACACGGTAATCAAACTGTTAGGGTATATTCTTCACGTTTAATTGGTACTGACTATACCTTTTGCAGGTTCTGAACAGGACATAGAATGCAAAGAGGCACTTTGCACTTCACGTACACATACACTGGGTAGTTATGAGGAGCAGACAACAGCAGATACAGGGTTGACTGACTGTGAACAAAGTAATACTGAGGTACAGGACAACGCTATTCGTCCAAAAGGGCAATTACCCAAAGTAGGAACAAAGGTAACATACGTGCCAGAAGGAACCAGTGTGTGGAGGGATGCCACTATCATAGGGAGAGCAGGAAAGGCCACTGGTAAATACAAACTTTGGCTAAATGTGCAGGATGAAGGACAGGAGACAAGACTTATCGACTGGCAAACCGAGGTAAAGATGTGGAAACCCAGAAAGCGCAGTATGAGTTCTAACAGTGGACCAGAAAGTGGTCGTGACCCTAGGAAAAAATCCAGGACTTGCAAACGGAGTTCTGTTCGCGTGGGTGACGATCATATAGTATCGGTCCAGAAAGGGAGAGGAATGTGAGTAGAGGCCATAGCTTAACAAGGAGGACTAAAGAGCAAGCTAGCAATCTCAACAGAAGTAGTACTTATGACAGAGCGACTCTAGTAGCTGCTAATAAATTGGAAAGTAAGCTGACAAAGGAAGCCAGATGGAAAGAGAAAGTTGGAAGGAATTTGGGGTATATTCTGAAATATTTGACAGAGGACAGCCAGCTTTGTCTCACAGATGGATCTGTACAGAATAGGTACTCTCAGACGGTACATATAAGGCCAAAGCGAGATTAGTAGCCCGAGGCTTTGAAGAGACTAGGAGATCAAGATGTCAGAGTGGACTCGTTTACTGCGGGGAAAGTGAGTTTGAAGATATTTTTAGCTATTTTGGCATCCTATTCCTGGGAGTGCAAATCGATTGATATAAAAGGCTGTGTTTTTACAGGGGGAGAAGTTTCAAATGGAAGTTTTTTTGAAACCACCCAAAGAAGCCAGGGATGTAGAAGGAAAGCTATGGAAATTGAATAAGTGTGTTTATGGGTTAAATGATTTATCAAGAGTGTGATATTATTCTGAGGTCTGTATTGTTGAAAATAGGTTGCATTCAGTTAAAGACAGACCACGCGATGTTGTACTGGTACCACAAGGAGAAGAGTCATACAGACTCGAAACATAGTGTTCCTCTCCACAGATGCTGTCAGACCTGCTGAGTTTTTCCAGGTATTTTTGTTTTTGTTTGAGAAACTAGCTGGGATTTTTATCATGCATATTGATGATTTCCTGTGGGGAGGATCTGTAGAATTTGAACAATGGGTAATCGAGAAGATAAAGAAGGAATTCCAGGTCAGAAGTCAGGCTTCTAGGGCCTTTAAATACATAGGTTTAGACATTAAGCAGAGCAAGTTAGGAGTGACATTGAATCAACAATCTTATCTAGAAAATGTTAATTATATTACAGTAACTCATTGTAGATCCTCACAAAAAAAAGGATCCTGCTACCAAGAAAGAAATAGAACAGTTGAGAAGTTTGATTGGGCAGTTGAGCTGGTTGTGCACTCAGATTAGGCCTGATGCTAGTTATGATGTGTTGGAGCTGAGTACCATGATGAAACATGTTACAGGTGAGTAAGCACGGAGAGCAAATAAAACAGTTAAAAAATTAAATTCTGAGATGTGTGCTCAAGTTCTCAGCCTTGGGTGATCCAGAAGAAATGAGGTTGGTCATTTTTAATGATGCTTTATATGCCAATCTTCCAGATGGGTACTCCAGCACAACAGGGTTCATCATATTCTTGGTGGGAAAAAATGATAAATGTTGCCCACGGGCTTGGGAGGCCAAGAAAATAAAAAGGGTAGTGAAAAGCACCTTAGCTGATGAAACATTAGCCTTAGTCGAAGCAGAAGATATGGGGGTCTACTTATCCAATATATTGACAGAAATATTATTTAAGGGGCCATGTGGGAAAAGTTTGCCCATAGAACATTATGTTGATAACCGGTTTCTTTGGGACAACGTTCATTCCACGAAAAGTGTCGCGGAAAAAAGGCTACTAATAGACTGAGCCAAGGAGATCTTAGAGAGAACAGACATCTCTAAGATAAAATGGGTTGACAAAAGTCACCAACTATCAGACTGTTTTACGAAAAGAAGTGCCTGCTCTCGGAAATTATTAAATGTGTTGGAAGAGAGGTGTCGTATAACGATGCAATGAAAAATTGCTTTTGTTTTATAATTGTGTGTGTGTGTATATATATATATATATATATATATATATATATATATATATAATATGTGTGTGTGGTAAAAGAAATTCAAGAATAATATACGTGGAAATACATGACATTATTTCCTTCTGTTTTAAAAAAAAGTGTTCAAGTTTTTTGAGGGGTATCTGTTAATATGGCAATCATCTTGTTAAAACCAATTGTTAGTTAAACAGGTGATGGGCATTAATTATCCCACCTAAATAGAATAAAATGGTACAACTGCAACACTTTGGGTGGAAGCTACAGGGCAGTTAGTAGCACTGAGTTGTCTTGGAAATAAATCAGCATTAACCAAGAGACCAGCCTGGATTAATTCTTCCACCACAACCTCTTATTGTGAGTAACATGTTACTCCTTCAAAAAACTCCAATAAATTAGTGAAACATGATTTTCCTTTCACAAAACCATGCTCTCCTCAAAAATATTAGCTCAATTGAAATTTTCAAGGCCATAGATAAATGGAGTTCAGGAACAGAGCAGCCATGATGAGTAGAACATGGGGATATAACAATAATCATGGCAATCAATCTATATCAATTAGTCTACAAGAGACCCAGACATGGTGTGAGGAAACTCAGTTGTGGATGCCTGGAGAACCAGTGGCCCAAAGTCACCTGTTGCTCCCAACCATGATACACCCCAACCATGCTACACTTACTGCATAACAAAAACAGAATTACCTGGAAAAACTCAGCAGGTCTGGCAGCATCGGCGGAGAAGAAAAGAATTGACGTTTCGAGTTCTCATGACCCTTCAACAGAACTGTTGAAGGGTCATGAGGACTTGAAACGTCAACTCTTTTCTTCTCCGCTGATGCTGCCAGACCTGCTGAGTTTTTCCAGGTAATTGTTTTTGTTTTGGATTTCCAGCATCCACAGTTTTTTTGTTTTTATTTACACTTACTGCATGTCAGGTGTCAAATTACTCATATATTGTATTCCAAAATAGTTTTCAGAAAAATGTTTCTAATTTGAGGATTGTTAGATCAACCATGATCTCATTGAATGGCAGAGAAAACTTGATGGGCCAAATAACCTACTTCTCCTTTGTCTTATGGTCTAATTTCTTCTTGTAAATTTTTTGTCCCTGTGCGATACATTTTGCTTTAACAAATAATAGAGCTATAAAAATAATTAGCTAAGTGGTACAAAAAGAGAGTTGCAAAAATAAATGTCTGACTTTGTGTTTTCTTACTGATGGTGATCAAAGTGTTTTGTATTTCCCCTCAAAATGGTTGTCCCAATTTAAATAGTCCCAGCACTGCTTTGTGAGTTTTAAAATGAAGGCGGTTATTTATTATCCCACACTTGGCCTGGAGATTTAAAAATGCAATGTCTCACGCTGTCGCACTCAAAAAAAAAAGAATCGTTACAATTAGGGATTGTTTCAGTCTCTTTTGTAGTAGGCCCTCTAAGGTTCTTAGATGAGTTTATGCTTTGGCTGGTGCAAAGGTCTTAAAGCATAGAATTCTCAGTAAGCTGTGAGGCTTCTTACAGTTGTATTGCTAAGATGTTGGTTCTCAAGTGAACTTCCAGGAGGTTGGAGAAAGTCCTCCCATTTTGAAGTTTTGGCTGCATATTACCATGGCTGCTTGATTGACTGCTGCTGGTTCAATGGCTTCCTGCTGGTCTCTTATGTCTCTGCAGAGCTGATTCTTGCTGTTTTAAAAGCTGGCAACAAACATGGCTGTCTCACCCATCTGACTTGTTACCTTTTCCAAAAAGGTGATGTGTTAGGCCAATAACTATCCTGCACTTTGGTTTTCACACTGAGAACTTGAGGCAGCCAAGGTCTTTGCGTTGTGATGGCCCCTCATCCAAACACAGTGAAAGGTCAGTGGGATCCATTTTGCATTTGTTTAACACCCATTTGGGTGAGGTGGTGGCATAATGGCATTGTCCCTGGACTCGTGTTCCAGCGACCCAATGTAATGCTCTGGGGCCCGGGTTCAAATAACAACTGACAGATGGTGAAAATTGAATCAATAAAAATCGAGTTAAAAGTCTGATGACCACGAAATCATTGTTGTTGTCATAAAAACCCATCTGGTTTACTAATGCCCTTTTAGGGAAGGAAACCTGTCCTTACTGGTCTGGCGTGCATGTGACTCCAGACCCACAGGAATGTGGTTGACTCTTAAATGCCCTCTGAATGAGGGCAATTATGGATGGACAATAAATGCTGGCCTGGCCAGTGATGTCCATATCCCATGAACGAATATTAAAAAATTGAGTTTGTGTTTCTTTTTGTCCCTGGTGAAATGAGGTTGATGAGTTGTCTACAAACCTCACTGTCCGCAGGTCTTGATCCATCCTTAAAACAATGAGATGGATGTGAATTTCACAAGTGGCTGTGATGTTCCTTCACACAGGTCCTCTTTGTAATCATCTTTTGGCCACAGACTGTCAACCATACATGCCAAAAGCTACATGGTATGCTGCAGCCATCTTAACAGTTTTTATGTTCATGTTTTTAAAATATAGCTTTAAAATTTGGAATATCTTTGTGCCTGTTCTGGGCTTGGCAAAGCAAATATGAAACAAAAAGCTTTAAGGGATATTTAAGTTCACAGCAATGTTTTTATAAACATTATTAAATGGAACAGGGTCTAATTAAAAACAGGCATGTGAGCCTAATGAGCATAAAGAAGTGGAGGACTTGTTAAATGACCACTTTGTTTTCACAGTGGAAGAGGAGAACAAAACACCAGTAGTGTAAGAGAGCCTTCAGGACCTGATGGTTTCCATTCCTGACTACTAGAAATAGGTGAGTAAATTGCTGATGCATTACGTAATAATTATACAAAGCTCTCTTGACCCAGAAATTGTGCTTTTGGATTAGAAAGTTGTAAATGTCATAACCTTTTTTTGACAAGGGAGAGAAATACAGAAAATTATAGGATTTTTGTCAGAATAGAAAGGGAGAAACTGTTTCCAAAGGCAGGAAGATCAGCAACCAGCGGGGACAGATTTGAGATAAAATTTAAATTGGCAAAAATACCAGACTTGGAAACATGACTTATGTATTTTGCAAGGTGAGTTGTCGTCATAATGGCAGTGGCTGAAAAGGTTGTGAAAACAGATTTGAAAGTAACTTTCAGAAGAGATTTAGATATGAATTTGAAAAGGCAAAATACACAGGGCTATGTAGGGAAGTGAGATTAATTGGATAGTCTTTTCAAAGAGCTGACACATACACAGTACACCTAATGATTCATGATTATAAGCTAGTATGTGATTCTATGTCTGTGAGCTGGTGTACAAATACAAAAAGCATTCAGAACACATGGTATATTTGCCTTTTTCTAAGAGAGGCTGAAATGCAAAAGGGAGGTGATTACACTTCCATCGTACACACAGTCTTGTCTCGAGTTATGCATTCAAATTTGGGCACTGAACATCAGGAAAGATATATTGGCATTGGAGAGGGTACAGAGCTAATTCACCTGAATAATACCAGTGCTTTAAAATAACATTTGAGAACAAGTTGCATAAAAGACATTTCCTTTCCTTGTTTAGAAGGTTGAGGGATAATTGAATTAAGATGTTTGGAATGAAAAAATGTTTCAATAGCACAGGTACAGAATAACAACTACTTTTGGTGGGGGAAATCCAGAAAAAATTAGAATAATCTTAGCTAGGTTATTTCAGAATGAAATTAGGAAGGACTTTTTCACACGAAGGGTAGTGGAAATCTGGAATTCTCTCACCAAAAATGTTAGCTCAGTTTAAATTTTCAAGACCATAGATAAATGGAGTTCAGGAACAGAGCAGCCATGATGCAATAGAACATGGGGACATAATAATCATGGCAATAAATCTATATCAATTAGTCTACAAGAGACCCAGACATGAGGTGAGGAAACCCAATCACCTGTTGCTCCCAACCATGCTACACTTACGACAGGTCAGGTGTCAAATTACTCATGTATTCCAAAATAGTTTTGAGAAGAATTTGCCTAATTTGAGGATTATCAGATAAGCCATGGTCTCATTGAATGGCGGAGCAGACTCGATGGTCCAAATGGGCAACTTCTGCTCCTACGTCTTATGGTCTTATTTCTTTTAGTGAATTTTTTTGTCCCCGTGCGATACATTTTTTGTTTCTCAGCATTGAGTTTTGTCTGCCACTTTTCTGCCCAGTACTGAAGTATATTCAAATCAACATCCTGGGGGGGTTACTATTGATCAGAAACTGAACTGGATCAGCCAAATAAATACTGTGGCTACAGGAGTAGGTGAGAGCCTGAGAATTTTGCACAGAGTAACTCACCTCCTGACTTCCCAAAGCCTGTCCACCATCATCAGGCACAAGTCAGCAGTGTGGTGGAATACTCTCCTTGCCTGGATGAGTGCAGCTTCAACACTCAGCTCAACACCAACCAGAACAACTAGATTGGGACCCTATCAACCACCTTGAACATCCACTCCCTCTATCACCGATGCACAGTGGCAGCAATGTGTGCCATTTAAAAGAAGCACTGCAGCAATTCACCAAGACTCCTTCAACAACATCTTCGAAACCCATGATCTCTGCCACCTATGCATGAGAACACCATTACCTCTAAGCCATGCACCATCCTACTTGGAAACTCACCAAGGTGCCTTCAACAACGTCTTCCAATCCCATGACCACTGCCACCTGTGCATGGGAACACCATTACCTGCAAGTTCCCCTCCAAGCCACGCACCAGCCTACTTGAAAATATATCACCGTTCCTTCATTGTCACTGGGTCAAAATCACTGGGTCACTGGGTAACTACATCACATGGAGTGCAGTGGTTCAAGAAGGCAGCTCACCACCACCACTTCAAGGGCAATTAGGGATGGGTAATAAATGCTAGCCTAGCCAGTGACACGTGTGTAGATGGCAGTATGGCAACATCCTGGACCATGACATTTGTCTTTCTAATGCTTATGGTCAAACCAAACTCTTTGCAGGCATGAGAGAGTCCGTCCATTTGCTGCTAAAGGTGTTCCTCAGTATGGAATGTTAGTACAGTATCGTCAATGTAGAGCAACTCTGATGAGGAATTGGCGAGACCTTGTCTTGGATCTCAGGCATTGAGTAGCTTTGGCATGCAGCCAATTTTCTCCAGAAGCTAAAATAGAAGCCCCCACCTTCACCCATTACTGCCACCCCTCCCCATGGTTGAATGCCCTTGTGGTCTCCTTTGTACATGGCATTTCTCTTGTAGCTGCCATGATGAGATGATCATCACATAAATACACAGTAATCAGCCCCTGTCCCCTTCCCAACATATACACATACATATTCAGCCCTGCTCTCTCCCACCTTTTGGTCTAGTTGCCAGTGCATATGATTCACAGTGGCTAACCCGGGTTAAGGAGCAGAACCAACCTCTGGTCACCAATCTCTAATGCAGAGCCTGGGTACAACAGGCAGACAGTAGCAGAAACACGGCAAAGTTTGAAGCTGTCAGTCATCTTCCTGGCTCAGCCGCATGACCACCTGGTTTTTCCGCATTTACTGAGTTAATACTTGCCAGCCCCAGTCTGTGCCAAGTTGTCACAGAAATATCGCGGACCTGCTTCGCACTCGCTGATAACTGTATTTTCTAATGTTAAAGAGTGCAATATTTTGGAAACATGGAAAATGGCCTGGTGTTTCAATCCCAAAGCCCATGAAGCTGAATGTTCTCAGGAGCAAGGCTTGATCCTCTCTGTTTTTGTAGAAGCAGACAAATACATATTCCATCTTCATTTTCTCCTCAGCAAATTCTAACAGCACAGTTAACTCTTCTTTGCTTCCTTCTGCCAAAACACCATTAGGAATTTCCACAAAGAGTTTCTTATTGGAGAAAACTGCATCCCGTTTGGAGACCTTTGAGCTGTTCGCTTGTACTGAAAATGGAGAACGTTCTGCTTTCCATTTGCTGGTAGCTCTTGCGTTACAGTTAACTTCTCATCTGTGTGTAAGAGCGCGGTAAGAGTGTAATCCCTTCCATTCCCTCGCCCACCCGGGATCTTCACTGGTGGGTGAGGGGCATCAGGAGCACCACAGAGGCCCTGGACTGAGGTGCCTGCAGTGCTGTTGCTAAGATGCACCACTCAAGGAAGGAATACTACTCTTCTGGGTATTTATCATGGCAGAAGTTAGGCTCTTGTCTCTTTATTTCCGAAGTAGTGGCTGTTGAGTATCTGTTCGACGGAGCTTCTCACCATCCGGCCGCAGACAGAGCCCGCTCACTGAGTTATGCTGCCATTGGCTGTCTCTCCATCCACTCTGCACCCCCCACCTTCCAGGACCTTCATCAAGCACAGTCCATTGTTCTTCAAAATTGGAATATTAGAATTTATGGTTTGCGAGCTGAGAGTGCAATTAGACATTAGTGTCAATGGTATAAATTAAGGTTAAGCACATGCAGCTGAAGGGTATTGATTGGATGATTACTTCAGCACATATAAATTGACACTGGGGTGGGAGTAGAGTTAGCAGCTATACACTTTTTAAAGTTTCACTCAGTTTTAGATTTATTCAGAGTGAAGTTTGGCTTCTGATCTCCTTCACCAACTGGCTGTCAGGAGTTTTACAACTAGGGGCTAACTTGGAAGCACTGACACAAGGATTTTATGATTTGTTTCTGTGCTGTAACCATCTATGACCCCATATCTGCCGAGTTAGTTGAACTCAGCTGGCACAGCAATTGGCAGCAACAATTGGCCTCGCCAGCTTGGATTCTGGTGTCCCCTATCCATCACCAACAAATTAAACAATTCTACTGTGTAGTTTATAATTTAGGATTGATTTAGAACACTGTCAACTTGTGACAATCTCAAACAGTTGTTTTTGATATCTAATTGCCTGGTAATCAGTAAAGCAGAAATATGTATACAAAAGCAAAATCCTGTGAATGCTGGGAATTTGGCGAAAAAACAAAATGCTGGAAATACAAGGTTGGGTAGCATCTGTGGAGAAAAAAATAGGGTTGATGTTTCAGGTCAATGACTTTGCATTAGAGCTGGGAAAAGTTAGAAATGCAATAAATTTTAAGTAGGTGAAAAGAGCAGTTCTGTGATAGCTGGAATAAGGGTGTCATTAAATGACAAAATAAATTGTTTTGCCGAGACGAAGAGAGTGATAATGGTACAAGAAACAAAAGATGTGTCCTGAGGAGGTGTGCAGGGCAAAGTAATGAATAGCTGCTGTTCAAAAGCAGAAACGAGAAAAATAAGGGTAAGACTGAAAAATGCAAAGCGAAGGAAACAAAATGGGGCCAGAGCTTAGTCTGAAATTGTTGAACTCAGTGTTGAGTCCAGAAGGTTACAAAGTGTCTAACCGAAAGATGAGGTGATGTTCCTTGAGCTTGTGTTGAGCTTTATTGGAACACTGCATTAGGCCAAAGACAGTAATGTCAGCATGAGAGCAAGGTGGGGAATAAAAATGACAGGCTACTACAGGAACAGGAAGCTGGGGGTCATGCTTACAGGCTGAATAGCGATGTTCCGCAAAGTGGTCACCCAATCTCCATTTAGTCTCCCCAGTGTAGAGCAGACTGCATTATGAACAGCAAATACAGTATACTAAATGCAGAAAAATGCATATAAATCACTGTTTTACTTGAAAGGCATGTTTGGGGCCTTGACAGTGAGGAGAGAGATGGTAAAATGGCAGGTGTTACATCTACATTTGCATGAAAGGTGGTGTGTGAAGGGAACAGGATGTTGGGGTGATGGATGACCAGGATATCACGGAGGGAACAATCCCTTTGGAATGCTGAAAGCAGGGGTGTGGGAGAGATGATGTGCTTGGTGGTAGCATCAGCTGGAGCTGCTGGAGGATGATCCAATGAATACCAAAACTGGCCCACAAGTTCAGCTACTGGGAATTGTGTTGAGTTTGAAAGAGAAGTGAGGAAAAAATACAGTGACATCACAGTAAAGAAGTACTTTGGATGGTGAGTATCTGCATTAAGGGTCTTTATGCAAATAGCCAGATTAATTAACTACTTTTAGGAAAGGTGCGTAAATAGCTGCATTATAGAAAAACATTAAAAGTTTGCAACTAACTTGAAGGCACAGGAGAAGGAGCTGGTTGGTGAATAAGTCTACCTTACTTTCTAGTCTCTTGTTTATAGTAAATAGTTCAAAAGTACACCTAAGGTATGATATTGATATTGTGGCATTTGTGGGGTCATGGACACTTCATATTGCCTAGCTGCAACAACAATCAGGAAGCTTGACAACATCCAGGTCAAAGCAGCCTGCTTGATAGGCACCCTTTCGACAAAAATTCACACCCTCCACGCCCGACGCACAGTGGCAGCAGTGTGCACCATCTACAGGATGCACTGCAGGGACTCACCAAGGCTCCTTAAGGAGCACCTTTTAAATGCATGACCACCACCATCTGGAAGTTCCCCTCCAAGCCATTCACCATCTTGACTTGGGAATATATCGCCATTCCTTCACTGTTGCTGGGTCAAAGCGCTGGAACTTTCTCCCTAACAACACTGTTGGTATACCTACACCACAGGGACTACAGTGGTTCAGGAAGGCAGCTCACCACCACCGTCAAGGACCATTAGGGATGGGAAATAAATGTTGGCTTAACCAGCGACGCCCACGTCCCAAATGAATAATAAAAAAACTGAGACGTCCAATGCCTTCCATGATGGCATTGAAATTAGATATCGCGTGGACAGAAACTACTCAGTCTGAGATGACTCCAGGCAAAGACCAAGGTCTCCAAGGAGATAATTTGTAACTTCCTGTTTGGCAGTGACTGTGCACCAGTTGCTGGTTCATCGGTGGACATGATATGTAGCATGGACTTGTTCTCTCTTATACAACAACTTGAGCCTTATTGTCAGCATGAAGAAAACTGAAATAGTGTACCAGCCTGCTCCAGGAAAGCCCCATCTCGAGCCCATGGTTTCATTCCATGACCAGAGCCTGTCAGCAATGAATAAGTTCATACCTCAGTAGGATCCTGTTGAGCTGCCTATGTTGATGACGAGACACATGCAAGAATTGACAAAGCAAATGTAGCCCTCGGCAGATTTCGAACATCATCTGGGAATTGGAGAGAAGTAAGTCTGCCTACAAAACAAAGTCTATACAACAATAGAACTCCCAGTTTGCTCCACGCATGTAAGACTTGGACTGTGTACCAGCGTCATGACAAAAAACTCAACCATTTTATTTGATCTATACTGAAGACCAGATGGCAGGGTAATATATCAGACATATTGTATGGAGCCAATTGCCATTAAGTTGGGCTGCTCATGGAACAAGAACACCTGACACTAGCTTATCAAAGTGAATCTTCAATGGCGAGTTTGATTCTGGGGCGTGCTTTCATAATGGTCACCCGAAGCTCTTCAAGGACATTATGAAGGCTTCACTTCGAAGTTTTGATATTGACTTCGCATCCTGGGAGAAGCTTGCCCAGAATCGCAGCACCTGATGCAACCAATTAAAAAATGGTGCCGCCTCCTTCGAAAGCAAGCTCATATCACAGAGCACAAGAGAAAAAGCAAACAATGAGCTCATCCAACCCACAATCATCTGCAGTATCTTGTCCCACTAGCAGCAGAACCTTCCAGTGCAGATCAGCCTCAGCGGTTACCTATGTACGCACCAGAACCCTACCAAACACCTCAGTTGCTGAACAAGGACATCTTCACTTCGAAGGGCAAACAAGAGAGGAAGAGGCTGGTGCGGAACATAAACACGACCACAGAGCAGTTTCTGTAATTCTGTTCAAATACTGTATAATATGATGCTGTGTGTCTTATCAAACATTTTAAAAAATTCATGGATGGGATGTGGGTATCGCTGGCTAGGTCGGCATTTATTGCCCATCCCTAATTGCTGGTGATAAGATTGTGGTGAGCTGCCTTCTTGAACTGCTGCAGTCCTTGTGGTGTGGGTACAGCCACATTGCTGTTAGGGAGGGAGTTCCAGGATTTTGACCCAGTGATGGTGAAGGAATGGATATTTCCAAGTCAGGATGATGGACTGCAATGGTTCAAGATGGCAGCTTAGCACCACCTTCTGAAGGGCAACTAGGGATGAGCAATATCCAGCCAGTGCAGCCCACATCTCATGAATGAAAAAAAAACTTTGGGGCCATATGATGGAAGGAAAGTAATTGATGAAGCAACTGAACATGGTTGGATTGAGGAACTCCTGCAGTGATGTCCTGGAGCTGAGATGACTGACCTCCAACAACAACCTTCCTTTATGCTAGATATCACTCTAACCAGCAGTTTTCCCACTGATTCCCATTGACTCCAGCTTTGATGCCACACTTGGTCAAATGCTGCCTTGATGTCAATGGCAGTCATTCTCCCCTCAGGAGTTCAGCTCTTTTGTCCAAATGATTTCACTTTTCCCAGCTCATAACTTGCTGTATTGGGGTCACAAATGAATTAATTTCCTCCTTATGCCTTTTGTTCTTTTACCTGCATTGGCCGCTGCTTTCATTCTTTTGCAGCCGCTCCGAGAGGAAAACTTGTCCCGACACAGAACGAAAGGGGGCGAGAGAGACAAAAGAGAGAAACGGCCAAGGAGCCATTCAAATGAGGCAATTTCCGCTCTCCGCTTCCTCTTTGTCTGTTTGTGTGGAGTGACCGGCGCCATTTTCAACTCCTGCAGCTTCACCCACTCAAGTGCGCAGCAACCCCGCCACCGCCACCATGTCTGAAGAAGGAAAGTTGTTCGTCGGCGGCCTCAACTTCGAGACAGACGAGCAGTCCCTGGAAGAGGTTTTCTCCAAGTACGGGCAGATCTCTGAGGTGAGAGTGATTAAGGACAGAGACACCATGACGTCCCGCGGTTTCGGCTTCATCACTTTCGAGAACCCGGAGGACGCCAGGGACGCGCTGCAGGCGATGAACGGAAAATCCATCGACGGGCGGCAGATCCGAGTGGGTCACGCCGAGAAAAAGTCGGGAGGTGGCCGCGGGTATGGTGGAGGCCGAGGCGGTGGCGGCTACGGTAGCCGCAGGAGAGGAGGCGGCGGCTACTGGGATAGTGACAGGAGCAGCGGCTATAGCGGTGGAGGCCGGTACGATACGGGAGACCGGGACAACTATTCGGGTGGGTACAAGAGCCAAGGTGGTGGTTATGGAGGCCGCTCATACAGGGACTATGACTGATCAAATCTAGAGAAGCATTTCTGCCAGATTCAGGATCAACCTCCCACCTTGTTAATTCAATGGCTCTTGGAACCGCAGAAAGCAGTATCTGATGAATTTGATTTGCCTGTTATGTTAAAATGCTAGAAACCCATTTTCACCATTGTCATGATTTAATCTTGTTACCTGTTGTTTAGCCTGGAGTACTGCCTTTTGTCGGGGCTTTCGACTCTGAACCTCCAAATACCATGTCGTTTTCTATATTATTTTAAAATAAGACCGATGTTCATTTCGACATTATATTGGCGACTTAAATCGCCACTGAGTTTCCTTTCGTCAGCTCCTTTTGGAATTTGTCGAAATCGTTTTGCTTTCTGGTGAGATTTTTCCACAATTCCATGCGGTGCAAAGAATGAAAGAGCGCGGAAAAGCACTTCACTCCCACTGTCTGGCCCGTCCTTCGGCACCATCTTATCTTTGGGAACCCGGACTGCCATTCTTAAGATGACTGGTCTCCGAGAATATTTTTCTTTTAATCGACTGATTTTCATTGAATCCGTTGTATCCACTTGTTGACTCAATCAACTCCTTATGAGAATTGAACATTTCTAAAAAAAATAATAATTAACCCTTGTGGCTTTGAATGAATTTAAACAACTTCACTTGGAAAATTGGCATGGGACTTCTAGGAACTTTTTTTTGTGGGGGAGACCTTAATTTGAATGTTGCCAGCAATGTGCCCGATTCCTTTTGAGTCATTTTCCTTGCCACTGAAAAGTAATGAAAGATTCCCCCTTCGCAGCAACGTTTTCATGTAATTTATTTCAAGACTCTTTGAAAGAAAACTGGTCTTTTGTTTTAAACTCATTTATTGAAAACTGTATACTGATTTAAAAAAAATCAATTGTCTTTTGTTGTACTTTCATCAACTGGCATGATCCTTTGAACAGAACATTGCCACTTGGGAGACAAATCTTTGCCAGTGGATTTATCTGAATAAAATGCAGCTTCAGGAATACTAGTGACTTGTCTTTGTTATAAATCTTTCAAATTCCTTCCAAGGAAATTAACCTGAAGATGATCCTTTTATTCCAAACTTGCCTCCTCCCATTATTTGATTTCTCTTTCTTAAATGCTGAAGATTTTATGGTGCTACTCAAGAAAACTGCAAGGACTAAGGTAAATCATTGGATAGACTTATTTCATATACTTGTTTAAAATGATCTCAAATCTACTTTGCAGACGCAAAAACACTGCATTATTAGTTCTGATTGTGAAATTATTTAAGATCCACATTAATTGCAATTGTGAAACAATTGAATAACATTTAGGTATCAGAACTCCAGCTGTTTAAACTTATGTCCTGTGTCCTTTCCAAAGATGCTTTTTATTATGCTGCCCATTGGGTGGCTGCCATTACATCATTTGAGTGACCTTGTCCATGTGTGAGTGAGCTTAAAGCACTCTGTTGGCAATATATTTGACAGTAGCGGTGATTTCAGCCAATGTGATAACAAAAGCAGTTGTAGCTAAATACAAATCAGGTGAGAACTCTGACAAGCCTACTATTTCCACCCTTGGTAAAGCAGCTCATCCAAAACTCCACTGTCCATATCCTAATATATGAAGATAAAAGCAAAATACTGCGGATGCTGGAAATCTAGAACAAAAACAAAAATACCTGGAAAATCTCTGCAGGTCTGACAGCATCTGTGGAGAGGGATACAGTTGATGTTTCAAGTCCGTATGACCCTTCATCAGAACTAAGGCATATATAAGTGAGATGAAATATAAGGTGGTGGGACAGGAGAGCTCAGTAGGGGGCCAAGGATAAGTGGAGGCCAAGAAGACACTGCCAAAGATGTCATAGACAAAAGAACAAAGGGGTGTTGACGGTGGTGATATGTGAAGGATGTGCTAATGAGGACATTAAGGGCAGGAAGCTAGTGGCAGCGCTTCACTTGCTCTTCCCTCAGTTTAATCTACTGCATTCGCTGCTCCCAATGCGGTCTGCTCTGCATTGGAGAGACCAAACGGTGGATGACCACTTTGCGGAACACCTTTGATCTGTCCGCAAGCATGACCCAAACCTCCCTGTTAAACAATTTCGGATCATGAACTCTCTCTTCCGTCCCCAACCCCTTTCCGATCCTCCCCTTTTCCAATAATTTTTTTACAATTATATTTTTTCTTTTCTCTCCTATTTTTAAATTTATTTCAATCTATTGTTTCATCTCCACCTTTTTTAAGCCCATTTCGATCCCTTCCCCCTACCCAACCCGCACTAGGGCCATCTGTCACTAGCTTCCTTCCCTTAATGTCCCCATTAGCACACCCTTTAGATAATATCACCACCGTCAACAACTCTTTTTCTATGACATCATCTTTGGCAGTGTATTCTTGGCCTCCACCTATCACTGGCCCCCTATCAAGCTCTCCTGTCCCAGCCCCTTCTACCAGCTTATATTTCATCTCAATTCTATATGTCTTAGTTCTGATGAAGGGTCATGCTGACTCGAAACGTCAACTGTATCCCTCTCCGCAGATGCTGTCAGACCTGCTGAGTTTTTCCAGGTATTTTTGTTTTTGTCCTAATACATTAAGCTGTGTTTACCCATTACCTTTATGCTTGATGTTCCACATTGGCTCCCCAGTCCACCAACCTCTTGATATTAAAGTTGTCATCCTCATGTTCAAATCGTTCCATTGCCTCTCCCCTCTGTAGCTTCCTGCAGCCTTTCAACTCTGAGAAGTTTCCAATTTTGGCCTCCGTCTGCTACCATCATTTGCCATCGGTGGCTGCGTCATCAGCCATATAAGCCCCATGCTTTGGAATCTCATCCCTAATCTCATTTAAAACATGCCTTAAAACCTACCTCTTTGCCCGAGCGTTTTAGTCAAACCTTTTTCTAATTACTCCTTTGCTTGGTGCTACAGAAACATGTGGTAATGCTGAATAGGTGAAATCTTGTGGGGTCAGATATTTGTAGTGCCTCATGAATATAATATTGTACAAAGTGTAGAAAACCATGATAGATTGTGTGGAAGATCTTCTTGCAGCATGATTGACCTGAAAAATAATGTTCACGTAACCTGAAATCCTATGTTAATGAAACCAGACTTATGTAGAATTTGTAGAACTGAAATGGGTCATTGGGCCCAACAAATTGAAGCTCCATATAAACCTCATTTTGCCCTATCAATATATCCTTCTGTTGCTTTCTCACATGTTACTTATACACTTCAAGCAGAAGTTAGATATTTGTTACTTGCTTCAAATGATCAACATGATAGCAAGTTTCACTTTCTCACCACTCTCTGGATAAAGAAGTTTCTCCTGAATTCTTAGTGGACGTATTTGTAACAATCTTATATTTATGGTCTCTAGTTTTGGACACCGTTTAATTCAAAACATCTCTATCTACCTTA